>NC_051445.1:23708482-23743824 GCF_001649575.2 Kryptolebias marmoratus
CTAATTTTCTGATATGATGAATTTGAGATTTTCATTTGTTGTCATTTGTAATCATCAAAATTAAACGAAATAAACATTTGAAATATATGAGTTTGTATGTAATGTATGAATATAATATACAAGTTTCACTTTTTAAATGGAATTACTCAAATCAATCTACTTTTTCATGATATTCTAATTTTATGACCAGCACCTGTACATGAGACATTTTCTAGCAAACGCATTTAGATAATGATTTATTTTCCTGTTTTGCAAAGACACAAAGTATGACTTTTTCCATGCAGCAGTATTTCATTATTGTTGCTCAGTTTCCACCTGTCGGTCTGCATGAATTCAAACTGCACACAATGACGCACCTTCAATCAGAATATGTTTGGCTTCAGATCTGGAGCCTGGATTCATTTGTTCCAAGCTGATTCATCTGTGAGAGAAATATAAAAATGGTAAACTGTGTACAACAGAGAGGAGGATTTTTCTGTCTACGGCAGAGAATAATTTAAAAAAGACATTCACATGGGATAATTATAGATTTCTTTTTTTTTGTTCACGGTATTTTTGATCTTACAGTTCCCTTTTTACTTGGAGAATTCTTCGTTTGTTGATTGTGTTCATTATGTCTTCTCAGTTTTTGTTGCGTGCCAACAGCTGAATCTTTGTTAAACGTTGAAGATTCCCTCCCACCACAATGCTGTTCGACTGTGCTCTTATTCTACAGTTTCTTTTTTTATTCCATTTAGTTTAGTCTTTCTTTTTGTTTTGTTTTGTTGCAGAGCTCCACGCTTTAAGGGCTACCAACAACAAGACAGTCAGGAGCTTCTGCACTACTTGCTGGACTCCATACGAGTAGAAGAAACTAAAGTGAGTTTACAGAAACGTTGCTTTTTTCTTTTGATTTTTGTAAAACCATAATAGATTGGTTGGGGAATTATTGGCTGTATTTTCCCAAAGTTTGCAAAACCTTCAGCTTTTTTAAACCAGAAAGATTCTTCAAATATTTACTCGTGTACATCCTTGATTTATTCATTTAGCTGAACCAAATCTGCTGGAAAACTGGACACTTTGTGCACATTTGTTTTCAGATTACAGCAAAACTACACAAATATACCCTTTTATTTTTGTCTTGCTGGTAAGCCTGTCATCTCTCTGTCCTTATTATTTTATCTTGATTAGAAAATGCCAGCATACAAGTAATTGAGGCTAAAATAAAATGCATCAGTATATCTTGCTGTTGACATAGACAACATTTTGAGCTCAAGTCAACGAGGGACTTAACAAACAGCCTCACAGCTGTTTGATTTAGTTATTTTTTAAATTTAACTTATTTTACTCCCAAGCAGCTGATTTAGTAGCAAAATCAGAATAATCCAGCACATAAATTTACAGTGCCGTGTTTTGAAAGTCTCCCATTTCAGCACTTAATAATTTTACTGTCAAAGGCACAGGCGTCTGATCAGAGATGCAAGCGAAGCATCTGCATACATTTTTTCTTTAAATGGGGAGTGTAGACTTATGGTTTTGCTTCCCAACCTTTTGAGTAAAGAGGTTTTTTTTTTCTTCTGCTGACTATTGGACAAGTTGGGCAGTAGTTTTTCTCAATTTAAAGAAAAATCACTAAATTCTTAACATACACATCTTCTTTACCTTTTTATTTGACTTAGTTCAGCTCAGCTTGCATGCTACCCGCCGCAGCTGCAAGCCAAACATCAGCTATAGAGACGAGACGTTAAACTGTTTGAACGGTGCTGCATCTCTTTCTGACTGCGAATCAGATTGAATTGTTCGCAATACCAAGCTATTCAGGAACACAAACTATCAGCAAGTTCGTAAAATATTGGCATTCAAGTCCCTTTGTAAAGCGCTTTGGTCGCCTTGTGCTGAAAAGTGCTATATAAATGAATGTACCTACCTACCTTCCTTTGAGCTGCTCATATGTAGACATCAGCTTTGAGTTCATACAGCATTTTTGAGTTGAGGTTAAAATTGGGCTAAATTTGCCTAAAGGGTGAAAGCTTTGTAGATGTCTAAATCCAGTTTTAGGTGGAAGTCAAATATAGGTCTGGATTGGGTAAAAAGACAAACAAACAAATAAACAAAATTCCAGGGTCTCTGATTTCAGGCACTCCACATATCCAGCTGAGTTAAACAGCCACACAGCATTAGAATCGCTGTTACAATTAAAAAGGTTTCAGTTATCAGCCTTATTAGTATTTTTTTTTTCTCTCAAAATGTCTCTCATTTTTAAAACTTATCCCATATACGGTCATCGAAAAAGAAAGTCCACCCTCTTTCCCATTGCCAGTTGTCATGTGCGAACCTTATGGTGCCATGTTTTTGGCACGGAGCCTCCCCCCCACCTTTCACAGGGCAATTAGGAGACCCCGCAGCAGCTCTTTGGAGTGCCCACCAGCGACTGCAGGAACCAAGGAGGAGAAGTTAGCGGGTGTGTTTAGTGGTCAGCCTCGGGCCTCGGAGGGGCCGCAGGACAGGCTCCCCTGCTTCTATTCAAACTTGTGAACACTAACAGTTGTGCCACTTAGGGGACTTGCAAGTGGCACTACCGGCATCATTGTATGATCTTGGGAAACCCACAGCTGCTGAATGAGCTCCAGGGCCGCTCCATTGTGCTCGAGGGTCGCCCGCAGCCTCCCCCCCCCCCTCTCCCGCACACAAACACACACAATCATCACCCAGTCTCTCAATCAAATCAAAGAAGTAAAACGGGGGGGTGAGGGTTTCTCTATTCATTCACTCAGAAACTCATTTATACAGCAAACACACTGTGGCATTTTAACAATAGATTGTTGAATATTTTTTCAAATGAGCACATCATCCCAGTTACTTTTGTAATGACTAAATATAACAACTAAATGTGGTAATTATTGTAGCTTTTTCGTTTTGTTTTTTTTTTTTTTTTCAAACATGACACAAACATTAGTTTTTAAACAAACCGTTATAAAATCACACCTGACCGAATTTCATTTCTCCCAAAGGTGTTTGTGAAGTAAACTCATCGCGGTACAAGTGATAGATAATCACTTGTGTGTGTGCGCCTGTAAGCGGCTGGTTCTTCTTCTTTCTTAGTAACCTTTAAGTGCCCTAAGTGATTGTGTTGATTGGCCATTAGTGTCTGAGATCTGAATATGCAAATCTGGGCTCAGTCAATTATCGCCAATTAGTTGAGATGGTAGGGTATTCCACTCTCGAGTCATTGTCCGGCCTTCTTAGCCTTGTCTTCGTTTTAATCTGAGTCCCTGCACTCTTGTACCAGCAACCCTCTGCCTACCCCCCGACACCCCCTCCCTTGCGGCCCATCGTCTCTGGGACAGCGCACCCTTTTATTTCATGGATAGAAAGGGATCATGGGGGTTACTGGTAATTAATTAGTTGGCGACCCACAGCCTGGTTTGACTTTGCAGACTGGCCAGACTGGGATTAACAGGGCTTTTTGACCTAAATAGCCAGTCCGGTGCGTGGGTCCTGGGACAATGGGGGTTGGTTGGTCTTGACTCAGACAGAGACTATGGCCAATTATCTATTGATTGGTGCTTTGCAGTGGCTGTGTCTCTTCACAGCTCTCACACCAACACACTCACTGACCATGTCAGCTTCAATGAGGAGACCCTGTGGAAAACTTCTACTCACGCAAACATGCACAGTTAATTAAGAGGTTCACATGGTAACGTTTTTAGACAAGCACAATAATTATTTTACACTAATGATGCTAATAATAGGTATACCTGTCAAACTCAGCTGCAGGCTAGATTGTGATATCCCACTAATGGCTGTATTAAAGAGAGCTGAAGAACCTCCCCCCGTCCCAAAAAGACCCACACAGGTTTAGTTATATAATCGATATAATTAATGTGCATCTATGAAAACCACTTGAAATTTTAGCCTTTGCATTTTTTTTTATTTCATCTTTTTTTTTTTTGTCTGCAGAGGGTGAAAGCAGCCATTTTAAAAGCTTTCAACAACCCCACAGAGAAGACAGCAGATGAGGAGACTAAACGCCAAGTCAAAGGTTCCTGCAAACATGGCACCACACACATATCAAAGATCTACAGTCCCACCTTGTGTTGGTTAGTGGTAACACAGATACCAAGAAGGCAGGGGACAATCAAAAAGGACAAATAGGATGCACGTTCATGATGAACCTTCTAGATTATTGTATTACTAGGGAATTTATTCATTTACCTGCTTTGTTTGAATTCTTTGTTCTCAACCTACATTTTTTTTCAACAGACAATGAAAAATATCATGTTTTAGTGTAAGTGATTTTGTTAATGGCATCAGTTTCTGCGTAACAGTCTATGTTGAGTTAAAACTCATTACAAGTGATTCCCACATACCACACGGTTCCCTGAAAATCGTCTCGTGTTTGTTTTTTCTCATCAGCGTACGGTAAAGAAGGTGTGAAGATGAACTTTGTGGACCGCATTTTTGTGGGCGAGCTTACCAACACAATTATGTGTGAGGAGTGTGAGCATGTAAGTAAATGCTAAAAAGTTGAAGGATGTGTGTGTGTGTGTGTGTGTGTGTGTGTGTGTGTGTGTGTGTGTGTGTGTGTGTGTGTGTGTGTGTGTGAAACAAACAAGCATAGGTTAATATGCTGTGCTGATACTTCAGACCTATGGTAAATAAAGCACACTATGTCCAATAATATCAACACTTTATTCAACTGTCTTATTAAGCAGCTATATATGTGTGACCCCATCAAGATTGGCTGTGATATCCTTTATACTGTTTATTATTTTGGTTTTATTGCTTCAATTGCTTTATGACTTTTGAATGGAGTTTATTAAAATGCCATTTAATTTCAGCAGAACAGGTATTTCTCATTAGCCTCATAAATGGGCAGATATTTTTCACTAAGCTAAATTCAGGACAAATAGAAGTAAGTCATCAATTTCTTTTACCAGCTGTGACACCCAGGGGACCTTTCTAATTTCAACACCTACAATAAAATGATAATCACACAATAAGAACAAAAAGCTCGAGCAAGCGCAAGCGAAGTCATTCGAAAGCAAACGGAAAGCTCTTCAAGGACCAGCTCAGACACCAACCGTTAACAGCAGGCACTTCTATTGAGAGCCCTGCGTGGGGAAGAAAACAAATGCCACCGTGCAGACTGCAGAACGTGCCTGCAGGAAGAGGGCGCCAGGTGTGGAGCAGGAGAGGGAGAAACCGAGAAACAGCAGCTGCCTCTTTTAGACGCGTTAAATGTCTGCAGCAGATTTTGTCCAAGTTGAAATTGAAAAGTCTAGATAAATATAAGGTGATGTTATTTTGGTTCTCTTTCAGATCTCCACAGTAAAGGAAGCCTTTATAGACATCTCTTTACCCATCATAGAGGAGAGGGTGAGCTCTTAAAAACATAATCGTTATGAATCATGTAGAGAATCATAGCTCTCAACGGGTAAAGTTAGTTTTGGTTTCTCCTTGTTCTCCTCAGATATCAAAACCATCCAACCCCGGTCGCCTGGGGAAGGGCCCCCGTGAGCAGGACCCTCATGCAGCTCACAATGAACAGGTTCTTTCAGCAGCGCACTCTGTCAACAAGAACACCAGGAAGCTGAGCGGACAGGTGAGACTGGGCCAAAAACATTTTTATTAATCAAGCTGACCCCCACTGCCCTAAAAAAGATGATTGTGATTGAAATTCTGAAAAACAAAAAATTGTTGTGAATGTAAATGCTGATTGAAGAAAATGGGACTTTAACACTTCTAATGTTCAACAATAATATCTCTGTTGCATGTTTACATATTTCTGTGCAGCCCTACTTTGTACCTAAAGAAAAAAAAAAGTGATTCTCTCGTTCATTTTTATTCACTAAGTAACTTAGTTTTATTAGGCAGCTTTTTCTGTTTTGATTTTTTTCCTTCTAAACAGACTTTTCCAAAATATTTGACCGAAATATAGACATTTCAGTGATTTACCTGATGTCTAATTGTTCTGATTTTATCATTTAAAAAGAAAAAAAAATAGCTTTTTAGCTTTTTTTTAATGTAAATAAAAAATATGCTTCTAAATGATTTGCATTGTTTCTTTATAGCCTGTAATAAAATACTAATAATCATAAATACGATGGATGATTTTTAATAATACGGTAGCTATTTGTTTTTAGTTCAGGTTAAGAAAAATGATGAACGTTGACATGTGCAGCTTGTAAAATGCTTCAGATGGACACATTCAGTCGACTGTCATCTCTGACTCTCCTCATACACGAAGCAGCACAATTAAGGAGTAAAGTTCACCACATATTTATTATGGTTTGCAACGTAGAAGGCTGCTTACTGCAGTGTGCCACTATCTGTCATGCACTGCTTTTGCTTTGTAGCTGAGTGAACAAGCTTTTCATTCCAGTGTCAAGATTAGCTTACAGACGCCTCCTAAGTCAAGTGTCTTGCTTTAGAAATCTCTGTAAACAGCTCACGGCATTTACAGTTTATTTTTATCATCCGCGGTAAAAGTATCGTTAATATGAAAAATCATTTCTCCCTGCCTGAAAGAGCTGAAAATTCAAATAAGAGTCAAATTTGAGTCTTTGAAAGGATACAGAGGAACCAAATTTATTTGATTAAACAGGCTATTTGAATCATAAAAACTTGTACATAGAAGAAATTAAAAATAAAGGAAATTAAACTAATTTGTTCCCAGTTCCCTTGAAAAGGTACATAACACTCACAATCAGTCATTTTCAGCAGAATAGAGACAATATTCATACCTAATAACATTGCTAGAATAATTGTCAAATGAAATATTAGTAAAATATTGATTAATAAAAACAATGAACCCAGTTTCACCCATTTATTTGAGGGATAAAGAAGAAGAAGAAGCAGAGTGTGAAGTGGGTGAAAGAGTGAGATACATTACAGGCAGAGTTGAAAAGTTTGTGTTCAGGGTTAAAAATGTATATTTGTACTCCCTTTAGATTAGGATAATTTGGCGTTCAGGGATGATGCGGATTCAGAGGCCCCACTGTATTTGCCTCATTTCCTCTCCCCCACAGAAACAGCTCAACAGGAGGTCTTCCAGCTCTGTGGAGGAAAAAGGAGCAGCCTGTGGCGCCGAGCGGCCAGAGGAGGAGGGTGTAGCTGGCGGTGTAGCTGGCGGGTCAGCTCGCGGCGTCTCAGTGTGCAAGATGGCGGCGGCTGGCAGCCTGTCAGATGGCAGCGAAAGAGATTCAGGAGCTCAGGACAGCAGTAACGACGCGGACAGTGAGGCCTCGGAGAGCGAGTGGGCCCCGCGCGTCTCCAGCCACAGCCACGGTCACATGTCGACTCCATCGTCCACATCCACCCTCACTCCATCCCCGACCCCTGCCTCTTCCTCATCTCCCTCGTCGTCGTCGTCCTCGGCGAGGCAGTGTGGCGCCGTAGAGCAGCTGGCTACAGCAGTCGCCAAAGTCAACCTCGGCTTCGCGCCCAGCGACGTCTCCACTCCCACCCACTGTTCTCCTGAAGAGCAGGGGGAGACTCACACCAGAGAGAACCTCCACCATCAGCACCATCAGGGAGCGTTCCAGGCTCTGTCCCACAGTTACACCCCCAGCTCCAAGGAGTGCTCCATCCAGTCCTGCCTGCACCAGTTCACCTCCATCGAGCTGCTGATGGGAAACAACAAGCTGCTGTGTGAGAGCTGTACTGACCGCAGGCAGAAGCAGCTGCGCAAAAGCAGCTCTGCAGGTAAGGCAAACCGTCTGAAAACCACACTCATGCCTCTGTCTGAAGGGCCAGTGCGAACTCCAGCATGTCGGTGTGTTATTTGCTCAGATAAGAAGGTGGAGAAGATCTACACCAGTGCCAGAAAGCAGATGCTGATATCTTTGCTTCCTCCTGTCATCACGTTGCACCTGAAGCGTTTCCACCAGGTAAGCAGCCACACGCCTGCTTTAGTTAGAGCCACTCTGTGGTTATATTGTGGTTCGGGTGCCTTACTGTTATTTTATTTCGTTGTGTGTGTGTGTGTGTGTGGGATTGTTTGCACACATTAAGGCAGGGATGAACCTTCGGAAGGTGAATCGCCATGTTGATTTTCCTCTGATCCTGGATCTGGCTCCTTTCTGCTCCGCATCCTGCAAGGTATCACGATGACACTTCCTCTGCTGTAATCTCATTAAAAAATCCAAAACGCATGTTATTCTCAGTTGGAAGATATTTCAACTACCTTACGTTTATGTAATCTGTTCAGTAAAAGATTTCTGACCAAATTAGGGGGAAAAAAAGGCATTCACTAAATTTACTGAATTTACTTTTAGTTGTTTGGGGTTGGTGCCACTCTTGGAAACCTGCTTCTCCTTATCGTCTTTTATTCAGTTTTGTTTCTTTTTCTTTTGTCATTCTTGATTTGTAGAACCTGGCAGCCGGTGAGCGTGTCCTGTACAGCCTTTATGGGATTGTGGAGCACAGTGGCTCAATGCGCGGAGGCCATTACACCGCATATGTTAAAGTCCGGGCTCCCCAGAGGAAGTCTGAACAGCGCCACAAAAACCTGTCAGGTCAGGGATCTTTTTTTTTCTTTCTTTTTTAGTTCTTCTCAGACCCTTTTTGTTATTTGTATACATATTTATTGATTTCATTAAAATGGTCAACATTTCTTCAGCAAAAGGCTGGACTCCCTCTAACCGTGAGCATGAACTGAATACAGGTCTTCTTTGTGTTCTGTACAGCTTTGTTGCTTTCTCTTTTTCTCCTCTGCTCAAGGAAACCGTCCACATTCACTGATTAGTATTGAAAGATGGCTGAAAAACTCAAGGAAGCGTCTGTCCTTGCTGCTAATAAGCTTATTTAAACAAGACTGAACATGTTACAGTTGAAGGCTGTGGTTAGTGAGGGAACAGTCTTTAAGCACGTTGCTATAGTAACAGCAGACTAGATGGGTCTGTCAAGATACTGATATTAAAATATTACCTGTCAAAATTTACTTCTATCTGCTTAAAAACATTAATGTGCATTAAGCAAACAGTTGTTAATTATAGAAGTCCTTCATAATTGCCAATGTAAATATTCACCAATTATGAATCTTAAAATAATTAATATAATGAATATTATCATGCTGTGCTGAACTGAGTCTTTTTAACACCATTCTGAACACAGAAATTAGAAACTGACGTGTGACGAAGGAAAATCTGATTTAAACATCAATAAAACATAAAAGTATCATGTTCATTTTAACGAGGGCTAATGTTAGAAACCACATTTTTATTTTTAGGCTGTTGCCTACTCTTGTGTTCATTTGGTTGGGATGAAGACTTGTGATTATTATCATTCACCTAACACAATTCCTGCTACTGAAAACACGTCAGTGAAACACATTTACCTTTGCTGATACCTGTGTTTATTCATTTTATTCAGGCCAATGAATCAGTGTTGCAGAGTTTTCTAACAACAAACGTGTAACTCACCCATAGCTGTAGTTTCCACTTTGTAATCCTTTTCAAATGAAACTACAATGGCAGAAACAGGATTTGCTAGGGTTTGTTTTTTAGGAAATCTAGCCTTTTGTGAGGAACCCAGAAACTGAAACCGGAACAGGACCAGCTTCCCTGTCGGCTGGCTCTGCCCCCTCTATGTAAAGAAACAGAACATTGTTGTTAGTAAAAAAAAAAAAAAAAAAAAAATGCATCTCAATTTTTTCATGTATTATAATTAGAGACGGGGCTAAAAGCCAGAGGTTGAAGCAACAAAGGACGAGCGCCCCCTAGTGGCTGGCTGCAATACAATGTCTACACCCTTTCTCTCTATGTAAAGGATTGGGACATTTTAATTAAATTAATGTAAATTTGTTTAGACTTTTTGTGTGTGTTTTCTAGGTGCGAGAGACGCCGGCAGCAGCTCCCAGGGCCAGTGGGTGTACGTCAGTGACACCACTGTTCAGACGGTACCAGAGTCCAGGGTACTCAGCTCTCAGGCATATCTGCTCTTCTATGAGGAAATACTCTAATTTAACCAGCTATCAAAGTATTTTCCCTGCATATCTGGTTGACTTTGTCTCTTCCTTTTAAGAAAGAAAAAAACAAACTCCCCCATTTCCTCTTACTCTAACAGGAGGCAAGAAAAAGGGAAATACTTAACTGTTTACTCCTTTGACTTAATGCAAGAAAAACAGAAACATTAAACCTAATTTCTAGTTTACTGCACAGATTTTTATTTCGTATCCTAATTTAAAACTCCAGGTCTTCAAACAAGAGCTAAGGAGAAAAGATTGCGTATCGAACCTGAGCTGTTCAATATTTCTATTTTGTATCGAGCTACGAACTGCATGATGGGGTTTGCTCCAATGATTAACAAGCATGTTTAACTGCACTCAGCACTGAGCTGTTGATGTCAGGTTTTCTGTGTGCGTGTGCGCGCATGTGTGTCAGGGAGTGAATGCAGAAAAGACAGATGAATGTAACCTAAAGGTGCTACATGTATCAGTTCAGCCTGTCACGGTCGGGGAACCTAATCGCGGTTATATTCAGTGTTTTCCAAGTCCGAGGTTGATCCGGCACCCTGCTGATGTTGTCATCGTGTTTAGACTCGTTCTGTTATAAAGCCACCAGGATGGATAAATAGTGTCGCCAACTGTTTTATCTGAAAGTGTTAACCTCTGATATTGACGATGTCAGCGCTATAAGTTTAGCAGCAAAATCAAACCGCACACCATCACTGTGGGTATGTTTTGACTTTTACCTGATTTTTAAAAAAAGGGAACATCAACCTGAAGGGGGTAGTTTGTTGAATTTTTAACAGAAAGGTGAAAGTCTGAATTGGTTATACCACTAATTCCTAATTAATTAATTAACTAATTAATTAATTAATGACAAAAGTGAACTTTTAAAAGTCTGATCACTGACCTTTATTTACAGGACAATAAAGTGTTTTTTCTGATCATTACAGCCTTTTGTTCCACATTAATAATTTATGATATACTGTAGAAATTATCCTCCCAAATCAACCTTTCAAAGCTTGAGAGCTGTTGGTAAAATTTTGTTAAACCTTTTATTATTATTATTATTATTATTTCTCAGCCCCTGAGAAGTTTCAGCTTTCATTATAAATTGTTGACCTTCCCCCGAAGTTTATCTTAGTATTTTAAGTGACAATATTTATTTTAAGGTGCTGACATGACATGAGGCCTGTTCTGCTTCAGGCTTGAGAATTATCGTCGCAAAAACGTTGCGTCGGGTCACGATGGGTTAAGTCCGCATCAGCAGTCTTGTCCAATCAGTAGAAGAAAATCTGAGGACTCCTCACAGATCATTTTAAAAACCAGAAGAGAAATGTTTTGTTTTTTTTTCTCTGCTGGAGAATAAACAGTATTTGGAGAGACATATATTGTTTTGAGTCTTTAGAAATTGTCTGTTTTAATTAGAAAAACCCACAGCTGGTTGCAATTATACCTTGACTAGTAACAGTTTATAATATTACTGTAATAAAACGAGCGACTACAGCAAATACAAACTGCTACAGATAGCACCTTTTAGGAGTTGATTTACAGCCTACGTGCTTCGTTCAAACGGTTTTTTTTTCCCCTTGTGTACATTGGAATGTATAAATGTGCGACTATCGACGAAAAGTGTTTGCCAAAGACAAGTTTTTGAGTCAGAGAACAGTTTACTTAATTGAGTTTCTCGTATCCTCTCCCGAGGTCAGCGGTGCTCGTCTTCAGTGTCACCTCTCCAACAAACACGGAGGACGTTTATTAAATCAACAAAGCACCAAGTCTGCCTTCATTATGCTCGGGCTCTGTCACCAACCCTGAGATGTTTTACATGGAGCAAGCAGCGCAGCAGGTGTTTGACTGCTGAATGCCATCTACAAGATTGGAAAAATCAAAAGAAACGACCTGAAAGAAACGTGTTTTAGGAAATTTAAAGGTTCACGTCATCAAAGCTGTTTACGTTTTTCTGTAAATAAATCCGTTAAAAATTTGCCAATCAAAGTAGGAGGTTTCAGCAGCTTTGATTGACACTGGTCAATTTAGTGCCTCAGCTTCAGGGTTTAGAAACCTGCGCATGGTGAGAGTATAACATGCTGAGTGTAATGCAAAGAGGGATATGAGTGTTTTATTTGTGTACAGTTCAACTTACTGTAAGCAAAAAACAATATGGAGTATATGTAATTGTACATAACAGACAATATAAACTCATGGTGCTTCATGAAAAGAAATTAACATTCTGTTCTGAACAAACTCATTTTGGAATGAGTATAAAACACTGTATGGAAATAAAAGATTTCTGAAACGTACACGCCGCGGGGACTCATTCTGTTTTCCTGTGTCACTCCTCGTGCAGCGCGGCTAGTGGAGGAGCGATCACTAGAGATTTAATGTTCCCTGCTCTGAAACCGAGACGTCGCCAGCCATCCCTTCGCCTCGGCTGTCACTGTGGATCCCGTGGCGCCGCGTTCCGAGCATCTTGGCCTGTCCCTGGCCCTGACGGGTGCAAAGCAGTGCTGCTTCGGAACATGTCGCGAGCTGGTGAAGAGGGAGGTGGGTGTAGGACTCGTGAAAAGGGCAGCGTCGAAAAGCATCTCCCTGCGCGTCCCTTTGCCTCTCACGCGCTGTGACGTCCCTGTCATGCAGCCGGAGCGCTCGGACCGGTTGTCAGGCGGGCCACCAACAAAACGAGCAAATCCCTCCTGAAATGTATGTCTGTTTTTAAAGGAGGGCAGGATGACTTCTGGCCTCGAGGACATGGCTGCTGGAGCGTTTTGATGTGATTTAATCCCAGTTAATGAAACGTGCCCTCCCCCCCCTCCCCCACTTCCTGCGAGAAACTAATAAGATGCTGCTGGACCGCTCGTTTACCAGCCGAGGAGGTTAAAAATGTTCTTTCTCACCAGGCGAGCTGCTGTCACCATCAGCCTCACCTCGCCCCGCACACACGCACGACAAACTCTACGTGATTTCTCATGCAAACGTCAACGCGCTCGGACTGCATGTGCCTCAGGCTCTGCTCTTCTCGGTGCTCTTACAAAGCAACGCTGCAGTCTTCACACCAACGTAACTCGTGACAACACTGAACAGCACCTGCAAAGACAGCTTTTATTAAAAGAAAGGCATGCTGATACATTTATTTCAGGTGTTGGACTTACTGCATAAAAAAAGCTAAACGTGATTACAGTCCTGGGAAAATGAAAGTCCACCCTCTATAGGGTTTTTATATATTAAGACATAATAAAAGTGATTGGGTCTTTACCAGGTTCTAAAATGAGTCTAACGCCAAGTGTAAAAAAAAATATACATAACAGATGCCATTATGTCATTATTTATAACACATATTAACACGCCATCATGGAAAAGAAGTGTGAAAACTAATTCTGCCCAAGTATTTATTAGCTTATAGAACTTCAATTAGCATTAGTAACTTTCAAGAGTGTTTTTTCCCCTCTGACGTTATCAGTCTCTTGCATGGTTGTAGAGGAATGTGGGGTATTAGTATTTGTTGGGTGTTAGTATTTCAGTCAGGTTGAGATCTGGACTTTGACTGGACCATCGCAGCACATTGATTATTTTCTTTTTCAGTCATTCTGTTGTAGATCAGCTGCTGCTGTGTTTGGGATCCTCGTCCTGTTTAATGACCAAGTTTGGTCCAAGCTTCAGCCGTCAGACAGATGGCCTCACATTTGACTTTAATAACCTTTGGTCTACAGAGGAGCTCATGGTTGACTCAATGACTGTAAGTTGCCCAGGTCCTGTGGCTGCAAAACCAGCCCAAACCATCAGCACTCCACCACTGTGTTTGACAGTTGGTCTGATGTGTTTGTGCTGATATGCTGTGCTTGGTTTTCATCAAACATCTCTACTTTGGTCTCATGTGTCCAAAGGATATTATTACAGAAGTCTTGTGGTTCATTCAGGTGCAACTTTGCAAACCTAATCTAGAAAGAAGAGACTTTCTCCAGGCCATCATTTCAAACAAGTCACACTTGTCCAGTCTTTTTCTAATATTCTGTCATGAACTTTAATATTTATCCTCTGAGGCCGGTAAAGTCTAAGATGAAGCTCTTAGGTTTGTTTTGTTTTTTGCAATATGTCCGAACACTGCACGGTCTGACCTTGGGGTAAATTTGCTGGGATGAAGATTAGAAACTATCCTAAATGTTTTCCACTTGTGAATAATCTTTCTCTTTAAAATGGTTAACTTTAAATTGTTTGTAAAAAATACCTGTAACCTTTCCTAGATGCAACAATTGCCTCTCTAAGGTCAATGCATAGTTCCTACAAATTTCATCCGGAAGAGCACAACGCAATATTTTCACCATGTTGGTAGGTAAGCACTAGACAATGGCTTCAAAGCAAACTAAATCCAGGTATTTACTTACTCTTTGGTCAATGTGGGTACATTGGCCCGGAAGCAATGGACTCATACAATCAGTGTTTCAACGGATTTGTAAAGGATGTCCAACATCTCCATGTTAAGAAAGTTCTGGTGACTGGCAGGGTAAGTAATAACAATGTTATACATTAACATGTAGGCATACCTTGTTGACAGTGTGTTTATGGACTAGAATCAGACCTAAAATGGTGCCAGTGCTTTATTTGTAACTATCAATCAACCATAACAATTTTTTTTTTTATCATTGTTCTGTTTGTTATATCATTGACAAAATCCTTTACCTTTAAATTTAATTCTGTAGCTTTGGGGTTTGGCACATGGCATGGCTGAATTATCTACAGCAGAGACGTTCTAAATCATGAAACCTGTAATTCTACCACACATACAATTACAGTCTAACATTACATAACAGAACTTTTATATTTTTAAGATGTTACTTTTACCGGAATTAAAGTGGTCCGAGCAGATTCTAGACGTCTTCGAAGGCTGATCCTTGCGGTCGATGTTTTCTAGCCAGACTCGCCGACGTTTCGCACTCAACTCCTCCGTTTGAGGTCCTTCATGTTTCCTGGTTTTTGGAATGTAGTGAAAACTACACTTTGCCAAACCGTCTGCACGGTTAGAACATCCTTTAAACCAACACAAAACAACCATTGCACACCTATAATGAATACAGTCAAAATGAGCCCGCGATTGAAAAAAAAAAAAAGATTTCTCCTCTGCCGCGGCTGCAATGGCGACGAAAGGGGGAGTGTCTGGAAGAGTGACGTCACATGTAAACTATGCATACTGATATTTTTCCTCCTTGGTGTTTTGTTGACACCATCAGCATTAATGAAGATAAACAAAGCATCTCTGCCTTCTCCCATTGTTCAAAATTGAAGTAAAAATGTCTTCTTTTTTGGGGGGGTGCTGCCATGTTGTATTTTTGGAGTCAGCATCTACGCACTAGGCATCTGGGGCTGCACCCTTGATTTGAAAGTCCTGCTCATACTCCTTCCCAACTCGCTAACAGGCTGCCAATCACAGTGTAACGACACTTTTCGTTAGGCCTCATATAATGGGAAATAATGGGAAATAATGCATATTTGAACACACAGAAGCAAAATAAGAACTACATGAATCAACAAAATCAACTCCTGAAAATACGATCTGAAGTGTATTTGTATTTTTTTGCCAGGAAAGTGTCCCATTCTTTTACATGTAAGGGTGAAAGGTAAAAATTGTACTGCAGCCAGCCACTAAGGAATGTTTGTTCTTTATGGCTTCAACTTCCAGATCCCAAACCTGTCTCTAGCTATAATATGTCTCAATGATTAACACACATTTGTACTGTATACGTTAATAAAAAGTAGCCATCTCCTCACCATGTGTATCCATTGTTTAGTTGCTGACTACTTTATCATTTCTGGCCTAATTGTGTTTCTGTCATATAGTTTTTCTGTCTGAAAGTCTGCTGTTTCAATTGATTGTTCAACACAACTTGTGACAGAATCTGTTTGACCCAGGTCTCTGGCTCAGTTATTTGAAAGTTAAAGCATATTTTATAAAGTAATTGTTATGAATAAAACTCTAAACACTGGTCGCAAGTTAGCAAACCTGCAACACTTTATAGAAAACTGTGTAGGCCTGTCAGTTTTAATAAGCCGTATTAGAAAGCCGTAAGAGCAGAGAATAATACAGCTTAGATTTAGACCTAATAAAAGATGCTTGTTTGTTTTTTTGTGATGTTCTTGTAAAATAAACGTAATTTTTTGCTTTTTCAAATCAAACGTAAATCTTTTGCATGTTTATTTCAGCCGTGAGTGCATCAAAACCAACCTTTCATGACATTTATACATTTTTTAAATCGCTCAGCGTGTCACGTGTCCCTGCTCGTGCTGCTTTTAGGTGCTGCTTGTTCGCCCTTTGTCAACATAGGAAATGGTTGTTAAGAAAGATAATTGTCGTGAAAGAAAGTCTTTATTGTTCTTTATTGTAGTCTTTATAAAATTCGAAAGCCTGTAGAGTAGTTGTCTGACATTTTTTTAAAGTTCGAATTTGTACATTATAAGATATTATCTCAGACCACCCGAATTTTGTAAATGGATACTCCCACAACCGCATTTTTAAACAGGCTAAAGCTCCAAATGACACCGCTGTATTGGTACTTCATGTATTTAAGATTCAAATATCATTTGAGGAGCATACGTAATGCAAAACTAAAGAAAAAATTTTTCACTGTATCAACTTGCAAGTCAAAAATTTTTAACTGGAAGGGAAAATTCCCAGCGGTCAATGAAGGCAACATAGCTTCACTCTTCCTCTGCCCACTGCAGCCATTTTGATTTGGACCCGCACCGCCGGAGTCAAGCAGACTGGAGAAGGTTGGAATTGTGTAACTCAAAACACACGCTGCATGATCCATTTTGTCACGTTTTTGTCGGCAGCTGGTACTTGGAACGCAAAGCCACATTTGTGCCACATTGGAGAGAATTTCACTGCTACCAGCGAGCTTTGATGTTTAGCTTCGCTATCATTAGCTTACGTTAGCTTGTGAGCGCTTCCCTTAGCTCTGGATGTTAAGCTTCATTGGAGGTTGGCATTTCAGCCCAGTATTTATTTTTGGTCTAATACGTCAACACACGATCCTGCGCCACATAACTTCTGTACCCATCATTACAAAAATAAATGGTCTTGAGTTAGCTGGAGGAGTCTCTAAGTTGAAGCTAACGAGTGAGCTAGGGGTTAGCCCTTTTATGAAGGCTGCAGCTCGTTTTTCTGGTCATCAGTCGAAAGTTACTTTATGGCGCATAGACTGCAGCACCGTTTGTCGTGCCAACTAACATTAGGTGGACTCTGTCTGGATGTTTCAGGTGTGATTTCTGAGCGGAGTGATGTGGGACCAGGGAGGACAGCAGTGGCCGCAGTGGCCTCTGAGCCAGCAGCAGTGGATGCAGTCTTTCCAGCATCAGCACGACCCGGGTAAATCAAGGATGCGTTTCCGCCTTAAAAGCCCTAATCTTAAGAAAAGGGGGAGAAAAAAAAAAGATCTGCTCAAACAGGATTCACAATTGTGTTGAAAATGGCACACATGATTGCATTTGAAAATCTGAGGTTGTCTTTGTTTGTTCAGGTCAAGTGGACTGGGCGGCTCTTGCTCAGGCTTGGATAGCCCAGAAGGAGTCAACCGGCGCACAGCAACCCAGCGTCCAGCAACCCAGCGTCCAGCCTAGTGTCCAGCCTAGTGTCCCGCCCAGTGTCCCGCCCAGCGTCCAGCCCAACGGCCAGGACATCCCAGGCCTTGAATCCGTTGCACCAAGTAACCACGGAGCCTTCCAGGGTGACCCAGCGTTTGGACGAATATGGCAGCCAGGTAAAAGAGAACGGGTTTTAACAGCAGAAACTCTCCTTAGACACGTGTGGAGTGTTTTCTCTTACCTGCTTAGTTATTACCACAAGATCCAAGGTTTTAAGAAAGTACCAAAGAGATGCTTACCCTCAAATGCCTAGGATCAGGAGGACATGTTGTGAAAACCGGGGTTTTACCAGTAGGACTTACAACACCAAATCTGTCTGACTGGGTATGTCTTGAAGGAAAAGAAAGACACTTTCCACAGAAGCTATGAGCATGCACAGATCTACCAATTACAAAAGTCTTAAGCGTCTGAAGGGGTTGTGGCATTTTAGTTTTGATTAGAAGTCAGGAATGCCTTTATTTTTCATCTGACAATCCAAATCATGAAAGGATTTATTTCCATATGTGCCTGGTCAAATGTTTGAAACACAGTAGTTTTTAATAACTCTTTTTATTATCCCTAAACCATGTTGTTTTTGTTTAAACACAACAAGTGTCATATTAAATGATAAAATATCTAAATATAAAGATGACTTGCAGGGTGGCTCTTTCACGCAGTCAGCATCTGCCTGACGGTGCAGCAGACTGTCTGCAGTTTACATTTAGGTTCAGATTTTGTTTCTCTTTTTGTTTTTAGCTCTGCAGGAATGAAAAGAGCTCTGACTGCAGTTCTGCTGACAAACAGGGCCAGCTTCACAGCAGGGCTGTGCTCAATGTCCCATTAGTAGTTTCAAGATTAATAGACATTTTGCTACTCTTAGTGTTTATTTTTTGTTTCGTTTCTGTCCTTTTATGGTTTTGTATTGAGCTTGTGACTTTTTAAGCCTCCATTAATACAGAGTGAATCACTGACACAGTTGTGAGAAATAACCAATTTTATGTTGTTTATATTGCTTTGGTGTTCGTGGTTGTTTACAGAGTGGGGAATGCATGGTCAGCCCCCTCCTCCTCCTCCTCCTCCACCCCCCGACCAGCCCTGGATCCCCCCAGGTTCAGCACCAATGGATGTGGTGACCCCCAGTGAGGACAGCAACAGCCAGGACAGCGTGGAGTTCAACTCTGAAGCCCACCACGGGGTTTACCCCCAAAACAGCCATGGGTATGGGGCACAGCCCGACAGCTACGCCATGGCCCCCATGGCCATGAACCAGTTTGATTATCAGGTATGCAGATGCTACAGTAGAATCTGTTGAAGCTTTTTTGGGTTTAGTGTGACAACCAAGTATCAGAGGACGAAGCAGTCGACAGAAACTGTGCCGGATCCCAACATCTAGGTGTATCAGTCTGTGCACAGTCACATTTTGGCTTGTTAAGTCTCCTTTCTTTAATTTAATCAACCGATTTCAGTGCTTGAATTTTTAGCACAAGATAAAACAGGTATTTCAAAGATTTAACAAAATATTGCAACTTTTAGCTGATGTTTTAGAGAATTCCTACCCATTTATACAGCATCATAATTTATGCCGACATTAAAGGATGTCGGCACCTTCAAGCACTGAACTTTTTAATAATGAAATTCTGTTCAGTTTAAGCAAAATGTGCGCTTTGATGTTTGAGGCAACAACAGCCACAGTCAGCGATGCCCGAAACGGAAAAACCCTTTGACCTTAAACGCACCTGTAACTTCCAGTTTGTGCTGTCTCTCCACAGCACGGAGCTGCTTCAACCTTCACCCCCACGCCAACGGGGTTTCACGCTCCTTACTGGCAGGGTCCACAGAACAGGCGAGATGCCCGACCACCAGGATTCAGAGACCGGCCCAGATCCCCCCCTGTTCAGCTCCCTGTCAAAACCGAGGTCCCAGCACCTCTTGGTGAGTCGTAAAAATACTTCTAAAAACACATGAATGGATTTAGTGGACCAAAATGAAATTTGTACAGATTTTATTTTTCTATAGAAAATTAGTCTGTGTGTAAAATCTTTTCTTCAAGTCTATAAAATCATTTTATTTTGCTTCTATTCAACCATATTCTGTTAATTTAAATTATATTCATTGAAATAGTTGATACATTAGTAAATATACAATTATTTGTCTACAGCTCCTGTTTATCTGTTATTTAAGTTCATAAAAAATGTATGTAGGGCTCCTTGCAGGAACATTTTAATTTTAACTTCAACTGAGTCATTAAATTAAGATTAAGTTACAGACCTGTGCGCTGTATCATCTCAGTGCTATTTGTTGAACAGATTTAGCTGTTTGAGCTACTACTTTTGCGTTTTGTGCTGAACACTGTCATATAGAGAAAAAAAAACACTATTGTAAACAAAAAAATTAAAGTTTAGAAGTTGTAAAGTATCTAGAAAAATGAAATACTGGAACCACTCATTTTTCTGTTTTCAGATGCTGTAAAACGGCGCACCCTACCAGCTTGGATCCGCGAGGGCCTTGAAAAGATGGACAGGGACAAGCAGAAAAAGATAGAGCGGGAGCGAATGGAAAAGGAGCGTGCAGAAATGGCTGACGACGATGAGAAAGAGCACAAGGCTGACGAGGAAGGGGATGGGCCACGCTTGCCCCGCAAGAGTAAATTTGTAAGCAGCTCCGTACAAACATTGATTGTCTTTTTGCTCTACCTTTTTTGTTTTTTGATTGAACCGCTGTTTCTTCCTCCTTTTTTAAATCAGGACAGCGACGATGAGGGAAATGACAATGACGATAACGACAAGATCTCCATCAAAAGAGAATTTCCTGTTCAGAGTCCTTCGCCTCCTGCAGAAGACAGTGAACCAGAAATGAGCGAGGAGCTCAAGGAAGAGCTCCTGGTAGGTTCTGCCAATATTTCACCCTCAAAAAAGCTGATTGTTCCTAACACAAGTGGTAAAAATGACAATTTTGACAATTCTTTTTTTTTAATCTTCTTTAGATGGGCATCACTAAAACCCTTCTGACAGAGATCCTTCTCTCAGTCACTAACGAAGAGATTCTGCACGTGGCCAGGGAGGCTCACAGAAAAGCCACTCGAGGTCTGCTTACGTCTCTTTTTTTTGTTCCCAGTTTACACATCATCTGTGCTTGTTACCAAGACAGATCGTTTTAAGCCTGGAGAGAATCTGTTCATATCGCTCTCTTAAAATGTTCAATTATTGTCCTGTATAGAAAGGTGATTGAGCAGCAAAGCTTTGACATGCATTTTCAACCATTCTCTGCTAATGCATCAGAAGAAGAAAGGCAGAAGAACGCTTTAGACAAATTGTATTTGGACACATGTTCCCCTTGGTATTGAAGGTCCTGCTGGGTGGCTGAATGACTGACTAAAGTCTCAGCAATGCCTCTGACCAGCACTCACGTACAAGTTACTGTGCATTAGTACAGATTGGTTCATTTCCTCCTGCCCGACTGTTTGACTTGGATTGTGTGACAGAAGCTTGTTTGTTAACCTCTCTTTTTTTTTTTTTCTCTATTTTTGTTTTTTCCTTTTATTTTTATGTTTGTGTTAACAATGACAGCTCTTGTGACTATTGCTTTATCTGTGACCTCCTTCTCAGCCTTTGAGACAATGGCAGTATGTGTTTTAACATGTTGTTCCTGTTGTTGATGTGAATCAAAGCTCCTGCAAAACAGCTGGCACAGTCAAGTGCACTGGCTTCTCTGACTGGTCTCAGTGAGTATCTATTTTTCTGTCACTGCAGGGGGAGGGGAGGGGCATTTTTAATTCATGGTGGAGTGTTTGAAGAGACATGGAGGAAAAAAAAAACTGAAGACTTGACATCCGAATACTTTATCCTAATTTTTAGATCATTTTAGGCAAATGTGGCATCTGATTTGCTGTTTTAGTTTTGCACAAGCATGCTTAAAATTAGTGTTCACATTAATGTATATGTTTAAGACCTACATGTATATTGTTTAAGGTTTTTTTTTGGTGTGACATACATACTCATGCAGGATTAAGTGCCTTTCGTATGGACTTTTTATTGGTGCTATTTCGTATTTGGAACCTTGTAAGAAATGAATCCTTCTCACTGCCAACACTGAACAACCTGGGGGCTCTGTTGTGGCAGGCGGGATTGGTGATTATGGTTCAGATGAAAGCGACGATGAGGATGCGCGCAGTGCCCGAGGATCCGAATCTTCTGACACAGACGACGAAGAACTGCACCACCGCATCCGGGAGAAGCAGGATGCCTTCCGCCGCAAAGAGCGAGAGATGCAGCTGTTGCAGGAAAAACAAGCACAAGAGGCTCTGCTCGCACGTGGTAAGTTAGTCAAGTTTATTTATTTGTTTTCTAAACGGAACATACTACATCCCTAAGAAATATTATGAACTTTTAATGTTCTTAAGTTTTAAAGGCACAAGAAAAACTTAAATATATTATTTGATAATTTCTTTAGTTCTTTAATTTCTTTACCTTTACTGAACAACTTATTTGTATTTGGAAAATATAATCAAACTTAAGATTTAGCCAGCTTTGGTCACTCGTGTGTGAACCAGTGAAGCCAATCACCGTGACAATGTGTGCGTAGTCACATGACCCTGGCGTTGCCAAACTAGAACTGGCAGCAGTGACATCGGTTACAGTGCTATGCACATACTTACCAGCTCAGCTCTGTGACTACCTTTGTTTCTGGTTCAGAGGTGTAACAGATTTGGGAACAAGGTGGCTTGAAAGTGTTGTGTTGAAGAGAATAAAGATGAAACGTTTTTACAAGATACCAGTCACACTACTGAGGATGTTTCTTCAGTCAGCAGAATAATCGATAACTTATAGGTGGTGTCGAGATTGGGTTTAAAAGATGCATCTACCAAAGGCTGAGACTCTTCCATCAGAAAATTGATGGGAAAAAAACAAAGAGATACTGTGGTGAAACTCTGTGTGTTAAGACCCATGCTGGAAACAACTGTAGGATGTTTCCAACCTTAGGAGTCCTCAAGTTGCTCTGTATGAGAACCCATCGTGCCACAGTGGTCAACATGGTCACATGAGCTTGGAGGTTTTCCAACAAACGCCGCTGCTGCATCCAGAGACGTAACCTGAAACTGTTACGCAACAAGAAATTCATAAATCAGCCCTGCATGGAAATACCATCAGGGTCTGTGGGCATGAGCTCATCTCAGACAGACAGACAGTGGGTTTGTGTTCTGTGGACAAATTAGTCAACATTTCACCGTAGCTTTTTTTCAAATTGGATGTTAAAGGCGACATCCCAAAGATGGCCATGGGTGTTATCAGAGAAGCAATAGTTGGTGTGGTAGTTCATCAGAACCCGTGGCATGGGTGACATGTTTTCATGGTTATTTTCAGCAGTAAAATGTGAGACCTCTGCATGAATTATATCAGCATGACTACATAAAATTGCGGTTCAAGAGGCTGACTGGTCTGCCTCCTGCTCCCCAGATTTATATCCTAATAAAAATCTAGGGCACTTTATTAATACGGGAAACCATTTAAATCTTGGATTCAAGATAAACAGACTTCTCTTTGAAAAATGCACGAATTAATAAAAGGAGTAACTTAACAGCGAAGGCTCTGTTGACACTACTGTAGATGCTTTTAAAAACAGAGATGCACTTTTTGTCCACACAAGTTTTTGGTGAGAAAAAAACAAGATTGCTAGAAACGCTATTCGGAGTGGAGATTTTTAAAAACATTGTTTTTGCTGAATTTGTTTGGACTCAAAATCTGCAGCTTCTCAGAAAAGAGCAGCCAATTTTGTGAATCCCCACTATCACTTTGCACCTTAGAAACCAAAACAATAGTGAAGACATTTTTATAAATCTTTCTCCGTAAGTCTTGTGTAGACATGGACCGATATGAGATTTTGATGGGGTGGTATCTTTGAGCAAATGCCATAATTTCATGGTATTTCCACTTTGAAACACATTATAAAGTGCATCACATGATTTATTTGCTTATATTTAAAAACAAAAACAAATATCATGTTTTGCCTATTTATTACGGGGCGGGAGTGGCGTAGGAGGTAGGGGTTTGTCCTGTAACCAGAGGGTTGCCAGTTTGAGCCCCCGCTCAGTCTGTCTCAGCCATTGTGTCCACTTTGCCTGGTGGTGGTCAGAGGGTTCGGTGGCACCGGTGTGATGGCAGCCTCACTTCTGTCAGCCCGCAGCTGTGGCTACGATGTAGCTTACCACCATCAGTGTGTGAATGTGAGGATGACTGACTGTAGTGTGAAGCACTTGGGGGTCCTTTGACTAGATAAAACGCTATACAAGTGCAAGCCAGTTAGCATTTATTTAATGGGTATAACAGAATAATAATGCTTGTAATATTTACTTAGTTTAAATTATGTATTTTGTTGCATGTTAAGTATGGCAAATGTATAAATCTATCAACAAATAAATGTTAGATTTAACACAGTTAAGTGTTTGTTTTAACTTTACTTACAAGATAAGTAAAGGTTAGGTGACCCATTGTTGGCATGATTTTAATTGGTGTCTTTGCTGTGTTTTACAGAGGAGATGGCCAAGGAGAGACTGAGCAGGGAAAAAGGGGAATATGATGATCAGTTAGAAAATGCACACAAACAGGAAGTAAAAGAGAGAGAGCCAGAGCCTTTGGTAGACAGGCGAATGTCCCGCAGTGATGAGGGCAAGCACTCAGGCAGAGGGAAGGAGGAATCAGGGCGAGGTGGCAGCCGTTCCCCGGCCAACGGTCGCAGCAGCAGCTCCCACTCCACCTCCAGCCACAGCAGCTCCCGCTCTTCCTCTTCGTCCTCCTCTTCCTCAGCATCTTCCCGGAGCTCCTCTCGGTCCTCCTCTCCCCAAAGGAAGAGGAGGCGCAGTCGCTCCTCCTCCCGCAAGGCCCATCGGCGCAGCCGAAGCCGCAGCTCCCACAGGCACCGTAGTGAGAAGGCCAGGGACAGGAGGAGGAGCAGCGCAGAGCGATCAGGCCGCCACAAGAAAGACCGCAGTGTTTCCAGGGAGCGCCGGAGTCACAGGACTAGATCCCGATCCAGAGACAGAGATAGAGGCAGGGCGAGGGCCAGAGACAGCCGCAGCTGCAGCAGAGACAGGAGGGATAAGGAGAGGAAAAGGAGCCGCGAGCGCAGGGACAGCAGTCACAGTCGTAGCAGCAAACACAAACAAAAGGCTTCGAGCAAAGACAGAGATAGGAGGAGAGAAAGGAGCCGAAGCCACGACAAAGAGACCAAGAAAAAGAAGGATAAAGATAGGGATAGAGAAAAGGAAACAGACAAAAAGAAGGAAAAGCTCAAAGCTAAGGAGAAGGGAAGCTCTGCAACAGAAGAGGATGGCAAATCAAAGAAAAGGAAAGGGAGTGACTCGTACGCAGATTCCCAGAGTGACAAACACTCTCGACAGGATAGCAAATCAACCAAGAAGGGCTCCAGCAAAGGTAGCAAGAGACACTCAGACTCTGACTCTAGTAGATCCCCCACCCCTGAAGTTAGCAAGGAAAAGAAATCTAAGAAATCTAAACGTAGTCGTTCACGGTCGGCGGAAAAATCTCACAAGTCTGGTAAGAAGGCAAGCCGCAAACACAAGTCTAAGTCGCGATCAAGGTAGTATTCGTTTTTCTCCCTTTTTACTTACTGTATGTTCATTGTGTGTCTTGTTGAAAGTTTTATTTCTATAGAAACATGTTGACTCTCACTTGCTGTGAAATTCTCTGATGTGTAAAGTCAAGAAAGATGATCTTATCAGTCGAATGTTTTATTTAGCAAATTTACCGTAAATGATTTTGACAGAATATAAGGAGCCATGTCTCAGTAGAGCCTGTCATTCTGTTTTTTGTATCTGAATCAGCTTTTTGTAGAAAACCAGGAGAAAATGTCTTAGTGATGATGAACAGCCAAACATATTTGTTGCTTTTGCCCCGTGTTCTGCGGGGTGCAACCTGCAGTACATTAGTTTTGACTGAAGTATTTTATTCTCTGCCAGTATGGTTTGTGGGATTGCAACGTTGATGCGTCTTTGTGTGTGTTGTGGTGTGCACTGCAGAGGGCTCGATGCATGATTAATGTGGTTCCACCTGCCTCTCTTTCAGGTCATCTTCCCCCTCCCGCCGCAGCAGACACTGAGCAGCACAGTTGACATCCAGATCTGAGCAGTTGCCCATTTAAAATTCCATGAGTTGAGCAGGCTTGTCTCATTGTAGAGGCAATTGTGTAGGTGAACACCCCCTCATACATTTCTTTTATTGTAAATATGTTGTAATTTTTAAAGTGTAACTGAAGAACGAGACATTTTGAAACGTAGGTTTCTTTATGAGAAGTTTAATCAGACACTAAAAACGAAAGCTGTATCATTTTAAAACGTGACAAGACTTTTTTTTTTTTTTTTCCATCACACATTGTAAGATGTCCAATAAAACTGTTTGTTCCTTGCTTTGTCTCCTTACCGGATCTTATTGAGATAATAGCGGTTTTCCAAATTACATATTATGGAGATTTATTTGAGCTCTTTTGGGATTATTAGGAATGTGGTTTGGAAGCCACAACATAAAAATAAATATTTAGTCCTTTTTTATAGCAAAGGCTCTCCTGTCTGGTTTTCTGCAATATGTGAATACAATTTATAATAACACAGAGAGAAAACCAGATTGGTCAGTTTTCACTTATAGTTTGTTAGTCATTACATTAATCCAACTTCTGGCTATAATCTTTTTCTGAAATGACCAAAAAATTAAACATTTTTAACGCATTTTAAGCGCGTTGCTGAGGAATAAACCACAAAGTGCTGTCATGATCACAGTCAACAAAATAAGGCGTTCTTCAAAAATATGGCAAGTTCAGAAAACATTTAAAAGTACAAATGTGTTGAAATTAATAGTTGGGGTGCAACTTAGTTTAAAGTGGGAAATTTTCTTATAAAACAAAAGACTGAGGCCTGCAAAGTTCAGTGTTTAAGTTTTATCAGTCGGGATACATTGTTTTTGCCTCTGTAAAAATTTGGTCTTCCTTTATAAAAATAACAGGTTAAAATACCAGAAAAAGAGAGTCAACGGTTTATTATAGATCTTTAATTTCATATTGTAATAAATAGTTTTTCATAGTACTTATATAAATGTAAATGAGTTGCAGTAATATTTCAATCCTCAAGCCCATTTTGAGTTTTATTTTGTAGGAAAACACAAAAACGGCTCTCTGGATGTAAAGGTTGCAGACCCCTGATTTGGCTTAAAGGCAAACTTGCAAATCTAGTCCTTAGTTGTGCTTTATAAAAAGATCAACAGTAAGACCATCGCACTCATCAGGACATGATTGTCTGATTTCAGCTGTAGAAGGGAACATACCTACACTAACCTGTACAGCTAACAAGCTGAACATGTTTAACAGAATCCCGACTGGTTTAGTGTTTTTATGAAGACTGCACCTCACCTCTTCTGCTTTGAGTGTTTCAGAACCACACCCAGTTAGAACCTGTTATCAGCTGGCGGCAGGATGCTTTCTGTGCAAACACAGTGGTATTTCAACTGTGTCCAGGAGGAAAAACATCCATCCTGACTGCTCCCAGTTCAGCCTCAGAGCCACATTCAGACCTGGGTTATACTTTATTATGAGAGGATACTTCTTTTGTTCAAGTAGTTTGGACTTAGTGTGCTTTGTGTAAACAGTACCTCTATTTCAAGTGTAATTACTTTGTTTTAATTAGTATTATGGATTTAGTAGTAACAATTAAATACTATCATTAATAAATGTGTATGAAAGGCAAGTGTCTGCTCGCTTGACCACAGTGGACCAACCTGCAGTACTCACGTATATCCAGTAGGTGGCAGCAGAAGCGCAAAGGACAGCAGCTGCACGCAAACAGCCGAAGAAGGACATAGCGGAAGAAGAGGGCGCAGCTGAGCTGATCGGTGTTATGATATGATGTCTTCGAGCAAGTGGGTCCGGCTGATGTTCGGTCCGTTCGGCCTGAAACCGAGCTCTGTCTGCGGTGTTGTCCGGGGCCCGGCGGGTCGGAGCAGCTTCAGCTGGACTGCGGTGTGTCGGCAGCGCCGGAGCGGGTACTTCTCAGAGCCGGGCCGGGTTTCGGTACCCGAACCTGGCTTGTAGAGTCCAGGTTGAACTTAGGTCGAAAGTCTCGTAGCAGCAAATGGTTTTGAGCCTTGAAAAACCTTTTGGAAACCATTCATCTCTGCAGCGGCCGTAAAGCCTGACTCAGCTAGAAGTCTTCATAAATGTGATGCAATAATACGAAATTGATGCAACAAAAACAGGTTCTGCATTAGGAAACACAGTTCTGGTTAAATGCCACAGCTTTAATCTAACACTTTAGTCACAGTTTTTCTTAATATGTTTTTGTTGACCCGATTAATGTTTTTGAACGATTAATTATTGATATTACTAGTCTTCTAAAAAATATTAAGCAATTTCCCAGGCATTATTTACAAATTTGCTGGGGAAGTAAGAAAAAAATAATCCTAAAATTTATGAAGCATTAACTCTTTTAGGATGTTCATAAATTTATATCGAATGTACATTATTTTATGCTACTCATGAGTTTATGAACAGTCATGGTAAAACATTAAAGTGCACCCTCTGAAGTTTTATGCATCAGGACATCTTAAAAAGAAGAATCTGGTCCTCTAAAACTTAGTAATACAACCTGATATGAACAACAGCACATGGTATTTTGGGACATTGCAAACAAAACTTAGACACCACCCAGTCCTCTCCTTGTGACCCTTCCTAAAGCAGGCAGCTGTCCTCTTTTCTTTTTTTTAATTATTCCATCTCATTTGATTTGTGACAAACAGGTGGCAGCAAAGGTCAAAGGAAAGGTTTACAGACAGCTATGTTGTATGGTTTGTAAACAAAAAGACAGGACAGAGAACAGGAAGTGGCAGAGCTGAAGATGTTGAGGTTCTCCTTGGGAGGGACGAGGATGGACAGGATTAGGAATGAGGTCATCAGAGGTACAGCACAGGTTGAAGGACTGGGAGATGAGAAGCCAGACTGAGATGGTTTGGACATGTGCAGAGGAGGGACAGTGGGTATATTGGTAGAAGGATGTTAGAGATGAAGCTGCCAGGAAAAAGACAGAGGAGATATATGGGTGTAGTTAGAGAGGACATGGAGGGAGTTGGAGTGAAGACAGAGGGCAGAGAAGGCAGAGTTAGATGGAGGAGGAGGACTCGCTGTGGTGACACCTGACAGGAGAACAGTCAAAAGAAAAAGAAGAGTTAATCTATCTCATTGTTTAACAATGAGTTTGAAATAATTTGGAAATGTTCCTATAATATTTCTTCTCAGATTGATGGGTTGGTTTGTCATTGCTGATGTCTTTCCACTTTGGCGTTGTAATAACTGTTGTGGCAGCAAAAAATCAATTTCCAGGCACTGTTAGATGAAATCACTCAAACAGGTTTATTTATATATTGTGCACAAAATATAGAGAGCATTAAAGACAATCAACAATCAATATCAGAGTCCCAGGTCTGAACAGGGAAGCTCTGAATCAAAGCTCTGGTCCCCCAAGACAACACAGGAGCTTTTATTAAAGATATTGAAATACTGGACCAGAAGGAGGAGAAAAGCAAGTCAGTCTGGTTCCTAAGAGGAGAAAATTCAACATCACTCCTATAAACAAGTTCATTCTGTGAGAACCCATGGGACTTGGAATACAAGTCATAACATTATCAGGACTTATAAACAACAGGTGTTACCCTATAGTAAATTCTGCCATTACAACACACATCTATTTGCTCCAGAGCAGCAAACTGACAAACTGGCTGTTTTTCTAGAGGTGTTCCCACTGATGCTGATCAAGTTAATCAATACATTTGTTCAGCAGCACCTGGCTGCTGCTAGTTACCATCTGAACTCCTTTGGAAACTCTAAGGGTGTACTTTGTTTTTCATGCACTCCTCATGTAGCTTTTGGTTTAGTTTTTATTAAATAGTCATAATGTAGAATGTTATGTGTTTATCTGATGATGCAGTATTTTAAGACCTGTACGATGGTTTCTTTGATTCTTCTGATAAGTTCAACTTCAGGACTAAAAGTAGTTGTTTTTCTCTCTGAGATGACTGCAGTAAGCATTCAGAACAACCAAACCTGTGAAGCAGTCCAGTTTTTGTAAGCGTTAAATTTATTTAGATAAAAAAAAATTATCAAATCAGAAGCTTAGCTTTTTATTTTTTTATTGTTCCCACTTTTTTCTGATTTGGACTCATATTATTTGATTTTTAAAATGCGTGCTGTCATTAAATACTGCATGCCACGCCATCATGAGCTGTAATTCGTTTGTTGTGTTCAGACGTGACGTTGCAGATGTATTTACTGGAAATTTCCCCAACAGCGTAAGCGTGTGCAGTGCTCGGTCGGCCTCCTACACCACCGTGGACCCAGGTGAGGTGAAGCGGTTCCAGGCGCTGGCCAACAAGTGGTGGGACGAACAGGGAGAATTCGCTGCCCTGCACGCCATGAATGACCTCAGGGTGCCTTTTGTACGGTGAGTGTTTGTGCAATAGATTAATTTAGCCCCAACAAAACGACTGATTAGCAGAGCCATCAGCAAGCATATTATCATATAACATTGTATTTATTCAAGCAACTCCCTGAGGAGGCGTTGGAGGGATAGGAATGTAATGTGACGTTATTGCTCCAAATGTCAGCAGTATTTCAGCCCATAGTGCTGCAGCTATCATATGCCCATATTCAATCATAATTGCCATCTGTTTCGCGTGCTGCCACAGACCGCCACCCTGGATTTTGTATTCCATTTAATATTCAGTTTGTATAATAAATGGGAGGATCCCCGAACGTATCTCCCAGTCTGGACATTTACTTTATGGCGTGCGTTAGGACCTGGATTTCCAGCACCCCGACACGACTAAAAAAGGTGGAACTTGGTAGTCGCTACAAATATTAAAAAAAAATAGATCATTAAAGACATGCTTTCACATGTGCTGTTCATAAGGGTGGTTCAGTGTAACACACAGAAGCCTAAAGACCTCCTTGTTTGTTTCAAATCAGCTACGTGGAAAAGGTTTTCTGGTGTTCCGCAGCAGCATGGGAAAGAGTATGGCAAGCAATTATGTCATATAATATTATTTGATATCAATAATTTCCCACCCTAGCATTATTTTTCCCAGACGCTAGGTTTGAATAGTCCCATTTAATTTATTTTATTTCACATTGGGAGATGTTATTCAGTTCTGTGCTGATTTTTATTTTGCATCAAGAAGATTAAATTAACTGAAGCAAACACTTTTTTTTTCTCGTTTTGTAATATTGATCAAAGAGCGAGAGAGATGCCTCTCTGGAGTTTATCAAACTTTCTGTTTGACATAAATGGTGTGAAGGAGACTGTTTACAGTTCAGATTAGATGAAAAATGCAGTACAGTACCTTTTTATTATTTTGTTTTATTTTATATATATGGATGGGACCTGCTACTTTAGACTCTCTCCAATAGGAAGGACAGTTTCTTTTTTCTGTTTCTGTGATGGTCATTGTTTGTTACAATTTGATATTTATTTCTTTTTCCTGCTGTACCAAACTTGTACCAGACTGTGACTTGATTATACCTTTACACCCGTATTAAATGGTTTAAAAAGTTAATCAGGATTATAAAAACCCTAATTAATTTAGTCTGAGTCTATGAAGCTGGAGAATATAGTTTTTTGGCATGATCTCTGTGCTTTCTGCCTGAATCAGACAAGTGTCACACAGTCTGAGGGAAGAAATGAGCAGAGGGTGACTGAGGCTGTGACTGGGTGATGTCAGGATCCTGTGACAGTGGATGTTAGAACAGATGTAGCTTCCTGTACACCTCTTTGTTTCCTAGCAGCTGGAAGATCTCGCAGGCTACGAATCTTATTTCTGTCTTTAGTCCATCCATTTCAAAGTGAGGTCTGTGACTGTATTGGTGTATGTTGGAGGATGTTCTGGTACCCCTCGACAGAAACCTGAATTTGTCATCTTCATGGCTCTTTTCCAGGGACAATCTGTTGACCGTGCACAGAGCACATCATCCTGGGAAACCACTTGCAGGACTGAGAATCCTGGATGTTGGCTGTGGTGGAGGCGTGTTCACAGAGGTAAATATGTGTCCTTTTAGGATAAAGATTTAAACTCCAGGCGCACAAGGACTCCTCAGTAATATCTATCCAGCAGCAGTGGACAGTCTTCTCACCCACTCACAGTATCACTTTAACAAAACATTTCAGTACCATCCCAGCTCTGTTCTTCTTATGGTTTGACTAGTCACTGTGTGGTGGACTGGACAATCGTCTTTCATTGTTTGTCTGTTTGTTAGTGTTGAACGCTGGGCAGCCAGGACACAGGACGTAACCAGCTGTGCTGTGTGAGCTGGGAGGACAAAATTTGGTCTCAGTATGACTGACTGTTTAGTTGAGACAGACAGACAAGAATGCCAAGTTGAGAGTGTAGAGGTCTGGGTGTTTTTGTCGCTCTAAGTCTATCCATCACAACGGATCAGCTGTGGGAGGACAGACGAGAACCCCTGGGAGAACTAATTCCCGCCTCTTCACGCAGGATTGTACGTCCTGCTTTTGTCCAGAAGAGGGCGACGTGGTTCACGTCAAACCCATCTGCAGAATACTTCCTTCAGGAATGATGTCAGTGGTGTAATATTACTTAATATATATTCAGCTCCTGTACTGAAGTACAGTTATGAAGCTGTGGCAAAGTAGTTTTATCAATGTTTTTTGCAGATGACATTATTTTTGAGAATTGGACCTGAAATCAAAATACATATTTGATTAATTGCTTGCTGCTTGTTCTTCAACTTTGTGTTGTATTGTATTCACAGAGGGGTGTAGTGCTCGTTTAAAACATTTTACTGATGTTTTTATGCATTTTAAGCTAGAGAAGTAATATTTTCTATGTTTATAATTCTGGTTTATATCAGAGCTAAAACATGGCTGCCGTGTAGAAATCCAGTGCTTCAGTGTAATCCCATTAAATCTGTTAACATACTCATCAAAAGGACCAAAGAAGTACTTTTGTTTTAATATTTTGTTAAAATATGTTTAATACTGTTTCCATTTATATAATCAATAATATGAAAACCACAAAGGTGTTGCTGTCTGTTACACATGATGGGAGTTGACGGCTGATTAACATTTACGTGTTCAGCCCGTTCACCTCTCCTTGTGCCTCCCCAGCCACTGGGCCGCCTGGGAGCCAGCGTGCTGGGAATAGATCCTGTAGAAGAAAGCATCAGCGTCGCCCAGCTGCATTCGTCTCCCGACCCGGACCTTCGTGACCGGGTGTCCTACCATGCCTGCACCCTGGAGCAGCTCTCAGACGAAGGAGAAGAGGAGCGGCAGGAGCGGCAGGAGCAGCAGGAGCGAAGCGAGGCCCAGTTCGACGCCGTCGTGGCATCAGAGGTTGTGGAGCATCTGGCTGACTTGGAAACATTCGCCATCTGCTGCAACCACGTTCTGAAGGTGTGTCTTACCTCAGTGTGTGTTTGTGTTGTTCTTCCTCCCGAGCTGCACGGTACAGCGTGAGCGTTTGCATGTTCACCTGAGCGCATCTGAATGTGCAGATGGTTACTTTGTTGTGTTTGCATCTGTGGTTTATCTCTGGGAGTAGGTGTGTGTGTGTGTGTGTGCTGGGCCAGAGGTTCATAATCTCCTGGGTCAGTCGGCTAAAAAGAGTTGAGAGAAGAAGAAACAGCAAACAAACACAAAAAAAGGACATTAATCTTCTCTGCCTCCATTTCTGACTGCTGCACATTTAGACTTTTGTCTTTTTTCCGACCCAAATCTATTTTTTCCAGATTGTTCTTCACTCCAGTTTCATTAAGGATTTTCTACAACAGATGCTGCTTCAGAGCACAATGTTTTAATCCATATTCATGTATTGTTCATCCAGCCTCACTTGATCCTTGAGGTTTGGCACCCTTACGTCTTGTTCACTTGGATTCTTTCCACTAAAAGCTTTAAATCCTTTTCTTAAATCCTCTTTTCACTCACAAAGCAGCAAAGCTCACTAATACCTGCAGGGATGCCATTAAACGTGTTTTCTGACGTATTATATTCTAGTAAAACCTGCACCGACACTATAGTTTATAAACTAAACATTTCTTTTTCCTTCTGTGCGCAGCCAGGCGGCTCACTGTTCATCACCACCATAAATAAAACCAACCTCTCATACGCGTTGGCTATCGTCATAGCCGAGCAGCTGCTGCGCATCGTTCCCAGCGGGACGCACGACTGGGAGAAGTTCATCAGCCCGGTAGAGCTGGAGCGCCTCCTGGAGTCCAGTAAGTTTCTGCAGCAGAGGAAAAAAGTAGAATGGGTCATTTGTGGGTTGCACATCTGATGATTAGCCTCATCAACAACCATCAAATGTAAATAAAAAACAAAACATAGTGATTTGTAAATCTCTTAAACCCATATTTTATTCACATTGGAATACAGCAAAAAGTTAAAAAAAAAGAAAATAAAGTAGTTTTGATACCAAACAACATAAAAACAGTTTGAGGAACATTTTGCAAATACGGTAATTAGGTTTAGGAATCTATCCACACATGAAAGCAGTCTTTCTAAAACAATCGTTTTTTCTTCTAAACACGTCAGCATTTGTAGAAATGTGTTCATCCACACGAAAACACAGAAAACAACCCAACTGCCTGTTGTACCGCTGCCAAACCTGTGTGTGGGTCTATAAATGCTGCTACAAAAATACACCAGAAACAGCAAAGATTCGGAGCAGATGGTCCAAACTGTAAACACAAGAAGAAAAGGACGGGGGTGGAGAATACAAGAACAAAAACAAAAACCTTTCTGTGGACTGACGATGAGGTGGAACTTATACTTTGAGTCACATTAAACTACTACTAAGGACTGGGAGTTGTGTCAGTCCAAATCTGCATATATAATGTAGGATTTCAGGGGGAGTATCCAGAGGAATGGTTAGGTAAATTACACACAAGTTTTGGTCTTTAAAAACTGTTCACTTTTCCCACTTATTAAAATGTATACTTGATGATGTATATTGTAGATTTTTTTTCTGCAGCATTTTTATTGTTGACAGTTCAGTAAAGTGCTAAAAACTTTGTTAGCCTTAGATTATTTAGTGTAACGAAAAGGGTGTTTAGTTTTGTTTGCTCTGCTCTGTTCATTGAAGTGATGGACTATACAACAGTTTTGCTGTAGTTGAGCATCAGCTGCAGCTCATAATATCGTGAAAAGCTTTCAAGAATCTAGAGAAATCTCTTAGCTCAAAGAAAAAGGCTGAAAGTCAGTATTAGATGTCTGTGATCTTCGGGCCCTCGGGGGCCACTGCATTAAAAACAGGTCTGATTCTGATCTGGACATCACTGCATGGACTCGGGAAGACTTCTACAAATCACTGTCTGTAAACACAGTTCACTGTCCCATCCACTAATGCTGCTTAAAGCTCTATCAGGCAAAGAAGAAGCCAGATGTGAACATCATTCAGAAATGCCTTTTGGGACAAAGCTTGTTTAAAATGGGCTGAAGCAAAATGAAGACAACTGTTCTGTGGTCAGACAAATAGAAATTTGAAATTCTCTTTGGAAACCACAGACACCACATCCTCTGTACCTAAGTAGAGAGGGACCATCCAGCCTGTTATCAGCACAATTCAAAAGTTTGCTTCTCTGATGGTATGGGGGTGCATTAGTGCCTATGGCATGGGCAGCTTACACATCTGGAAAGGAACCATAGGAAGTAGGAAGTATACACAGGTTTTAGAACAGTGTTTCTCAACCTTTTTTGGGCCAGCGCCCCCCTATCCATTATCAAGGCCTCTTACCACCCCCC
>NC_051445.1:23745970-23752258 GCF_001649575.2 Kryptolebias marmoratus
AATGTTTTAAAGTTTAAACTGATATTGTTGTGAATCTTTTGTGTAAACTTTACCTTCAAGCAAACGCCCCCCAAAAGAATATCAACGCCCCCTTTTTGAAAATATTGCTGCCAGCGCCCCCCGTCATCCGCTCAACGCCCCCCAGGGGGTGGTACCGCCCCCGTTGAGAAACGCTATTTTAGAAGAACATTTGGTCCCATCCAGATGTGTTTTTCAGGGAAGGCCTATTTCAGCAAGACAATACTAAACCACAGGGGTTTGTCTTCCATTACAGCAGCGTGACTTCGTAGAAGAGTTCAGGTGCTGAACTGACCTGCTTGCAGTCCAGACCTCTCACAAATAGACAACATTCAACTCATCATGAAACAAAAAATTCAGTAAAGACCCAGGATTGTTGAGCAGCTAGTTTAAACATTTGATGTCTTTACTATGTTCCATTGTGAATAGAATGGGTTTTTTTTAGATTTGCAAATCATTACATTCTGTTTTTATTTACATTTCATATCTCATTAAAAAAAAAAAATTAAGGTTGTGCAATAATAAAAGAAATGTCTCCTGTCTTCTTTTTGTTGTCAGATGGTTTCTCGGTGCAGTCTGTCCAGGGCATGATGTACAACCCGGTATCCGGAGCGTGGTCCTGGAGCGACAGCACTGCCATCAACTATGCCCTGCACGCGGTCAAAACGAGCGATGGCGCTGAGGAGAGCTGCACCCACTCAGTGAACGAGCCTGCCACCACACACAGCTCGGCCCCTTCGTAAGAAAGCACGCCAGAAAACAAAAACAGTGATTCAGATGTGTGGCTCGAGTCCTCGCGGCCTACTGGCAAGCTGCGATGGCAGCACACGAGACTGGGTTTATTCATCCTCGGTGTCGAATAAAACGCGCTCACTCGCAGGAAGATTGCTCTAAGCTTTGGAAGATTTTCATAAATATGATGTTGGATAAACAGTAGGTATTGGCATTGATTAGCTTAAATCAGTCTGACGTTTCTCATTTTCATTGTGTACTGTTCTGCATGACTGGTGATTTTTGAATAAATATTTGGCAAAAAGCAGCAGTTTGTATATTTGTTTTTGTTTTTTTTTTTACCATTTGTGTTCCTTTAAATAAACATGTAATAGAAGAGGATTCTGATTTGAGCCTGTTTGCAAATGAAAATCTAGTTTTTCATTTTTGTCCAATAAACACGCACAGAGTCCCTGTGGGATTAGATTGGGTTTTACATGGAAGTATTTATGTAATCCACATCTCTCCCAGTGGCAGAGAGGAAGTCATGCTTGGAAAATGTACTTAAAGAGACCAAAAACGTGACCAACAGTTCAAACAGGTTATTTCGCCTAAAATAATATGACAAATTACAATGTAGAATTAATATATAAAAACATTTTATAATGTTTACGCGTAACAAACCCTAGAATTCGTCCTGCTGTCGGCTGAGTTGAACCCGCGCTCGCGCCCCAAATGCGCGCTCCCGCACCGCTCGCTGACTGTAACCATGGCAACGTTGGGGACTTTGCCTCAGACCAGCGTCCTGGCGATTTAATCTGCACAATTAGTTTATCCAGTTTGGGGTTGGTCTTGTCTCCGAGCAGCGGAGGAAGAAAGCGACGGTGGCACGGAAGGTGGCTCGGGCTGTGATGTAGCTCAGCTCACAGAAGCCTCTTTCCCTTCATGTTGCCCTCCTCCTGCCGGCGGAATGAACAAGAAACAGCTTTCTGAACCACCTGCTGCCGCCGGGTCAGGTCGTCAACATGACTGTGCTCCTGTACTGTCGAGGTTTCAGAGTGAGTACTTCCAGCCAACAGTTTTAGATGAACCGGGCTGCTCCGTGTACATAAAACAAATATGTTACAGCAGGTCGGAGCCACTTTCCTTCACTTCGATAAATTATCGACCTACATTTACTTTAATTAAGCTAACATTCTGCATAGTTATTAACTGAGCAAGCCTTTCAAAATAAACGTCATTACGTATCTTATTAAGGTGACTTTATGAGTACAACTAGCCAGTTTTAGAGTTAGTAAACTGAAGCGACAGAGTAAAAGAGGAAGGTCTCCTTAAGTTCATCGTGTTGTATGAATATATGAGAGGTTTTTGTCACATTTCTACGTTTTCATTGTTTCCACTGGGACCCGGGGCTCATCAGGGCGGGTGACCTCCTCATTAGACTGAAGACAATAATAATGAACCAGCTGCGTCAAGTTACCAACACTTCAGACTAAAACCACCGGAAGTAGTCTTACTTCCCCTTTAAGGAAAAGTAAAAGGATGTTAAATGAGCTTTTCACGGTTATGACGGACTATATTGACCTTAAATGACTTTGTTTACTTGCCATTACCTTTTTGGAGTCAGCTCTGTCTGTCTGTTAGCAAAATATCTCATGAGCCGCTGAATGAAACTTGTGGAAAACAGTTGCTGGATAAACCTCTACAACAGATTAGCTTTCGGAGCCAACCCCGTTCAAGATGGCTGCCACGGCCAGCTGACTTTAGAAAACACATGAATGGCTGTCATACAGTCAGTTTTATGAATGATGTGCTAAAATTTGGTGTCGTAGTAGCAGAGAGTCGTTCGCTTCACGTATTCTGAGCGCGGCGTCTCGCAGTGCTGCATGAGATGGTACATGACATTTTTTTTAAAGTTGACAACTATCATTTCTCAATATAAGATGATCTCGGTCTAAAAAGCTGGCTTGAAAGGTGGCGGGTGATATGCATTCCTTCAAGGAATGCTAGGACTTTATATGTATGAAGGCACACATACTGTTGATTTTGTGTTGGTGTCTCAGTCATCCAGGACATGACTTTATCCCTAGAGTTAAATAAAAGGCAGCAAGGCCTTTCCTTTTGTTGTTTCATCCCTCATCTGAAAAGTTTCTTCAGCTCTGACTGTGAATTAAGAGTTTTCCATTCACTTCTTGAAGTGGGTCAGTGTCTCATGTGACTCTGATGACTTATGGAAGTTGTGCCAACAACAGCTTGTAACCCTGAAACCAGTTCTGCCCGACTCTAAAAACTGTTCAATCTCATTTTTATAATTGTTTTATTTCATCTTTACTCTTAATCTCATGGAGATGCAGGATCATATTTGCAGTGAGTTGCTCTGTTTATGAGAGCTGAGCTCACATGCAAATCCCTCTCCCTTCCCTCTCTTTCCTACCTCCTGAGGGTCATTAGGGTCTTTACCGGTCTGGTCCACGTGAGAAACGTTTTGGCAAACTGGTGTGAAACTGGCGAATGTGTGTGTTGGAAACCTGAGAGCTCCTCCGGTTCATGTTGGTCCTTCTTGTTGAACAAAGATGGCTTCCTTCACGCCTCTCTTTAACCATCGGGCGTCTCTGTCCAGAATATGAACATTACTGTCCTCAAAAGACTGTTCCTTTTCCTCAACATGTAGTCGCTCTGCTGAGTCACGGCCTGAGGAGGGGCTGGGAAGGAGAGTGATTTACATGTGAGTTCATTTCACATAAACATTTTCTGCAAATCTGTAGTGTGAATGCCGAGAGCTGAACGACTTTGCTGAAATGTGCTGAAGAAGCTGAAACTAAAGGTGAATGACACAAAATGCTAGCTAAAACCAAAAGTAGCAAAGTGCTAGGTAAAAACTAAAAGTAGTAAAATTCTAGAAATAGGTTAAAAATAACATAAGGCTGGCTAAAAGCTAAATGTGGCAGAACAGTAGAAAAAAGTTGTGGAATGGTAGCTTAAAGTGAAAAAGAACAATTTAAACAACGTGAATCAATGCCCATGTCCTGGATGTCTCAAAATCTACACCAACCACAGAGACATTTATTTTGAAACTCTGATCCGGAAGGCGCGCTTATTGCGCTTTGTTTGACAACACCTTCTAGAATCAGCAAAGGGAGGAGGCGAGCTGGGTGCATCTTCCCGGGAGCAGGGCGAGGCGCAATGTGTCCTTCCCCCCGTTTTCTGGATAAATAACCCCCAGCCCACCGCGGCCATGCCGTAGGCCTCCCACTGGACGTTTGGATGCAGCCGGGCGGGGAGCGCAGCGGGGAGGACACGGGGTGGTGGTAACAGAAAGTGGGAGGATGCACTGGGCTGCTGGCTTCGCCTCCAGCCGGCCGTGTGTGGTTGAACTGGGGCGGAACCACAGCCTGCCGCTGGGGCTGTGCGGCTCCGAGCAGCAGCAGTCTCTGTATGGCTACATCATCGCCTTTCCTCTGCAGGACTACGGAGGCATCATGTCGGCTCTTGGCTCGGACTCCTGGTGGAAGAAGACCCTGTACATTACCGGGGGGGCCCTGCTGGCTGCTGCAGCCTACCTACTGCACGAGCTGCTCGCCATCAGGTAGGAGGACACAGTCCGGGATGTTTATCACCTTTTGGTTTGTAGTCATTCTTCTCCTCACATCAGCACAGTGAGCTGGTATTACACAGGAGTGTGCGCATAGGAGGGGTTTCTCTGCATCTGTCTTGATGAGGTGTCTGCTCTTGTTTTCCTCCTTGCAAGGACAGGACAGTATGATCGGGGAGGGGGGGGGGAGGGGGTGATAATAATAATTAAATGAGTCACGCGTCCGCTCTTGTGCCAGGTAAATAAACACACCTCTTATGCCCCGCAGAGCCAACCTGACTTGTCATCATACCTGCAGTGAACACACACAGCATCACTTTTTAAAAACAATAAATAAGAACTGGGTTTTGCAGCTCTACTCTCAGCCATGTTGCAGCGATTTACACAGTGGAAATAATGCGTGCCTGCGTGATGTCAGGACAGGGATTATTTTTGGGGAGGCCAGGCCAGTGCTGGGAAGTGAGGACATCCTGTTACAGTGGCCTGGTAGTTTGTTTTCTCCAACCCCCCACACTCCTCCCCCTCCCCCTCCCCCTCCACTGTAAGCCCTGTTTGGAGAGCTACTGCTGAATCACGTGCAGGCTGCTGATGCTGGCTCTGCAGCCTGCAGGCTCATCTGTTCCTGCCATGTGATGCATTTGCAGCCACCACAGTCCAGGCAGCCTTTACTCTCTCTCTCTCTCTCTCTCTCTCTCTCTCTCTCTCTCTCTCACACACACACACACACACACACACAGAGGTTTTTACTGTTCGGAGAGTTATTGACATGATTATTAAAGTGGATTTCAGGGACCTCGCTTGAATAGGTACAGAATGATGCTGCCAGGGCTCACCGTGCAGATTAAAAACATGGCATTTTTCTGCACACTGCATAGGGATTTGAAACGATTTCAGGACCATATGAGTGTGGACAGCAGCTTACATGACCAGGACTGTTTCAGCACCAACACAATGGACAAAGACACAACAGAGTTCACCTAGCAGCTGAACATTCAGACTTAGTTTGCAGACTTTAAAAGGTTGCAGAAACCTTGACTCCCCTCCCCCTATAAGGCATTTTCCTTTGTTGTAAACTTAGCATTTAGCTTGGTGCTGGTCCACTGAAATATATAAAAGTCAAAGAAAGTGCAACAAAGTACTAGTTGTGATGTGTTTTGGTTCTACAGTTCTTCTACTTGCTGTATAGACAGGCCTATAAGTTGCACCAACGTGATTTTTTTTCTTTAGTACGGGTTGTAAATGCTTTTGAGGAAAACAGGTCTCCAAAAAACCTTCTAAACTTTTGTCTCCCACCGTATATCAAAACACCTCCCCTCCTTAGAAAATCAGAGCTGAGGGAAACAGGGACTGGCCTCCGTGTCACTGTGCTGCAAAGTGTGACATGTCCCCTACAGGAAAGTTTGTTGGACAGTTAAACAGAACAGAAAGTCCTGTTTTTGTTCAGATGCTGAGTTATGCTTGCTTTTTATCTCTTGTGCCCACTGACCTAGAAAACAAGCAGGAACACTGATCATTCTCAGCCAGACTGTTTACACTGAAGACCACAGCTGCTGCCTTTTAGGTCTTTTAGGGTACCATCAAGCTGTCTGCCCTTCACTCCTGTCCCCACTGATGATATTTCATGGTGTGGAAAACTCACATCCCCATCGAATGTTGAAAAATTTAGTGGCATGACAAGATGGTGTAATTAGTCTTGGATGATAATTTTTATTAAAACACTGCAGGGGCCAATATACAGTGTATATATATATTTATATATATATAATTAAAAAAAATTCCCTTCTCACCCTCTGCTGGTGGTCTTGTTTCATCCTCTCAGCTCGGGTCCTCTACCAGAGGCCTGGGAGCTTGAGGGTTCTGCGCAGTATCTTGGCTGTGCCTAGAACTGCACATTTCTGGACTGAGATGTCTGATGTTGTTCCTGGGATCTGTTGTAGCCACTGCTCCAGTTTGGGGGTGACTGCCCC
>NC_051445.1:23752604-23806795 GCF_001649575.2 Kryptolebias marmoratus
TATATATATATATATATATATATATATATATATATATATATATATATACATACATACATACACACACACACACACACACAAAGCTGTCCCTGCATGGTATTATCATTAACCCTCTCAGGGTCAAATTAAGTTTTAGTAACAGGAAAAATCAGATATTTGGGGAAATTATCATCTGAGTAAAATAAGGCTCATAAAATATGAATGTGGAGTAATTAGGTATATGCAATTCGCTGTTGCAAATCTGCAACGTCTGCCTTGAGAGGGTTAAATGTCCTCCTGTCCGTGTGCTGATTTTTAAAGTTTAAATCTTTTTCACTGGTGTACCCTGAATAAAAGCTGTTCTTTGTTCTCAGAGCTACCTAACACATTGTTAGCAACAACAACAGTCCTTTTATCTTTATGTTTTTATAACTAACACTGACTGTCCCTCTTTAACTGTCCCCATCTCTCTGAAGCCATAGTTGTTCTCTGTCTTTATTTCTTCTAGCGACACTGTTTTGTCTTTTTAGTCAATATGTAAAAGTCCTAACTGATGTAATGATATTATAATATTATAGTGTAAATTTTGTTGGTGACTCCTGCAAGCTAAGTAGTGCTTCTGTTCTTACTGTTTGGCATTTTTGAAGTCAGATTCTGACTGAATAGTTCTTCTCAAGCAAATCTTGCTTTCCAAGTGTCATCTTTATTAAGGCTGGGTTAAATATAAAAAATAAAGATTTGCTTTGTTCCGTTTGTGCCCCCTGTGTAGGAAGGAACAGGAGCTGGACTCTCAAGATGCCATCATCCTCCATCAGTTCTCCAGACCAAAGAACGGCATCCCGAGCCTCTCCCCCTTCTGCCTCAAAATAGAGACGTACCTGCGCATGGTGGATCTGCCTTATCAGGTGACAGAGAGGAGAGCTAAAAGGCTCATGACTGGGGCTTTGGCATGCCTTCTGATAAACCCTTTGCTTCTGTAGTACACTTGGCTTTTAGATGGTAATGTATTAAATATTAATCTGTTATTTGTGAGTTATAAATTTAGAATCTGTTGACTGCTTTTTGCACAACTGTGCTGCATACAAGTGGGTGACAGACGTGGCACACTGTTAGGAAGCTAAGATCTTTGTAAACCAGCTAATACAAAGCCTTCACAAAAGAGTGATCAATCAGGTACAAATAACACTAATAGTAATCTAAACAAGAGAATAAAACTGACACAACTCTCCTGCAGCCTCTTGGTTATTCATTCATCAACGTCGGCCTGATGAATTTGATTTAAAAAAAATCTAAATCCATTTTATTTAAACATTTGGACTAAAAAAATGCTAAAGCGTTTAATGTGCTTAAGTTTTAATTTATTATTTTTTAAAGGTCTAGTTTGCTTGAAAAACTAGACCTTTGATTCAGTTTTTCACTGAATCAAAGAGCATTTTCAAGCAAATGCTCTTTGATTCAGTGAAAAACAATGTTCACCTATATCTATTGCCTACAAAAACAGTGAGAGATTTGAAGGGATTAAAGATTAAACCTGTCCCTTTAAACCACCCAATTGTTGCTTTTGTGGTCTTGACAGTGGTGGTTTATTGCTAAAACCTGAACCTTTGTTACAGTTTCAGTTCAATTCAAAGATTTGAATGAGTTTCTCTTTAAATGTTTGTCTGTATTTACCATAATCATTCCTTTAACTCTGATTGACGTCACAAGTCTTTTAGAACCTGTTTACATGTGAATGATCTCCTGGAAACGTTATAGATTTTCCGATGTTGATTGTGAAAAAGTTACACGATTGAATGTGAATGTTGTGCTCGTTGAAGCCGCTGTAGTTTCCACTTCAGTCTCAAGCAGGAAAACAGTTACATCCAAATTGGTGAATACAACAGTGAGGTTAGGTTGCTGCTGCATCTTAAAAAGGCTGAGTAGAACAAACAGCCCTCTGCTATCCGGGTTTCCCTTGAAATGATGTCACAAGTTTCCAAAATTTTCCACTCTGAGACCCAGATTCAAAAGGTTTTGGTGTCAGAGAAAAAGTTTTATTTGGGGTCATTTTTATTCAGTAATGGGATTATGCAACATTCTGCTTTTTTCAAGATGAGCAGTTTGTCTCAAATAACCAAAGTACCTCTCTTTGCATATGTTTTGGGAGTCTTCAAGATTTCTTTTTCTGAATCTCAAGTTAGATTTATTTTTCTTCCTTTTGTTTTTTTTTTCTTCAAGCAGTGTTTTTTTTTTCTTCAAGCAGTGTTTTTTTTTTTCTTCAAGCAGTGTTTTTTTTTTCTTCAAGCAGTGTTTTTTTTTTTCTTCAAGCAGTGTTTTTTTTTCAACAGAGACTATCTTTGAGGAATTTTTTGACTTAAAGTTGTCCTGTGATTTGGATCTGTGCAGCTCATTTTTGATTCTTTTGTTCAGTGCCATCCTTGCCTGATATGTGAGAGCTTTCTTGGTAGTTTTGTTTTAATAGAAAGGCACACATATTATCTTTTTATTTCTGTTGTCTGTGTTTTGTTCGTTTGTTTGTTTTGTTTTGTTTCGGCCTTCTCACACTAACTGTCTAATATTCACTGGTTGCAGTTTTTAGTGTCATGTCTCAAAGCTATTCACCTTCACAATTTTGGAGAACTGAATTAAAGTCCATCTGCTTTAGGTAAATACCCATAATCCTTCACTGTGTGGATGCAGGCAGATATCTCCATGCAACCATGTTTGAGAGATATTTTGATGGCAGAAAAACTACATAGCTGTATCTCTGTTTTTAGTTACGCGACAAAAAAAAAAGCCCTGGATTCAAAATCCAGCTGTGTGGAGTTTGCTCATCACACTACTCTGGTAGGTGTGAGTGTGTGTTGTGTTTGTGTGGATGGTCTGTAATGGACTGGTGATCTGTTCAGGATGTACCCTGTGTCTCACCTGCTGACCGCTGCTGACCAGCTTCTGTCAACCATGAACAGTACGAAGCGGAACATGGATAGATGTTTTTACAAAACTGGAACTCCTTGGATTAGAAGGATTGGTTATTAACTACACACGGCACTGGGTTTTCTCTGCTCTTAGAGCACCATGTTGCACTGCAGCGATTCTACAGTCTCAAAGAAGAGACCAACCAAACACACCTCAGAAGTGTCAAGGACGCACTTAAAAGGGGAATGTTTGACAAACAGTGCTTATTTGGCTGCTGTGTTTAAACTTATGTCTGATCCTGTACATTTATTAAACAAGAACTTTTGCATATAAAATGTAAATGTTAACATGTTTCTTGGTACATGTACATTTAGGAAAGAAAAAAAAGAGTATATATGAACACAAATATGAACCTATCATGAAAAACTTAACTAGATATGCATACAGTTCAGATTTTGGTGTTGCTGGTGTGACTTAAGACCAAGAACCACTACAGTAAACAGCAAAAGGTGGAAATTTTGTTTTAAAAGATAATTTTAGCAAATCAGTGTACTGTAGCTCATTTGTTTTGAAAATCCATAATAAGTTGATGATCTGACAGGGCAGTTTTTCCCTCCGCAGAACTACTTTGATGGGAGGCTGTCACCGCAGGGGAAGATGCCGTGGATCGAGTACAATCATCAGCAGGTGTCAGGGTCCGAGTTCATTGTGGATTTTCTGGAGGAGAAGCTGGGGGTGAACCTGAACAAGAACCTCACCCCACAGGAAATAGCCGTGTCCCGAGCAGTCACTAAAATGGTCGAGGAACATCTATACTGGTAAGAGGTTTGCACGTACAGTCTCAGAGTTTTATACTAATTTAAGTTATCTTCAGACGCATTTTAACCTGTATCATTACAGGAACTTAAACCCCAGTTAGATTATTTGAAAGTCAGAATAGGGTTTTTTTGTGTTTAAATATAATTTGATGTTGTTTTTTTTTTTTTTTGCTGACTCAGTTATTCAAGCCTATACTGAATGTTGGCATTTATATTTAAATATATACTTAACATCAATGTCTAATATAAACAATATCTGGAGCCACTTATACTTGTGTGACAGAAAAAAAAACAGCCTAAAAAGGTTGTTTTTGCTTATAGTTATAAAAACTACCAAAATGAATTACATGAGAAAAAGGTAAAGAGTTGTACATTCGGAAAGAAAAAACATTTTATTGGATTTTTTTATTTTAAACTGCATAATGGGTTTTATTGGCATTGAACTCGGTGGTGGATTTATTCTCAGGTTTATTTAAGTTGGTGTCCTGAGTGGACTCTGTCCTCACTATCCCTGCTTTGACGCACGCCATGGTGAGTCGCTCCGTTATCACTGAGACACGCTGCTACTGCTGCTGCTGGAAGGAAATTGTTTTCACCCCTCCTCCCAGAGAGGCTCAGAGTGTTTTCCATTACTTAAAAGCTCCATCCATCTTCCACCATCCACCCCCTTGTCATCCAGAGATCTAACTCCAGCTGATCCTGTGCCACGTGGCCTATTGTCCTACATTTAATAACCTCAGGACAAGGGTTAAAGCTATTTCTTAGGTCATACTCTTAAAATAAAACAAACAAAATAGAAAACAGGACAAAGGCTACCTCTTTTTTCATGTGTACTTGTGAAAAGAGAAACATAAATTTCATTACATTTAATTAAAGTAGCAGAGGTCATTCATGTTGCCTACAGTCTGTTTTACTCCTTCCTTCTCTCCTTTCTCTGCTACACCACCCATCCTGCCATATTTAGACCCACATTTAGACGTATTGACTGAATTATTTATGAAGGGCACTGTGGCAGCTGGTTGCTCTTTATATGGCAAGATGCAGGCAAGTATCAGTGCTTTATTACAGTTCTATCACACACACACTGCTGCCCTACTGCTCTAAAATAAACAGGTTGAGGAAATGATCTGCCAGCTGCCATTACTGATGATGCAAATCTCTTTAAAAGCATTTTCACCCATCGGTTTGTGGACTACTGTTTTGAAGGTTTAAGCTTGCCGTTTGTTTGTCACTTTCTTGTCTTTTTTTGAAACCAGAAATGAAGAGCGTATGAAAGAGATTAGATTGATGAACCTTTGAATACGATTTGCATTGTGTTGATAGTACCAACCAGACACTCAAAGTGTCCTCACGCTTAAAAGGCATAGTTTAAGCCTCAGTAAAATAGCTGTGTCACATTTTTTTAAAATTTGGTGACAAATCATAGTCCATCTGCATAGAATATAAAATAATAACTAGTACGTATGTGTAGCCAATGGACAGCTTGTACTTTTAGATGTAAGATTTTTTAATCCAATATTTTATTAAGTGATAAATCCTATACAGTGACTCAAAGGACTGTAGCTTGTTTTTACAGTCCTATCACAGGTTATGGGTTGCCAGAAGAAGTATGACTCAAGCCTTCAGAGCTTTCAGACGAACTGAGAGGAAGATCTCACCACGATGTGAGTCAGTATCAGAGAGTGCCTGTGTTAAGAAGCGTACACCAACTTCATCCCAAACAGGAAGCTTGGTCGAAAAAACATCAGTGGATCTCACATGACAACCAGTGTATCAAATATCTTGTTATTCAATTCGTTAATGAAATAAAGTCATGAAAAGCAGCCATCCTTGAATCTGTAATAGTCACAAACATGTAGATGTTTAAATAAAGTAACAAAAGTTAAAATGAGGGGGATAGTGAGACTGAGACAGGCCTGTATGTTTGTGTATGCTAAATAGCTGCTTTAAGACAAATACTGCCAGTGTGTTTTTGTTTTTTATTTGTTTATTGACTCCTAACTGAGGACAAGTCCACGTTTCTCCCTTAAGTTGTATTTTATTTAAGGAACTAATCAGATAAGGAGAAGGTTCACCTGTTTTTTTAACCATTCTTGAGTGTAGCAGAAACTGTATAACTGTGTAACTGATTGACAATGACAGGGAAAGCAGAGGTGAGGCACTTGTGTTGATTTATTAGTACACGTAAAGTTTTGCTTGGTGTATAAGCTTCTTATTAAACATAATGTTTGGCTGTTTTCTGTGGGGTGACAATATATCTCTGGTTTACAATAATTACTGTACTTTCTTACAAAACATTTTGTATAGAAATGATCCTTATTGTAAATAGTAAATTAATCACATTTATGTCGTGCTGTTCACACACTTTTAAACCACTTGCATACACACCCTTCTTAGGTTATAGAGGATTTTTTCCTATCATACCAACATTGTATCATTTGTTATTCAGCACTCTGTCTCCATCCTGTTGTTGATGAATAGCTCATGTTTCAGTTCAGATTTATGTAAGCACACAGGCTGAGGCACTGTCAGTGTTATTAAAGTGCATTAGCACTCTGGAAAGGTATTATTTAAAGCTGTACTTCACAAAACACACTTGATTTGAGCTGTTGTTGATACAGTATACAATTTATTTTTTTGTGTTTTAAAGGCAGGCTAGCTTTTCAGTAATGATGTTGTGTTTGGAAGTAAAGTGACGGTTCTATTAAATGTTGTATTACAGCTTGTACATTTGAGTTTTGATTGTAGGATGATTTAGGTATTTAGATTACAATAGTAAGACATTTATGTTTTAGGTTTTAATTCTAATATATTTAGGTTTTTAAACTGTTTAATGGGCATGCAGTTTTCAGTAAAGTTTATGAATTTCTTCAGAGGTAATCAGTTTTATTTCATTTAAGTTTTTTTTTTACAGTTTTGATTTAAATTTAAGTACCTTCTTGTAATGGGGACTTTAACTTTAAAGTTTTGAAGCTACAGCTACTCAGTTTCAGTGAAAATAAAGGTAGTATTCCTTGAAGACGTGCTGCCTTGTATGCCAAAGTTTGAAACAAAAATGTTGCACAATCTGTTAGCACTTTGTGTTGAGGAATTTTAGCTCAATATCTGTGAACTGACATGTTTATAGTATTTTTGTGTTTTCTAGGGTCAGTTAGCTGTGGAGACCATCTTGAATTGGGCTGACTCCAAAAGTTAATCAGTTGTAGAGAGGTTAGGAGTTTCATTATAATCCGTCCACACATGTACACACAGACAGATGATTACATGATCACCCCGTTTAATGGTGGCAGACAGTAACAATGCTCTGTGTGCTATACCTGTTCTTTGGTCTCACCCACTAGGAAATATTAACATGTTGCTCTTCCTTCAGGACAATAGCCTACTGCCAGTGGGTGGACAATGTTGAGGAAACCCAGAAGCTGCTGGCGATGGACGGGCCTTTGAGCGACACACTAAAGTGGGTGCTGAGCCACCTGAATGGTGGCATGGTGCGCAGGGAGATGTACGGCCACGGCATCGGACGCTTCTCCAAGGAGGAAGTCTACAAGCTGATGGAGAAGGACATGAGGACGCTGGCCACTCTGCTAGGTAGGAATAAGTCTTTGGGCTCACTGCCTCTCCAAATTCAAGGCAAGCTCATCCAGTAGAGACATGAAGTCTTCAAATTACTCCAATATTTTCCTTGTTTTTATATAATGTTTGCCATCTGTACTGTAGATATAGAATACTGTAAATTATGTGCAATCCACCAGATTACAGGTCATAATTTACAATAATATTTATATTCAAAAGTCACAAAGAAAGTATTCTGGAGCAACACTGCCAGCAAAACACACCTTCACTGTAGAAGGACAAACCTACACAATGTTCCACATCCTAACATCAGCGTCAACAGGATGAAGACAGATCAATATTTAAAGCAGGTCTGCTTCTTACTGTCATTAAAGGCAGAGACCACAGAGTAATTTCACAATAATTATTAAAAAAAAACGTCGTCCATATGCTTGAAAGTAGTGTCATAGAAAAAAAATCAATAATCAACCCTTTTCAATGTTCTGTTTAACTTACAGAATAGAAAAACAGCTATTTTATAAAAGATATGAAATATAATGGTTAAACTCAAACATTTAACCCTGAGTTAGTCCAATCTTTTCTAATAATTTAAAACTATTGTGTTTGTGGTGGTGAGGGGTCCTAATAACAAACTTGTTTTTATTCTTCTGCTCTGAACACAGAGGACACAAATGAACACCAAAATAATCCTACAAAAGCACCAAAATACAGGTGGTGTAAGGGAAACGTGGTTCAGCAATGACCCACTCCTAAATTGATATCCTGACATTAGGTCAGAAATGTTTTAAATAAACAGCAGCTTAAGCTTTTTAATTTTAATTAGCTAAACTGTAACTTGCAAAGATTAGCATTCAAACAATTTACACAATCTTTCTAAAAGAAAATAGCTAAAAGTGCATTTATTTTAATACTTCCTTATTACTTAATTTGTTTCTGTTTATCTTGGGATGAATGTTAACATTTTTAAATGTAAACTCCTTTTCCCACTGTAATTTCAAACATGCTTAGGTGAAACATTAGAAAAAAATCAAAATTAAAATCAATCATTAATCATTGAATTACTCTATGGCAGGCCATTTGTGTATTTATTTATGTATATATTTATTAGCACTCAGTGTTTATTATTTTATTTATTTTGTTTTTTCACATTGGAAATTGATTCTCAGTTCTGTGTTGGTCTTTATTTTGCGTTCAGTCGAGGTCACATCATTTCACTCAACCCCTCCTGCTTTTTGCTTTGTCTTGTAATATTTACTTAACCCAAGAGAGAGACACCTTTCTGGAGTTTGTCAAACTTTTATTTGAACATGACCTATCAGACACCTTTACAGTCCAGATTGGATGAGAAAGACCGTATCATAGGATGGTTTTATTTTTTTATTTTTTTTATAGTGAAGTTATTAGTTGTCAAATTCTACCTTGCTGTGCTTGACTTGCTTGCTTTCTGTTTCTGGTTCTGAGGGAGTTATTGTCTGTTTTTTTTTTACTGTTGTAACAAACCCGTGTCAAACCATGTACCAAAATAAGGACCTACTTTTATTCCCCTGTTATCTGCCTGCATTAGGCCAGTTTATTGACAGTATTATTGTCAATCCTTTATGATCAAAGTGAAAAATGATTCCAGCTAATGAGGCCTAGTATTTATGACTAATACACTCTGCCTAATTGTTTTGTACAGCAGATTCGCTGTATGTTCCTCACTGACAGCAAACCAAAGATTTATTGTTCAGTGTGTTGTTTTCATACACACCAGTACAAACATAAAACTGTCCTCCTGTTTGCCTTTGGGCTGTGTTCACTCACAGAAATGCATGAATCAACTGTGTGACGTTCTAGACACCAGCAACATCAACACAATATAAAAGTGCTGAGATGTAAGGGTCAGGTGAGGAAACAAAAGAGCTTTGTATTGATCTGTTTGTGCCATTTTAACGAACAACTTCAAGCTGTAAAATGGAAAGAGTGAAAGCTTCACATCACTCAACAAGCATATGGCTGAGAAGGAGCCAGCTCTCGTCTGAAATCTGTTGTTGTTGCTTCTCCAGCCTGAAGAGGAAATTAATTTACAATGAAATGAGTTCTGTAAAGGTACACAAACTAACACCTTTAAAAATATATAACAAATCAAAAAAATGTGCATAAAAGACTGGGCTATAGTTCCAGTAGGGTTCAGTTAGCTACTGTAGTGGGTAAGATGTTGAAAAGTAAAATAATTAGATAAATCTATACACATTCCCATATTAGATATTTATTAAATGACCAGCTGATGTAATTATTTGAACAAATTGAACAACAAAGTAAAAAAGATGTGTTAACTCTTATGTGCCTGTTAGCTGTTGTTACTTCCTCTGGATGCTGCAGAATGTCTCATCAGATTCTCTCTGTTTTCTTCACTGCAGGTGATAAGAAATACTTCATGGGCTCCAAGATGTCAACATTAGATGCCACGGTGTTTGGGCATCTAGCTCAGGCCATGTGGACTCTACCTGGGACACGACCGGAGCAGCTCATCAAAGGTCAGCATCTGTTCGGCTCTCACGCATAAGTGGCTGCTTGTAAAACATTTTTCAGATTAACTCCGCTGTTGTTTGTGGTGTGAACTGTGATAGATATACAGTACTTGCTCCAAGAACAAATATGTTCCGAAACCTCTTTTTTTTTTACCACAGCTTTAGTTTAAGTTAATTTTTTATCAACATACACCCCTGATAAATCAAAAACACCAATTTAAAGAAAATTAAGAAGGTCAGTTTCAGGCTGGGCTGGTTTTCAGTATCAGGGTATTGCATGATTTTGAAAAGAAAAGGTGTCAAAAACCACTACATTTTTCATTGCAGTTTCAGTGCTTTTTAGTTGAGATGTCAGAATCAGTGCAGGTTTTTTGTTTCCTAAGTACAGAGCTACACTCTCCTTCTCCCTCACCTGTTGCAGCAAGCTGTCAGCTCCAAACCTTTTCCCTCATTAAAAATAAAGAGGTAGTTGCTTTTGGCGGCAAAACATCCCCCAGACAGTTACAGCTTGTCTACCAAAGATAAACAAACATTTGCAACAAGCTACAAGAGTCAGCATGTATGTTGGTGAAAGAAAAACTCTACTGCAGGTTCATTATAACTCAACTAACTAACTAGGTAACATCAGCCCGTTAGTGTTAACTTACTTAGAGCTAGAATCTCTTCCCCACTGTAGAGATGTTTGGATACGTTTTTAACTAGCTTCTCTTTCTGATCAACTCTGTAGTTGGAGATATACAGAAAGGACAAGGCTGTAACATTCAGACATTTATTTATTAAATAAAATAAATAATAAACGCTACCTGTAATTAACAGATTCCACTTCAGCTGTTGAGAGCTGATGAATCATAAGGGTGAATGGATTGAGTCATCTAATGACTGAATTCCTATCAGGGTTAATCAATCAGTTATTTATCAGTAAACTGATCTGGTGCCCTTTCTTTAATGTGAGCTAAAGATGTGGTAAGTTGATGACAAAGTGTCACCCTTCTTTGTCTTCTTGTATCGGCTACAAAAATGTATTTCTTCTCAAAGAGAGTAAACACATAGTACGTCCGTGTGCCAACTATACCATCCAAGCTCATTCTGATGTCCAAACGCTGCCTGTCAGCAGGAAGTTGCACACTTCTCTGCACATTAACATTTGAGCACTCGCCTCCCAGGTGGCAACATATGGCAGACATGTCTCACTCCACAATGTGTTAGGGGGAAAAACTGGACTGGTAACGTCAGGCTCCTAAGTTCCTTTTTTGTTTTTGACATAGAAGTCATCTTCTGCACGATGAGGGTGTTTTCTTCAGAAATACAACTAAACGTAGCTGGTGTTTATTTTATATTTTTGTGTCAAGAAAATCACATTTTTTAAACAGTCTTCTGGCTCTCTGGTGTTTTAGGCGACACTGATTATTAATTTGATTATATTAATAAGTATTAAATTAGGATTTCAATCTTGAACTTTAAAATATCAATATCTGACAATACATACATTTAAGTAAATCATGTCCTGAGAACATGAAATAACTGACTGTCAACACATTCCCCTGTGGTCACACATTACATCAAAATTAAATCTATAAATAACTATAATTAAAAATCATTATTCAAGCACCAGCAGTACTTGAATTTATGTATTGAAGTAAAAGCAAATAAACCCTGTAACAGTTTTTTGTTTTTTTGTTTTTTCAGTATTGTAAAATTGTAGTAATTCGGCTGTAGGTTATACTGTAAGCGTTGGATTCAGTTACTATTAAAGTTAGAATTTCATGTTTTGCCACTAGATGGCAGTAATGTTTTACATCAAACCATTGATACTCTAATATTGTAGCAGCTTGCAGTGTCCTTAGAAGAGTCTCTGATCTTTTTTTTGGCAGCAGTTTTCTAGTTGAGTTGTAATGACAAAAGTCTGCATTTTAAAACATAATTTAAGATCAAAGTGTTCTTGTGAAAAAGACAAAGCTCATAAACAGAACTTACATCTGATTCTTCCCTGGTTTTAACTGACTCTTTAAAAGTTCCTACATGTATAAACTTCCTGTGGCTGATGTCTCCACAGGAGAGCTGATCAATCTGGCCATGTTCTGTGAGCGGATGCGGAGGAGATTCTGGCCCGAGTGGTTTGTGGAGGTGGACGATCTTTATTATGACGGAGACAGTGAGAGCAGCAGCAGCACTGGGACCCCTGCGGGACTGCTGGACTTTGACCTCTTCTCCAGGACTGACACTCTGGACGACAGCGACAGCAGCAACAACTCAGCCAGACACACGCACACCCCCACGCCGGACTCCGACCACTCGCTCTTTGACTCGGACGTGGGCACGGGCTCAGAAAATGACATTCACCTTAAAGAGGAGCTGATGCCGGACTTAGAGGTTTGATGACAACAATTCGCACATCTGGAGGAACTTTTCCAGCTCCTCCAGTTACCAAACCCAGCATGTTACAGCTTCCCAACATACAGACTGGGTGTTTATATGCAGAGGATACAAACTGGACTTCATAATATTAAACTTACTGTACGGTTTGTCCCCTCCTGTATCATCAAAACTGTCCACCTGGCGGTTCCTCTTTGCCTTATTTGTCTCAGATACAGAAGTTGTCGTGAAGTTACTCAAACTGATCATCTGGTCCTGTAAAAAACACAGCGAAGAAGCAGCGTTGCAGACAGGACAGGTGGCACTTCACTTGCTATGAAATGATGCAACTAATCACCACTCTGCCGTGTGTCATAACTCATAAATCCATTCAAACAGGTGGAGATTGATCACGTGGTTCAAAAGGAACAGCTGCTGCGTCTCCGCTGTTTATCATCCGTAATGCTGAATAGTAAACAAAGATGACATGGAGTGCCACTTCATCTCCTACATCGATCCTTGTGTTGTTTCCTGTACGCTGCTGGATGTGGAGGAAATTTGTGTCAAACGGGGATGAAGGACTCAATCATTTACGGCTCTACAAGTCAAATTCACCTGTTGGTTTGTTGAATGAAGAAACGAAGAGCAGTTTTGTGCCTGTTTTATTTACCGGTTATCATTTATTTATTTATTTACTACTTAATTATCTGCTTTTACTTGAGACAAGAGTTTTTCATCATTTCAGCATCCCTGTGGTGCTATTTTAGAGGTGCAGTTCTTACCTTCCACCACTAGATGGAGACAGATGTCAGCATGATGTCCTGATTCTGTAACAAGAAGCTTTTTTATTTGAAGCTGTAAAATGTTTCTGCTTCATTCCTCCATAACAATAACCAGTCAGAGGTGACCTGTTATACAGTCAGATTTTTATTCATTTATTTTTTTATTTATGGTAGTACATAAATAATTGCATACTGCAGTTGAGCGCAGCAAGAAATCAGCCTTATAGCTCAGAATATTTAAAGATTTCTCACTGTTTTTGTTCTGATATAATTTATAATCTGTGCCATATGATTATTTTTTATGAGTTTTTTGTGCCAGACGTATATTTTTGTTAATCCTTGTTTTCCTATTGCTCTCGAAGAGAGGTGTTACTTTGCACTAGTTCAGGTTTATTTTTCACCTTCTGTGAAAAGCAGAGTGAAGGCACAGATCAGGCTAAATGAGATGGAAACTCAGACATAAAGCAGGCCTCCTGACATGATGCTGCGAGGAGACTCTTCTGCCTGTGTGGACGGTGTGTGTGTGTGAATGTTACTGTGTGTGAACGTCGCCACTGAGGCTGTTCAAGAAAACGTCTTTGTAGTCAGAATAACAAAACAAGAGTAGCTGATTGTTAGATTTCAAAAAAAAAAAAAAAAAAAAAACTGAGTGAAAACGTGAACCAAAACTATCTGGAGAGCTGTCACTGTACTGAAATGGAAATGAGGTGGCTGTAAAAATAATTATAGAGTGGATATTACATATTTATTGTGGGAATATGCTGATGACACATTTCTTACAGCTGGAGGTATCGAGTCCTTCAGTAGAGATGAATGGATTTTTACTTTGGCTATTACATGAAACAATATTTCACCAGTTATTGCCTCAGTTTGGTGAAATAGGGTTTACATCTGACAGGACCGACGAGCTAACAGCTAGTCTTGAGTGCAGCTAAAACCCAAGTGGAACACTGTGGCCTGAAAACAACTCTACTCTTTAAAATTGCACAGCAGTTCATATAGATCATATTGTTTAAACCTTCACATCATTGTAAATCTCACAATGCATGGTTATTATTGGAGGAAATATTACGAAATCCCTGCTGGAACTGACTCCAGGACGCAGCAGAAGTGCTACAGCTAGCTGCTGCTGCTGCTCTTTTGCATTTGCAAGTAACCAAAGAATTCGATATAAATGTGTCGTGGGAAACTGACAGTGGTGTAAAAGGTTTAGGCGATAATGTCTGCACGGATAGCTAAAGTTTGGGAGATTGGAGCTGTTTTCAAGGCGGCAGAAATCCACTTTGGTTCTCGGTCCGTTCAGACTAGCCATTTGCTTGTCAGTCCTGTTGGATGTAAACTTTGTTTCTCCAAACGGGTCAATCAAAGAGCTATCTGTGGTATTAACTGTTCAGACCTTTCACAGAGAACCCCACTTCAAAATGGACAAAATGCACCCCGATCGATGACTGTGTGTGATGTAACAGACACCTTTGGCATCATTCGGTCCGATGTGTGTGTTTTTACACGACATAGCCTCTTTTGTATCAGTCACTGCCCGCATTACCATCATTCCCTGAAGCAGCAGCTTGCTCTTTCATTAAAGGAAACAGAACACTAACAGCTCAGCAACAAATAAACCACCGCATAATCCCATGACTGGTAAATAAATTACTGTAAGCTGCTCAGGATTTGGGGGGAAAAAAAACAAACAAAAATTTGTTGGTTATCAGCAAAATTAGATGATAACAGGGGCACCACCAGAAAGTTTTCAAAAAGGGAGTCATATGGGAGCCTCTGTTAATCTCAGGGTGGCACACCAAAACCTAAAACATAACAGAAATCTGGGAGTTTTATTATTCTGTTGTCAAATATTGTTTATTCGAATGGAATCGCCTGCTGCTTTAGGCTTGCTTTGTTTCTTAGAATTTTACAGTTCATATCACCATCTGTGAACAGCAGTCACTACTCAACCTGAATTTATCTTTATAACACAATATTATGCCTATAACCTCGTGAGACCTGCATCCTGATATGAGGACATTGGCTTTCTGAACCATAGTTCAGACCTTAACCCTGTTGTCTTTCTTCAAGGAGTAGCTTTATGTTTTTTATTGTAATTTTTAAATATTTATTTTATTTTTACCTACAAATTATTCAAAAACAAGGTTTGTTTTTCATGTCTTTGTGCTACTACCAATCCCCAAATAGCTAGTGGAAACTAAAAAGGCACACCAAGCAAAGTGAAGGACCCAGGAAGAGGAGCCTGTTGGGTCAGGGGGGACCAGGGGGGACCAGTGGGGTGCTCTTTCCCTCCCACAGCCCCCCCCCCCCCCTGGTGGCGCCACTGTATGGCACTGCTATGTTTAGCAGCTTTCAGTATGAACTAAATTTCCATTCATCTCCATTGTTCTGAAGTAAAAGTGTCGGATTTTTAAAGCTACGCAGGAAAACCAAAACTTGTCTCTGTGAAATTAGATTTAACACCTCGAGGGTTGATGGCTGAACAGGTGATTTAGTTCCTCTAAGAGCCGAGTTTGGTTCAGATACTTTGAAAGTTTGTCCTTTCATCACAGTCTCGTTCAACCTGACCCTCCACCAGCCGGAGCTCGTCTGCTCCGAGCGTCACAAACCGTACCATTGACCCGATTCAAATCAAGCCATAATAAAACTAGAAGTCTTGTTATTTGGGGCCAATATTGTTGGAGGTATGTATATACTGTGTGTACCATACTGTATGTAAATCCGACTGACCGATCAAACTACCTGTGGCTGTGCAGTCGTAAATCAAACAAACAGATGAACGACTGGATGATTTCAATAAAGAATAGCTGTGACAATTTTAATCTGCGTGTCTATCATCAGTCCTGGGGGAGGAAGGAAGCTCTGGTGTCATGACGAGGCTTTCTTGTGCCAGATGTTGTATTTTTCAATCCCACACTGTCATATCTCGGACTGTATTGTACTGCACGGTTGTGTTTTCATTCAGGTGCAGAAAAGCTGATTAAAAGTCTGCCAGCTGCTGCAGGAGAGGCGGCAGCAGAGGAGAGGATGAAAGTGGACGACTTGGGGGAAGATAAAGTTCAGCAGGGGAAAAGATGGAAGTAACCAGGAGCAAAAAAAAAAAGATGAAAAGGTCATAAGAAGAGAGGAACGGAAGAGAGAAGGAAGGAATGGAGAATAGACGGAAGAAGAATTTGCACTGGAGAGAAAAAAGGGGAGAAGTGGAAGGGGATGTGGTGGCTGGGCTCGGGGCCCGAGGAGGAGAAGCGAGGGCCACGGTTCAGGAACCAGGCTCCCAGGGGACGGAGCAGGTGCAGGCTGCGAGCAAGGCCTTTGGGCCTGACGGGGGCTGCCAGAGCTTAAAACAATCTGCACTGCTCCTTTTTTTTTTTTTAATTTGGCTCCTGTGAACAGCCCACCACGCTCCTCTCTGACGGTCTCTGCTCCTCCTCCTCCTCCTCTCTGTGCTTAACAGATCAGCGATCCACAAAGAGGGGTAAACACACACAGAGCAAAATTAAAATCCCAACTCCCCTGGCACGGCAAAACAAATTAGAGCAAACAAATTACAGAGAGTCAACACAAACAGGGAAGCATCTGTGGCTCTCTGGACTGCTGGAGCCAGTGGCTGCCTCCCACACCACCAACACACGGCACCCCGTCAGTCCCACACACTAACACACTCCCTTCACATCACTCTCAGGTTTTTTTTACAGAGATGGTTTAACCCTTCTTTTCTTTTTTTGGTTTGTTTGTTTTTGCAGCAGGTTTAAAACTCCCGATGACTGGGGAAGTGATGTACAGTAAAGACATGGACACTTTTCCGCTTTCAGATACCAATTAAGTCCAGCACCTGCTGTCCTTCTTGTCCTGCCTCCTTGCTGCTTTAAGGCTCATCTTTATGCATCCTACACGTTTGGATGTTCCTCCCGTGTACAAACGTGGACGTCGTAGGAGCGCCACAGTTTAGTTTAACAATATAAGTAAACTTGAATTTTAATTTGCACTATCATAAGAACATTTAAAAAAAAAATACAAAACTAATTAGGCATATTTAGTTTGTGTTCAAAGTTTTGACATGTAAAACTACTTGTTGCCACTGCTAACAAAATTAAAGACCTAGCAGTCTTTGAAGGAATGCGTATCGCCCACCGCCTTTTATGTTAGCATTTAAAATGGAATATTTTGTTGGAAAATGACCAGATGTCATGCTCAGAGTATGTGTTATGAATGATTCTCGGCTACTACCACACCAGATTTTAGCTCAATATCTGTAAAACTGACTGAGTTGTAGCCATCTTTGTGGTTGATCATGTCAACTAGCTGTAGTGGCCATCTTGAATTGGATTGGCTCCAAATGTTAATCGGTTGTAGATGTACACCCAATGACTATTTCCTGAAAGACTGATTAAAATCCGATAAAGGGAAAAACCTATTGCCGTCTTTACCTCTTAGCGGTGGGTAATACAAAATAAACACCATATCTTTCTGAAAATCCATGAACCAGAGTAACCAGATGTATTACTGTGTTTGTGTGTACATATTTTCCTGTTTGAGCTCAGTTAGCCCCCTCTCTTGGCCTTGTGGCCCCTGTGGCCCTCTGGCAGCAACTATGGCCTGTCCATCTGCCTCCTACTGACTGGGTCTGATGGGACCTGGGCCATAGAAGACTGCCCCCTCCCTCTTTCTGCACAGAACACCATCAAAAAGCCCCCAGCCCAGCTGCTCAGGCCCCTGAACCTGCCCACCACTGCCAGTTGGGCCCCGGGGCATGAGGTAGGACCTGTTCACGGACTCAAACTGAGCATGTGCGCATTTCTCACAATAACCACACATATGCTCCTAAAGCCTCTTTACCAATAGAGGCACTGCAACACACCGGGTTACATGGGTGGTCTGGATGAAAACACACTCAGACACACACACACACACACTGGTGTGCTCCAGCTTTTTGCAGGCTCAGGTGTGTCCCTCAGCTCCTGATAATAGTGTGAGTTCACAGGGGTGGGACACCAACAGGTGGCGCTGTTTTCTTTACTAATTACAGCTTTATTTATTCATTGGCATGTGGAAGCTTCCAGATGACTTTGGCTGGCCCCATCATTCACAAGATAAAAGCCAGTGTGTGTGTGTGTGTGTGTGTGTGTGTGTGTGTGTGTGTGACCATGTGTTTTCCAGCCCGCCATTATCTGTGCTGTGCCACTGTTTTTGTTCGTGTTTTTGTACATTCTAATGTATGAATATTTTTGTTCTGTTTTCACACAGTCCCATGTTTCTTGACAACACAACAGAAAGTCTCTCATCGTTTTAAACCTTTAACGTCCAACAGAATGCATGTCAGTGTTGCAAAATGTCAGAAGAAGTGGGAACGTTGTGTAAAATGTAAATAAAAACAAAAGACAATAATTTGTAAACCTCACAAACCCATTTTTTTTACACAGTACACAAAATGTTAAAACTAAGAAATTATATCATTTTTTTGGAAAAAAAAAAAAGATAATTTGAATTTGATGGCCGTAACACATCTTAAGAAAAAAATGGGTCAGGTCGTGTTTCTGTGTGAAGCATCCTCGCTTCTTTAAACATCAGTCTGTAAACATCAGGAACTGAGGAGAGCAGCTGCTGGAGGTTTTAGAGGGAATGTTGTCCCATTCTTGTCTGATGGAGGATTCTAGCTGTTCAACAATCCTGGGTTTTTGGTGGATTTTTTGTTTGTTTGTTTGTTTCATGATGCACTAAATGCTTTCAGCTGATGAGAAGATGAGATGAGATGTTGCTGTTGGATGCAGTATGTGGTTTAGCATCGTCTTGTTGAATAAGATCTTGTCTAGATGGAAGCATCTGTTTTTGTAAAACCTATATTTGTTTTTCTGCCTTGATGGTGCCTTTCTGGAGTGTAAGCAGCCCATGACAGAGGCACTAATGCACCCCTATACAATCAGAGAGGCAGACTGTTAACATGTTTACTGTTCTTTGAGCTCAGAGATTTCTCCAAATTGTCAAAATCTTTTGATGATATTATGAACCGTTGATGATGGGATATTCAAAGTTTTCCCAATTTTCCATTGTGATTAAAATCTGGGTTTATGAGATTAGGAAATCATTGCATTCTATTTTTAATTTACATTTTACACAATGCCCCAACTTCTGTGGACTTGAGTTGTACATCTGTAGGGTTGTCAGCATTAAAATCTTTACAAAACACTGAACTATGTATAACAGCAACACAGAGTCTTTACTCAAAAAACATTTGCCAGGGTGCTCCAGAGATTTAAAATATTTAAACATTTTGGCAGTCCATTTAAAGTTCAAGCTTCAAATAGACTGGCTCATATGTATCTCTGCAGTTTCTCTTTATATACTGAGCTCAACACAGCTGACTGATTTAAGTTTAAATTCAGCGTTTGAATGAAACATTTTATATAAGAACTGTCACCGGGAAGTGTTTTGGGTGGATGAGGAAACCTGGATTCACATCAACTTTTCAGACAAGATTTAGTCTTTAAAAAGCTTTTAGTTAAGATCAGGGAGAACTTAAGGTTTTATTAGATTGAAGTTAAAATGTAACAGTGGTGAATTTTTAAAACTTGTGTACAAGAACACATTACTAAATTATGAAATGAAGACATAAAAATACCAGCATCAAATGTTGATGCTGTTTGGGAAGTTATTGCTTTTTACAGCATTTAGTTTATTTATAATGTCTACTGCTGTGGATGAAGGCAGTAATGTTTTTCCTGTTTATGTGTTGGTTTGTCTGGAGCGTTAGTAAAATATGTCATGAACCAGTGGATAGATTTTAATGAAACTTTCCCAAAGTATTACTGGATAAACATCTACAACTGATTAACTTTTGGAGTCAACTAAGTTCAAAATGCCCACCACAGATAAGCGACTTTAAGCAAAGCAAGCACAAATATTGTGATAACTCAGCCAGTTTTAGAACCACTGAGCTAAAATTTGGTGAAAAAGTTGCTGAGACGCATCTTTATCGTTTACTTTGAGCACTAACCGATCTCACAAGATCTGTTTTAAGACTTTGCCATTTACTGCTATAGTCAACTCTGCCTGTCTGTTAGCAAAATATCTCATGAGCCACTGGGCAGGTTTTAATGAACCTTTCAGAAAGTAATCACTGGATGTAAATCTACAACTGATTATCATTTGTAGCCACTTCACGTCAAGATGGCCATCACTGACTAACTGACTATAGCCGACACAAAAATGACTCTAACTTAGTCAGGTTTACCGATATTGAGCTAATATTTGGTGTGGGAGTAGCTGAGAGTCATTTCAAACACACACTCAGAGCACTACACTTTGTGCAACATTTGCTTAAAACTTTGTTCTTACAATTTGGCCTCTGTCTTGTTAGCCTTTTAGCAAAATATCTCATGAATCACTGGGCGGTTTTTAGTGAAACTCTCAGAAAGTAACTATTGGGTGAACATTTACAACTGATTGGCTTTAGCCAACAGAAAATGGTTATAACTCAATCGGTTTTACAGATATTAAGCTAACATTTAATGTGATAGTTGGAGTGCTAAGGGATCACATGAAATTGCATGAAACTGCAAAATGTCATTTACAAGGTTTGTATGTCTGGTAAGAAGGGCTGTGGGTGATATGCATTCATTCAAGGAATGATAGTCCTGTTTCATATAGATTCATGATACGAGTGATCATCAGGCTAACATTAGAGGTTCTATAAGTAACATTGTTAGTTTGGTTTTTGGTGTAAATGTGGCGCCTTTCTCTGGTTTCACTTGACTCCTAGGCTGTGAAACTTTTCCTGAACTTTCCCAGCCTCCTGGAGAAGACCTGATTTGTTGTGTTTCCTGTTATTGTAGCTCAGAGACAGAGACACAGCCATAGAGCAGACCCTATCATAGCTCCCCTTCTGTCAGCCCCATTATCCGTCTCCCCTCTGTGCACCTCTCCTCTGGATCTTATCTCCATCCGCTTATGCCCTCTAATACCCCAATTGTTGTGTTCTAAAAACAATAATTAGCAATCCCAAATGAGACGGAGAGACGAATTGAACAGAACTGTCTCGTGTTTTTTTTCCCTCCTTCTTTATCTCCCGCTCCCGTTTTTCATAGGAGCAAATGGAGGTGGAGGGGATATTCAGGGAGGTGTTGGCAAAGCCTCTTTAAACTCTCTGGTATTATGGGGGATTATTTTGTGCTGAGATCCTGGCTTGTGAGTCTGTTTTTTTTTTTTTTCCCCTCTCTCCCTCGTCCTTTTCTCTTTGTGGTTGTGGCAGACACGCTGGGTAAACAGTTTGTGTCACACTTGATTGCGTTTGAGAAATTAAAAAGCAGGAATCACAATAGGGGCCAGGGTTAGGGGACGAGGATGGTGGGATGGGGTGGGGACACTGTCACCATAAGACCCCCGGCTCTTTGGGGACCCTCTGGTACGCAGTGCGACAGAGCGGCCGTCGGAGCCACAACAATGCAAGCCGTCGTCCTTCAGAGAACACACCTTTCTGTCAGTGTTGGAGTGTGTCTGCGCAGGGCCATCTGCTCCCTCTCGTTCTGACTCCTCTCTGCAAGACGGAGTGTTTGAATCGAAAGCGTTTACACGTGCAAACAGCCTGGCAGGTTCTAGGCGTGCGAGTGTGAGATCCGTGCTTTTTATGAGGCACGTTCCTCCTGTCATTCACACACCGCTTGTGTCAATAAACACAATAACATCTGTGTATGTCACCACTGTAAAAGTCAAAAGGCAATGTTTAAGACAGTGTGTCTGAAAGGCTTGTTTGCAGAACTCCCTCCTGTGTTGGAATGTTTGTCTGTAGGGTGCTGTGAACATAGCTGGAGCTCATATATAAAAAGCACATCTTGATGCTAAAGATGCGGCGCAGTTACAGTGCAGTGCTATAGAGGGCAGTGTGTTACTATAAAAGAAAGGCTGACCCCGAAGATCATCACTTCACAGGCAAGACAGAGCAAAAACATGTAAAACCATGAAACACCTAAACATGTGGACTGTTGTGACCAAATCACATATTTTAAAAAGTGTATGTTACACTCACAAGTTCCTAATATTCTTCTGAATGCCCACAGGAGTGTGTGTAAGTGTTTTCTTGATCAAATGGTGCCTCTGTTTTTGCTCACTGTACACTGTTGGACATCCTTTGAAAAATTGGGTTTGTTCTGATTGGTCGACTGGCAGCTCAGAAATGAAGCCACTTGAAGGATTCACATCAGTTACATGCGCCGTTTGCTACTAAAAGGTTGAAAAAAGTGTGGTGAAACCCTCAGAAGTTCGTCTCCTTTAAACCCAAAGTGAACTGAAGAATAAAAACTAAACCGCTAAAATCAGACGGAATTATAACCCAAGATTATCTAATGTTGATAAATCATGCAGCTATAGCCATTTTGGTCAAATCCTGAAAAAAACAATGTTGTGCACAAGGTCATGTAATATTGTGAAGCGTGACACGATTTGTTAGCACTTGGAGCAGTTTTGATCTTAGTGTTTTAATTTTAGTATGTTTTCTCGTCATGAATTAATGTTTTTTTGATTGTCTGTGTAGCGACTGACTGCGGAACAAATGATTCTTTGGGGATAATAAAGATACTTGAACTTGAACTATGTGTTGTGAATCGCGATCGGCAATATCTGTAAAATAGACTGAGTTTTAGCCATTTTTGTGTAAGGTTGATTTACTGTGGTGACCATCTTGAATCGAGTTGATACCAAAAGTTAATCAGCTGTAAATGTACATCAAATTATTATATTCTGAGTGTCTCATTAAAACCCATCCAGTGGTTCATGGAATGTTTTGCTAACAGACAAAAAGAGTTGATGGCAAAGCTTGAAACAAAGCTCTTGTGTGATCAGTTATAGTGCTTGGATTTGTTTGGTAATGACTCGTAGCCTTTACCACACACAGGCAAAAAAAAAACATTATAGATAACAATCCATCTGAGTTTTAATTTGAATATTAAATCGTTACAGCAGCTTTACCCAAAACAAAGTGACATTTACAGCAGAGATCAAGCAGCAGCAGAACTGCATCCCATCTCTCAGCTCAGAACAATTAATAGTTAATCACAAACACAATTTGAAGCTTGAAATAAAAACTTGTGTAGATGCATGGTATCCTGATATTTAATTGACATTAAAATCACAATTTAGAAACATTTGACAGCGCCAGACCAAGATAAAAGAAACGTTAAGGCTGCTACGAGTGGCTCATTGTGGTCACCATGGTAACCACACACCTGCGTCTGTCACTCTGTCACTGCCGAGATAACGACAGGCAGACAGAAACACAGACTGAAAGTAAGTCTCAAAGAAACAGTCGCTGTGTGAAAACTATCAGTCAGATCTGAAAAGCTATTGAATGGTGAGCATCTGATAAAATTGCTAGTTACATATGTGAATTTTTATATTTATACAGTTTTATGTAGAGGAGAGCCAACTTAAAAAGACCCTTTACTTTATTTGAAGAGAATATTTTGAGCTAAACTATAACTGAGATTGTGGAAGCTTAGGTGTGCACTCTGCATTCAGAGAGGATCTGAGAAAAAACTGTAAGTCTTATGGCCACGAGAGAGAAAAAGGGGGCAAAAGAGGACAAAAATGCCTGTGTTTTGATGTATAATGATAACTTAAGAAGAGTTTGTTTTCAAAAGATTGGGAAAAATTTAGACAATTCTAAAGTTAGCGTGTGAGGTTCATAAAACTGTGATTGTGTAGAAAAAACAAAAAGATATCAACGCGCCAGCATAAACACGTAAAGTCCAATTTTCTGTGATCCGTTCAAACTTTGAACGATGTTTCGACTGGAATCTGTTTGAGCTCCCCAAATGTCTGGGTTTTCCTAACTGTTTTGCCATAGATCTCTTTTTTTTTTTTTTCTCTCACAGTTTTTCATTTTGTTTTGGTAAATTTGGTCCAGATTGTGCAGCGAGCTGCTTACAGAGGAAAATAGCACTCTATGGGAGCAACATTTTGATGTACAGTTTAATTTCTAAGCTGTGTCACGAGGTGCTGGCCAAAAAGTTTTTAACAGAACAGTAATGGGGGTGCTCCCGTGCTCATGTGTTGGGACTCTTAATTAATTAGTTGCTGCATCTTCACATAATTCAAAGTTTAATTGTATTGTTCATTCTTATTTCCTGAGTAAAAGTCAGACTGCTGCAGGAGGCTGAAAAGTCTCCAGGAGTTGCAAACAAACTTTGTTAGCTTCAGAGAAAGTCTGCATCAATTCATTTAGTCATTTGCTTTGAGTCGAAGCGTTTCCTTGTGGCTGGGCCGAGTCACAGACGCTAGCTTAAAGCTAAACGCCGGCACCAACCCATTCATCACCAAAGGCTTTCTTGCTTCCGTTTGTGTCCCAATCAATCATGTTTAATTCAATGAGCCTCACTTTGCCAAATCAAATCTGGAGCTTTGGATAAGAGTTTGTATTTACTCATGCAGCGCACCTACCTGTGATTATCTGACTGTTTAGCAGGAGTAGACCTGAGCCGGGTTCCACCCAAAACTGTCGCACATCGCACCCCTGTCAGGGGAGCAACCTGCGCCGGCCTGCCTGCAGCTCTCAGGCCTCCCCCAATATATAATCTGTTGTTAGACTGTCACCGTGAGGAGAGCAACCGACCCCATGGAGACGCCACCGAAATTCATTAATCTAATTAAATATGTGGTATTGCCCAAATGAGGCGCCAGCATGGCTTTGCTGCAGGATAAGTGCAAAGTAAGGCTGAATCCCACAAGAGCAGCATAAAGCTGCCTTGTGCTCACGCTACTGCGCTTCATTACACTCTTAATTACCTATTGTTTCTAACTAGTTGGTGGCGTTTTAATGAGAATCTACAGGCAGTTAAATGTAATCTAAATTTTCTAATCTACTGGTCCATTACCAGGGAGTCAAAATGTTATTGGTTTTGTGAGTAATCAGACTTTTAAATGGTGCTGATATCACTCCCTGAGGGCAAAGAGTGGGTTTCGACTGTGTAATTGAATTCAGTTTTTTTTTTCCCTTCTTCTTCTTCTTCTTCTTCTATTCGAGTATTCGAGGAGCTGAGAGGAAGATTTTTCTGCTGCTGCGGCTGGCCGCCTGGGTCAAGGAGCGTGTCTTTGGCTCCGGTTGGATCACAAGGTTTTTCCGTGTGAGGGTCACCATGGCGACCCCTATGAGAAAACGTGTGTGTGCGTCTGTGTGTGAATGCTTATGCGGGATGGGAGTATATGTGTGCGTCCGTGCCCCCGTCAGCTGCATTTCTCTGCTGGGCTGTCACCTGCAGCCAGATAAGCTGAAGGATTTATCACCCACTGAATTGCCTTTGAGTGGTGGATAAAATGGCTCCAATACATTCTGGTATGAAAACGCCGCGAGGTTAATGAGAGCCAAATTCACAGAGGGCTAAATCTATTAGGTTTTCATGGATGGAATCAATCAACATGCACCACACCGGCTGATTTGTCATATTGAAGCATTGCCCGTTTGAATTCCAAAACACAATCCTCCTCACAGAGTGATTCACTTTGATTTTGATTGCCTCTTCATCAAGAAGATGACAGCTATGAACTAATTTTCTTTTCTATCGTGTTACACACTTATTAGCTCCGGCTGTCTTTGGCAGATGACTGATTCTCTGCTTTCATTGAGCTACAGTTGGATTTTCTTCAGGACTGTTCAAACAATCACGGTGCTCCTGCATCCTGGCTGAAAGAAATGATTTTGTATTTACTGTTTTCATTTGCATGAAGGATTAACTGCAGTCGCACTGATTACCGCAGACCAGTTTTTTGATACTCTGTTCTACAAACTGATATTTTACAGTCATGGCAATAAAAAAAATACAACCACTTCATTTTTAAAGTTGTATATATCAGAACACAATAAAAATATATTCAGATCTCATCTCGAAATGAGGTCAAAGGTTCATTTTTTTACAGTGCAGTTGTTTAATGAGGTCATATGCAAACAAATACATTTGGCTTAGTATTTGTTAATCTGTGACATGTTTGAGGAGGCGTTTGGCCCACTCTTTTTTACATTGTGACTTAAGTTCATTGAACTTCATGGGAATTTGTTCATGGGAAGTTTCTTTATAACAGCTAAACAGAGTTGAGGTCAGGACTTGAACTGGCCCTTTCCCCATTTTTAAGGCATTCTGTCGTAAAATGCTGTTGTGCTTGAGGTAATGATGATAAAGATGATGATGATGATGGATTCTTTATTTACTTACAGTTGTTTTTAATTGTCTTGTGACATGACTTCAACTGTCTATGAGTTGACCTCTTATCTAAAATACTTTGGTATAGTCTGCAGAAGAGGTTTGGGTTTATTCAGTGAGCACAAGTTGCCCAGGTCTTTTGGTTACAAAACCAGCCAAATCATCAGCCTTCCACCACCGTGCTTAACCGCTGAGATGAGGCGTTGTGACATGCTGTGCTTAATTTTTTCTACATGTAGTGCTGTGTGTTACTGCCGGTTATCTGTAATTGGGTTTTGTCCATCTGAATTATATTGTTCCAGAGGTTTTGTTGTTTGTTTGATTAGATTTTGGAAACATAATTATTGACAAAAATGCGCTGAATGTATTTTGTTGAGCAGTCCCTCTACCTGAGTAAATGTTAAGCCAGATTCTGTTTCTGATATGTCCTTCATAATGACTTCCTTAACAAAACCTTTAGTTGTGCCGTACAGAAGCAGAGAATGGCCATACCTGCTGTTAATAATTTGGATGTGATCCTGGTACTTCAAGATAACCAAGCTATTATTTCTGGAAATCAAGCTTTGATTTCTCCAGATAAGACATCTGAAGAAAACAAGCTATTCTTTGTCAAAATAGCAAAGTAATTGTTGTAAAATTTAGTGGTTTTTGTGCTACACCCAGCTTCATCATTAAGTCTCATGAAGATAATTTAAACCAGTAATGGTTCAGCGACGGCTGTTCTTTCATGTGTTGCCAGCATGACTGGACTTCTGATGAGGAAGCACCTGTTTCGTTTAATTGTGATTTTGAAAAAGAAAAAATCTAGTTATCACAAAACAATGAGCTTTTCTAAGTCTAAATAAACACACATATCAACCTGTTATCTCAAGAAAACAATTCGTGTCTTTCTTGAGCTCTGATTAACTGTGTCTGTCAGCTCTTGACCTTCATAACATCTTATAGAAGATAAAAGGATGGAGTTAGATTTCTATGCACTCATTCTGCAGTTTTATTTAGTTTACTTTTAGTAAAAAAAATGGCATGGTGTAGGAAGTTAACTAATTACCACCACAATATGTTATAATAGGTAAACCTTGAAATAGTGTCCTTACTCCTTTACCATGATTGTATACAGTAAATATCTCTAAATCAAAAAAATGCTGTTATTGACAATTTGAGGCTAGATTCCCCAAATGGTTAGTGAAGTCGACCATAAGTATCTCAACAAAGACAGAGACAGTAAAGTCCTGTTCAGTCCGTTTGTTAGCTCTTTACAGTATAAACATGTAGCAATAATGTATTTTCAGGCTGTTTTGTTGTTCTTTTATCAGTTTAAAACCCCAATTTACACTTATGTAAATCATTTTTGAACAGATTTTTTTTCTTCATCTTAACAGCACCAACAAAAACTTTGTAATAACTGAAACGTCGACATTCTCAGCTTGGCGAAGGATTTTCTCAAGACTATTGTAGTTTTTTTTTCCCCGAAATACCATTTATAGTTTTATCCCATTGTTAATCCTTCAGCACATGATCCAAGTTTCAAGACAGATGCAGAAAAACTGGTAAACCTCCGTTTTTTTTTGTTTTTTTTTTTGGTTTCTAGGGCACAGAGTGATTGGGCGTGTATCAAACAAGTTATCACATTGTTGTTTCTCAAAATCAATTGTCCACACAAGTACACCAAAAGTGGAGTTTTAAAGAAAGTTTCCTTTTTGGAAAGTAATATTAATAAAAAAACAACTCATTTGTGTGTGAAGGAGAGGTGCAAACACGTAAAAAAATTCAATTTTTTAAATATATTCAGACAAGTTTTATGTGTGAAACACAGCACTCCTTTGTTTCCAAGTTTACCATTTGCAAATTATTTTCACCAAAACCTCCAGCTGCATAACAGCTACATGCTTTCTTCATCTGCTAAATAATCCTACCTGACCGTAGTTACACGAGGTATTTTTGTAAGAGTTGAGTTGGGAAGTTCATTATTCTTCACTACATCTAAGCCATGAGCTGATTTCCTGCAGCACATGTCTCTAAGTTCTGAGATGTCTCTTTGGTAGCTGTCTGAGGCTACTCGAGAACTGGCAGCACTTTATTCCCTCTGTGCCGATGCTGGGATGCTCCTCAAGAGAAAATGTCTAATCATAGGAGAGGAGATGCAAACACAGAAAGGATGCATTTGTCTCGCTCCTTTCTCTCAGCGCAGTGATGGATGACAACCTTGGTGTTGAGAGTGTGTGTGTTTGTGTATCGCAGTGGTGCAAAGTGACCAGCGACAGGCGGCAACAGAAAAAGGCCCTGTCCTCCGACTAATGAGCAGCATTATTCAAATGGAGGCTTTGTTGTCAGTGCGCTGCGCTGCAGTCTCCACTCTGCTGTAACAGGCAGCTTTGCATGATGCACTGCACCCTCATTTTGATGTTTGAAAAGTTTGTTGCCCGTTTGAAACGCCTTAAACGTGGGGGGGACTTTTACCTCCGGTCCTGAACGGGGACCTTTCCACAGGTGATCATACTGGATAAAAGTGATCTGATAATTGATGATCTCCTAAAAGCAACTCAAGGAAGGGTTTTGTTGTGGTGCGTCCTCGGGGGAATCAGATGAAAGGAGTTACACAGGAGGATTACGCTCTGTGTTACCGATACACGGTGTCAGCCTGAATCAAACAGTAGGTGGCCAGTGAGCAAAAGGCACAAGAAAGACACCAAACACAAACATGTCAACAAATAGAGGAATATCACCCAGTTTGTCTCACACACTGGAATAACAAACAAACAAAAAAAAAAACAGAGGAGAGAAGCCTTTCAAGGCCTACACCAGCTGACAGGAGGAGCAGCGGTGAATAAAGGAAGACAAAAAAAGATGGGATTTGAAAGAGGAAAAATCCGCCCTTCTACAAAGAAGGACGGGGAGGAGAAAAAAAAGGAGGGCAGGGTGTTAGAGGAAGCTCCTCCGACCGAGCCCATCTCCAGCTGTCACAAATCATTTCTGCTCGGGAAGTGAGGGGAGGCGAAATGTCAAAATATTTGAATAAATTGCACCAAAGCCTGTTGAGAGTGGGGCGCTACGGTGAGCGGGGTATTGTTGGTGCCAATGGGGTGGAGAGGGTTGGGGGAATAAAATAGAGAGCTGGGGGTGGGTGGGTGCATCACCAAAGAGAGATGCATGTAAAATATCCCTCACAGGCCTCTGGAAACACATGAGCAAGATGGAAAACAAAGATTTGGCCTTTGCAGTGATAATTTGGTTTATTTTAGGCTGATTCCCTCCGTGTCTTGTGTTCAGTTCAGATCCACCTTGTATTTACCCCGACCCTTTGACCTGTAAATGAAAATAAACTGTAACATATGCAAGGAGTTTTTGCATCTTCTGATTGTGTCCCAGTTGTTTTATTTGTACATAATAAAAGTTTTCCGAAACGTTTATGTGATTTTGCCCTATTACCCTCCTAGATTTTTGATTAAACTGAAGCTTCCATAGATCTACAATTGACATAATGGTGTTATATTCTATTACACATTTGGTTGTTGTGTCATGGAGAAAATGTGCAAATAAAATATTAATGCTATCTGTTTTGGAAATACACACCATTTAAGAATCACAATATGTATAAGTGTCAGCATTAATAGTTCTGTGATTGTATTTTTGATAAAGAAGTCAAAGTTGTAATTATTGTCTCCCCTAAAAAATACACAAACATCATCTTGGTGAAGTTTTTTCGTGAAGAACAAGATTTTATATAACTTATCTGAAACAGAAATCTTTACTTCTGGAGCCAAAGTAGCTTTTTAGAGTGTAACACGGATCTGCTAAAGAACCATTTTAACATCTGTAGCATTCAAAATACACTACCATTCCTTGGATTAATGTACTAAACTGAAGGAGTAACAAAGATCATTCCTGAGATATTTAGTAGTAATCTATTTTTCAGTCTTTAAGCTTGCTGAAGTAAATTTTACAAGGACAAAGAGAGAGAGAGAGAAAACTGAGAGACTTCATCCTGCAGTAACCAGTGAAATCCTGTGGTCTGTATCTATTAACAAAATGAGATTACCCACTTTCTACTAGATCTTTTTCAATCAGCTCTAGATATCTTACCTTTCAGACAAAGATTTTACTCTGTAAATACTATAAAAAGCTTTTAAGTGAAAAATCAGTGACCTTATGTTCATATTTCTACAGTAAAACTTCCTCATGGATTTTTTCCTTACATCAGAAAAATGACTTTAGAAGTCATTGCTCTTATATGACGCGGCTGTCTGTGAAGGACCTGAACCAGTAAATGCTGCACAGCTGGCACAGCCGAAAGTTAAAACTCGTACAAGAACTTTGGCACTCTTACAACAGTCTTCAATCCTTTAAAATGATTCTGACGTGAGCATTTTCTTCAACATTATACCAAACAATCCACTCGAAATGTTTGCACTCAAAAGGTGTGTATTTGCAGCATGATGTCATAAATCAAGATGGATCATTTATCCAGTACCTACAGTAGACTCAGTGTTTGCAGTGTTGTGGTTTTCTGAACTGCAGCCAGCATTAATAATTAATTAACCAGCCAGTGTTTAGGTTTGTTCAATTTCCTGCTAGCCTCTTATTAATATTTATCGCGGGAGCTGTGGAGTGAATTAAGAACAGGTTACAGTGATAAACGTCTGATGATACTTTATTGTTTAAAGTCTCTGAATGCATGTTCTCTATCAGCCACTGCACATCTCCTCTCTTTGTTCAGATGATCCCCGGGGTGCATTAGAAGTCACAGGGTCAGTATCTCCTCTGTTTGCCTCAGAGCTCACTAACGCTGTATTTAATTAGGCCTCTAATCAGCCACTAAACACACAATAAAATGAGACAATCTGTATCTGTTTACCTCCCTTTCAGCACTCTGACACACATAGTCTGCATATTTGCATGTGTAGTTAGTTTTAAAAAAAAAATCATTATCAGAAAGAAGGATCAAGGTCATGACTCCTCTTCACACTCGATTCCCTGAAACCAATTAAACTGTCGGTCGGTGAAGTTCAGCTGGAGGACACTCAGCAGAAACAATAGCAGATGACAGCTTCTCTCCGCTATCTCGGCCGGGTTTTCTTTCAGCAGTAATTATGTTTGCAGATTCTGTCATAAATACTGAAAAGTGAGAAAAGTTTTGCGATCAGATGTAAACACTCAAAATGTTCTGGCGACTGAAACAATTAGAGCTTAAAGAGTCATGTGGTATGAGAGTTTGATTCCGACTGATGGTAACAACATAAAAGAAAACACGATTTTAAATAAGTCTTGTTTCAGACAGGCAATAGTGCGCATTTTATGGTCGTTTTTGTTAAGATTTTTGCTTCCACACTTAAAAAAACACATGGCTGACGCTCACAGAGTTGGACATTTATGAACATTTGTTGCAAAGTGTGTGGGCACTGGATGCAAGAAGCAAAACAACCCCAAAACGAACATCATTAATGTCAGATTGTCTCACTGTGCTGACACAGTAACCAATACAGATGAAAACTTTAAGATATTTATTTACAATACTTACAAGAAATAATGACTGCAAGGGAGATGATGGTTTCATGGCTCTGTCACTGGAAAGTAGATAAGTAATAATCTTAGAATTGTATTTGGAATTTCCAGTAGTGAAGCACATTCATTTCTGAATGTGTTTTCTTTGTCTTTCTTCTGGTGAGAAGAATGGGAGCAAGGAACCTGGTATCCAAGGAGGAGAGGCAAAAATCATGATGGAGAGTGGGCATACAGGTAAGCAGTAGGTGAGTTATTTTCTTTGAGGGGATTGAAAGCTTACACAGGGCAGAAGCCAACAGAGAATGTGTAGCAACAAGAGGTCCAGATGAGACAACTGCAGAAGGTAAGTGTGTATATAGTTACTAGGGATCACAAAGTACAACTTAACACTGCCATGCACCCACTGTAACCAGCAAGGTGATGGTAAGATTAGGAATCAGATGAAGATTCTGAGCTGATCTGAAATAGCTGCAGGTTGATGAAGGTATTGGCAACAGGTGAGACATCTGGGACAGGATGTGAGTTGGCACCAGGAAGTACAGCCAACCCACAGCTCCACCTAGGCAAAAGAGAGGGGAAAATAGTAAAGGGAAGGCAGGTAAGCAGTAAATGAGTTAATTTCTTTGGGGGGGGGGGGGGGGGAGCCTGGGACAGACAGGCCCAGGTTTTCCTCACATTTAAATAAACGTGTGCTGTTGTTTTTTTTAATACAGTTAGTTCTCAGGAAAATGGTAGTGTACCTTCTCAATCGTCCAATAGCGAGATGAATGGAACACAGCTGGACTTCTTTAATGATTCTTTAAGAATCATTTGCTTTTCATCCAATGACTTTTCTCAGTTCAAGCTGGAACTGTGAAAACAAAATGCCTCTCAGTTCTTTCTTTTAAGTAATTCAAAAAGAAGTCCAGCTGCCTTCAGTTCACCTTCTAGATTTATTTATTACAGTAACTGTTGAATCATATGATGACTTCTTATGCAAATGTATGACATTTCTCTCATAATGTCTATTTACTTTTTACTCATTGTTAATTAATTTGACTATTTTGTAGTCATATTATAATATTATGTATTGTACTGAAACTTCTGTAAGCAGGTATAGAGCTGAACATAATCTGTGGGTTGTTGGGCAGCACACACAACACTGTAAAACCTAACATGTTTCAATTTAAAAATACGAGAGTAAGGATTGACTTAAAATCACAAGTTAAATGAAGAACATTCATTGTCCTACTAATATTACTCTATGTCATTTTAATAAAAAATCCCTTGTTTAACCCTTTGCATTAGTTTGGTTGATTTAGATTTGGTAATTGATTGAATTCCATTGCACAGTTTTTAAACATGCAATTTTATTTCAGCCTAATTAAAATTTGTAAGCTGTATGAACCTTTTGTTTGAGTTAAGATGATTTGGGTTCGTTAATACGTTGAACTGCTCGGGGCAACTGTTTAAACCTGCTCATTTGTTTTAGCGTAATTAAAAGTTTCTGGTCATTTCAAGGAAATGTATTAGTTTGCTGAACTTAAACAGCATCACTTTGAACTTAAATGAACATTTCACAAAACTATTATGGTCTTTTGAATTGTAGACAAAGTTATTGTTTACCTAAAATGCTGAATGTAAAAATGTCTCAAATCCAGGGGGAAAATGATATGATTTGGTTGTAGCATCAGAGAGGTGAGATGGGAGGAACGGAACCAATAAAGCCAATGACATAAACTTTTTAATCCACCTGAATAACCTAGTTATAACAAGTTAACATATATTAGAAATTTTAGTTGGATGTGAAATTTCGATTTAACTGCTTCTTCTTTAATAGCCAAGGTGATTTTAAACTGCAATTTCTATTTTATCACAACAGTTTTACAAATAACTGAACAAGCTGTCATGAAAAAACAAACAAAGAAAAAACCAAAAGCACAAGCAACAAATTTACATAGGGCAGGCTACACAGGGGTGCAAGAACTGTGGCCTCATAGCAAGAAGATCCTGGGTTTTACTCCCTGCTGGGACCTTTCGATGGGGAGTTTGCAGGTACTCTTCGTGCATGCATGGCTTTTCTAGAAAAATCTTGGTCCCTCCTACAGTCCAAAAAACATGCATTTTAGAATAACTGGTGGATCTAAATTGGCCTTAAATTGTGAACGGTAATTTGTCCCTATGAGACCAGGCTGGGAACCTGTTCAGGGTGTACCATGTCTCTCTCCCAATGACTGCTGTAAATAGGCACCCCTTGACCCTGCACTTGATCAAGAATATAGAAAATAGCTGGCTGGTTGGATGGATGGATGGATGGATGGATGGATGGATGGATGGATGGATGGATGGATGGATGGATGGATGGATGGATGGATGGATGGATGGATGGATGGATGGACGAAAAGATGGATGGACGGATGGATGATATGTGTGAATTATGTTATTCATGATATTCTGATAATTATGTTATATTATCAGAGTATGTGTGATAAATGTTGTGGAAAAATAAAATGTACTGACAGGTCCTCTGAGATTTCCTCATGAGGTGTAACAGAATTGTCCTGTACGGTGCCCAGTTTGGTGCTAAGTCAGATGCTCTCTAAGTGATGCAGCCTTCCAGTTATGATGAGATTAGTGGTCTTCTTATGTTTTACTGATAAGTTTTGTTCAAAAAAGCACTCTCTGACTATTTTAGGCTAGACAGATTCTGCTGCTTGAAGTTGCCTCACCCCTGGGATTTGTTCTTTGTTATTTCTTTTGTAATAAATTGATCAAAATCAACAAGCTGGGTCTTCTTGTCTCTCTTACTATTTCTGCCACAACGATAAACAGACCTTCCTGAGGTCCAGACGTCACCCGCTGGCTGTGCATGTCTTATGCATTAAGAAATAAAAAATAAGACAAACCTCCCCAACTTGATTAGAAGCTGAATGTCTGAAACATTTACTTTTTAAAATGATTGCAATGGGTTTTCCAACATACAGTCTATATAAAAGATGAATGAAGGCTTGTGTAAGAAATAAGGTGAATGAAGAAGTGTTGTTAAGTGTACTGCAACCTGCTATTCTCTGGCTCCTGAACAGATTTGACTCCAACAAAATTCCTTCCATCTAAATTAATCAAAATTTCTCCTAAAAATACTAAAGTTTCCTTGCAAATAGCTGTTTTTTTGACTAAATTTGCTAATCATGGTCAACGTCAAAATGATTTAAAAAAAATTAATAATAATAACTATAAAATCTTGAGGTCCTAAGATCTTAAAAATACATATTTTGTAAGATAGGCTCCAAATGCAAGCGTCACCTATTTTTTAACGCAGATTTTAAAACACAAAAGCAGAGCTGAACCACAATGGTAAACATGTACCTCTCCACGCTTTTGGAAAAATACTACTGGCAGTAATTACAAATTTAGCATGTTTTTTTCCACAAAGCAAGATTTCAGTTTTAACATAATAAATATGGACCTTGAATGTTTTCCATTTGCATTTTACACATTCCAACTTGGTTTTTGGAAAACACAATTTATAAATATGTTGTGAGCTTAGCTGAACCTCGCAGAACATAGTAGGCCAATATCATTTGATGCTTTAATGTTTAATCCTTCAGAATTATATTTTTATTTCCATGAAGTGTATTAAAATAGAAGGTGAGCAAGTCTGGCTGTTGCTGATTCCATCCAAACAAGAATAAACAAGCATGGTTTGGTGTTTTCACAACCTCAAGAGGTGTATTTCCCTATGGACTGACCACTCCACAGCTGAGGAAAAAGCCCAAACCTACTGTTCCATACATGCAAAAAACAGAATTTCTCTTTCTAGGCAAAAAGGGAAACGACAGCGGACTTATTATTTTACTGGCTTTTGCCAGCTGGGGCATTGCACAGGGACAGTGGGTGTATCAGTGCATGGACGTGCACATAAGTGAGTGTGTGTTTACATGTAATCTGTGTGTCCAGCCTTATTTGCATGTGTGTGTGCCTGACCATGTGCATATGTATGGAGGGGCACAGTGGACCAGAACAGAGCTCTGACAGTAGCAGGGCTGCTGCTCGCTGATGCTTGCCCAGAGGAGCTCACAGGAGTCTGGCCTGTCAATCACAGAGCATGCCCAGAAGCTCCCTGTTCACATTATACTATCTTGTTAAATCTAAATCTGTCTGGATACTGTTTATATAGTTTTTGTGTGAATGTTTTTTGTGTTTTTTTTTCTCTCTCGTGTGTTACAGTCTTCACAACTTCAGATAAAGACCAAACGAGACAAATGTGAAAAGCTGCAACAGGGTAAGAGAAACATATCATGTTGAACGAGTTATCTGATTTTGCAGAAACATGCTGAGCAGCAGCAGATTTAATGAACTCATGTCAAAGTAAAGCTATTCAATTGGAAATATTTTATACTACAAGTGAAATACCTTGCTGGTACCCAATAGACATGTTTCTTTTTTTAAAAAGTCCCACATTCAGTTACTGTGAATCTATTTTTGTCTCTATAAACATCCATTTCAACAGTTTCTACATTAGGAGAAAAAGAGCAAAAGTACTCAATTTTCTCCTTCTGTCACCCACAATGAAAGCTTGCTAATGAGAGTTGGACTCCTGATTGTTTTCCTGCTGCTCTGTGAAGAGGCTGGGTCCTTTCCTTTTTGTCAATAGAGCCTCAGTGCACTGCAGAGACAGCATGGCTGGACAATACAAATGCAGGCAGGCAGGCAGAATGTGAAGTTAGATTTGCGAGGCTCTTAACCCTCCTGAAGCCCTCAAAAAAGAGAAAGTTAGAGAGAGGTAGAGAAGCCCTTGTAACTTTGAGTCAATTTGATCTGAAGGCCACGGGAACGTTAATAATATGGGAGGAGATGGAGCGTGTTTCTGTGTGACAGAGAAACAACAATATATCAAATTAATTCTCTAGTTTAAATTAATGAACATGTCATAGTTTATTATAGACAAAGAATTTACAGATGTTAGAATTGTCTCAAATCTAACATGGATCACACAAAGTATTAGCCTTACAGCATCTTTTAACTACAATGTAAATATTTTTTTGTTGACAATATTTTCAATATATATATATATATATTCTGTATAAGTTGGTATGTTTTGAATTTAATTTAGTAGTAATTTAAGCCAAGGAACAAGGAAATAAGTGTTCACCATCCATCAAACTCTCTAACTTAACTCAGCAGTTTAAAATGACCAATATGGCTTTGAGTGACCTTTCACAAAATCATACAAAAAAACAAAACGTGGTAAATTATTATTATTATTATTATTATTATTATTATTATTATTATTATTATTATTATTATTATTATAAAGGTCAGAAGACACCGTTTGCTTTTTTCAGTTTCAGTTTGCAGCAACAATCAAATGAAAATTTAGTTAAATTCTGTTTTCTTTCTGACCCTAGTAAACTACTATTCCCACAATTCTTTGCGTTTAAAGGGTGCTGAACGGATGTTGACGGTTGCTGTACGATGAAACTGTGCGGCTTTTAATGCGCCCACGTAGCTTCCACTCTCAGACCAATACACTGTTAGACAGCTGTTAAGACGGAATTGGCACATTATGTCAGTCATTCTTTTGTTAAATAATAACATATATAAGTTATTTTTAAGTTTTTCAATCGATAGTTAGTAGTTTTAACGAAAGTCGTGCTATGATGAGGAGAAAGAGATAGTTCAACCGAAATAATGACCGCTGTCAGCTTCTTTTATGACACGAGGTTTTTCAATATGTACTTTTGTTCTGCTTGTATAGTATTGCTAAAATAATTTTACTGTATTAGACTCGGCTTGTGGCTGGCTATAGTGTGCTATTCTTGGTTGATGCGTTGTCCGACTGTTTCGTGAAGGCAACACAAGATAAACGACTGGAAAGCTGTATGCGGGCTGAAATATCCGGATAAAGCCCGAGGAAAGAAGAGGCTAGCTTCTCATGAATGGAGGAGCTTGATCTACACTTCCCGTAAATTTAATTTGTGTTTCTTTGCCGTCAGTGTTTGGTCCTTTAAAGCGGAAGCTAACAGTTCATGTTGTGACAGCTCAGCTTCCAAGCTAGCTAACATTAGATTAGCTTACACTGACAGCACTGATAACTGGGCGAAAGCTCTCAGTTCTCTGGTATTTATTCTACTAGTAGCCACTTTAGCGGTTTTACTTTACAGGGATAAAGTCAAGACATCAGGCCGTCTTTTTATAGCAACATACTTTAAGGGTAATTAAAGTCGGCGTGCTTTAATTTGCGAAAAGGGAAGCTCAGTCAGTGATATTCTGAACAACCCAGCATTGTTATTTATTCTTTATTTAGCCTCGATAAAGCCAATAAGTCTTATCTGTATGGGTGTAAGGTCACAAGTTAAACTTTAACTCTATGTCAAGAGCTAAACAGATGAAGAGCTATGACAAAAGACGAGTCTGCTTGCGTTTGTTTGCAGTAATATATCTCGTTATCCAGTTTTGATGGGATATTTTACAGACCTGCTTTTCACTGACATTGCTGTTCCTTAATATTAGCACCACCAGTAACTCTGTTGTGTAGATTAAGGCTCATTTTGCCTGTTTTGTCAATTAACATTTCTCCCAATGTAGTCAGCCACTATACCGTTAGCTTATTTAAAGTTTTAATAATGATGAGCTAAAACGACATGTAAAATAATAACTAACATCACCACCAATAACTGTCAGCAGATCCTACAGCAATCAGTTAAGGCTTGGAAAAGTCCTATTTCTAGAGCTTTTTGGAGTTCTGGCCCATATTAAGAGACTAGTTTGGGTTCCAGAAAAAGTCAATGAAATGCATCGTATTTCTTCTTTGATGTTTTACAGGTATAGATTAAGTCTGTTGCATCAAACTTGATAAAGATACACTTTTTAAAGTCTGCTTTTCCTTTCAGTTCTACAGTTTTGATTGCACAAATAAAAACATCTAGGCTGTTTTTATCTATCGAGTGCACGTTTTGGCATCACTTGCAGTTTAAAAGCTTCGAATGACTATATTTGGTGACTTATTTTTAAAAATGTAAATTTCATATGAGAGCTTAAGGCGCAGGGATTTGTAGATGTGACTTTCTCAGTTTGTGTTGTCTGATCAAAAATGCCGTCTGCTAAATTTAACTCACTGGCCGCATGTTGTTCAGAAGAAGACTACTTGTTAAACAAAATGCACACTGTACACAATCAGCTGAACTAGATTACCTTAAATGGTTGGATACTTTTGTGATGAATCATGTAAATGCTTTTCTAAATAAGTATGCCAGCTCTGGTAAAACATGTTTTTGATAGTGATGTTTTGTTAACTCCACTTTGTGTTATTTTAAGATTTATATGGGGTTGACTACTACTAACTACTGAGAAAAGTGACTGGAATTGTTACCATAATTCTATTTTTTGCCATGCTTTTCTATTTATTTACTACAAATATTACAGCCACTCATTCTTTGCCTGCAATATATTTAGTTTTAGATTGAAATAAGTATTTAAAATGATCTATTAGGTCTTGTGTTGTGTGGTGTCTCCCACTTGACGTTTTGCTTTTCTCACTCTTGTATATGTTTGTTTCTGCCGAACTCACAGGTCATGCATGCAGCTGGGCTCCTAATTGCACTTTGTACATCCCCAGCCCTTGAGACAATTTGCTAGTTGGAGGCTCTTCCTCCTCCTAAGGCTCCGCTTCTTCCCCCTGCCCCCATCAACCCCAGAGTTCCCTATGTTAACCCTCTTGAGCATGTTTTACTATATATGTCTGCGGCGGCGCTCCAGGAGTGGGACTCGAGGCGAGGCTCTGACCAGTCGGCGCGCCGTGGAATCTGGTCAGCGGGCCGTGCTGCCAGTCAGTGTTGAGGTGAAGCAGTACGCCAAGGAGGTTCTGGATTTCAGCTCCCACTATGGCAGTGAGAACAGTATGTCTTACACCATGTGGAACCTGGCAGGGGTCCCCAATGTTTACCCCAGTTCAGGGGACTTTACTCAGACAGCTGTATTCAGAGCCTACGGAACGTGGTGGGAACAGTGCGCCAGTGCTCCGCTACCTTTTCGTCGCATCCCTAATGACTTCTGCAGTCAGGATTACATTGAGCTGGGCTTTGAGGAGCCTGTCTATCCCACAGCAGTGGAGGTGTTTGAAACATACTACCCAGGAGCCATTGTACAGATTCTGGCCTGCTCTCACAATCCATTCTCTCAGAATCCACCCACTGATGTCAGGTAAGAGTTCTTTAAGTGTTTTTTTTTATATAACTCTCCAAAAACTATACAATACCCACATTAGCAATATACAAGGAGCTACACTAAAGGGATGGCCTATGGTCCTTGTCCATTTGTATATTTATCCATCCATTTTCTTAACCCGCTTTTCCATTCAGGGTGCGGGAGAGCTGGTACCTATCTCCAGCGGTCATTCTGCACGAGGCAGAGTACACTCTGGACAGGTCGCAAGTCCATCACAGGGCCACATAGAGACACATGAGACAGACAACCATTCACACTCTCACTCACACCTAGGGACAATTTAGAGTAATTTGTATATTTATTTATTGTAAACTGAGTTTAGTGCATGACATAAAATAGGCTTAGAAACATTGAATGGGCAGTTAGTGAAAAGTTGGGAAGGAGGCATTATTTCCATTGGATATTTTCCTTTTTTCTTATTATTTTAATGCCATTGTGCTTAGGTTTTATAGAAAAGTACAGTACTTTAGTGTCACTACATGCTCTTATATTGATCTGTGTCTATCCAAGAAGACCACCGAATATCCTACAGAGTGCACCAATATCAGTTTAACAACTTAAAAAAACCAAGCACAAGCTTTATTGTACAGACTTGAATCCACTTTCTGTTTTTTTTAGATGGGAAGTGTTGTGGTCAGGTGAGCCCACCAAAGCACTGACTCCCCAGGCACGACAGTTTGCCCCAAAAATCAAGCACATCAACTTCCCCACCAATCTGCTGCGCCTGGAGGTCAACAGCTCCCTACTGGACTACTACACTGAACTGGACGCTGTCATCCTGCGGGGAGTAAAAGAGAGACCCATGCTGGCACTTTATAAGATGCCCCTCATCGATATAAGTGACCTGAGCGACAGTGAGGAGGAGCTGTCTGACATCGGAGCTCCTTTTAGGCAAGGAGGAGACGGCAAGCATCAGAGGACAGGCAATGGCTACTTTGACAAACTGCCATATGAGGTGTGTACAAATGTTTTATGCCACATTGCTGTTAGAGCTCAAAATGTTTCACTGTGACCAACATAAAGTCCTACTTTAGGAGTTTCAGTATTCTTAGGTATGTTTATGTGCACCAAATTTACCAGCATTCTGAGCGAACAGGTGAACATCGTATCTCAGACACGTTCTGAAGCTGTTTTGATCTCATGTGCACTCGCAAACAGAGTCATTTTCATGTTGTCTGACGTGAGCTTTGAAACACCAGCAGAGCTCCTAATATTTGTTCTTTCATCTTCTCTCCAAACTGCTGTCATTAACAGTAGTCCTATCATTCTTTCTCTTTGAGAGGCACATAAACCTAGTGCAAAACACGCTGACTCATCACTGACCCTGCTCGTTCTGTTAAAGGCAGTCATACCAAAGAATGAAGTCAGACGTAGAAAAGGTTAGCCTGAACTATATCAAATGGTGCAGTTTGAAAATGTTTACTCCAGTAGTTTTTCAGCTATGTTGACATGCAATTCTGGTTGGCACTACATGTAAATGATGAGCTCAGCTGAATCTGCCGAAAGACCACATGGAGGCTTGAGCCACGTGATTCAGCTACATTTTGACGGCTGTAATCTATGTATGTAAACAAATGTGGCAAAATTGGACAAGCGTAGAATTCATACTTTACTAAACTAATTTGAGTGTAAATACTTATCAGTATGTCAGAATTCTCTGGCTTCTCCATCCCAAACGACTCTTCCATGGACGTCCATCGCTGAACTAGTTTCAGTCATTGTGGTTGTTCCCGTAGGTAACATTAGGGGTTGTTGGCAATGGGAGGGGAGCGGTGGAACAGAGGTTAAATGAGGCGAGCATGTGATCGGTAGGTTGTGGGTCCGAATCCCCAGACCAACACAAACTTTGGGTGGGGAAGATGAGGTGCCCACATCTGCCTCCATCCATCATAGCCCTCGAGCAAGGCCCTTACCCCTCCAGCCGGGCACTCTAGATGGCACCCAGATGTGTGTGATGGCAAAAAATACAGACAATGAGTTTCTCCTTTGGGGTTTAAAATATAAATAAAGAAATAAACATGGCATCTTACAATATTTTAATTTAAGAACACAATAACCACTTATATGAAATGCAGATTTTGCTTATTAATCAGTTTTATTGCTTTTTTAACTGGTCTTCATGACATTGTAATGAGTACCTCCGAATGTTAATCACTTCCTACAAGTCTATATTTTTATTTCTAGATGTAATGATCGGCTTTTTGGCTTCATATTAACCTTTTTTGTTCTTATTTACTCTTTCTGCTTGTTACCTCCCTCCCTTCTTCCCTTTTCTCCTTCTCCTGACCCCTCTCCCCGTCTTCCGTCCGCAGCTCATCCAGCTGATACTGAGCCACCTGACCCTGCCAGACCTCTGCCGTCTGGCCCAGACCTGCAAGCTGCTGCACCAGCACTGCTGCGACCCGCTGCAGTACACCCAGCTGAGTCTGCAGCCCTACTGGGCCCGGCTGAGTGACGCCTCCCTGGGACACCTGCAGAGCCGCTGCACCCTCCTCCAGAGGCTCAACCTGTCCTGGACTGGCAACCGCGGAGCTCTCACCCTGACAGGCTTCAGCAGGTCAGACTATCAGCGGGCCGCAAGTTCTGCAACTAGTAAAATGACCTTAGAAAAGTGGAAAATACTTACAAGTGCAAACAGTTTTGAAGGTGGATATTATTTTTTTTGACAAAAAACCCCCCCTGAAATTTCTTTTAAATTAAAATGAAATGAGAACTAAAAAAAAATCATTTAAGAAAACTAAAATGTTGCATCTTTTTATTTCTGTTCACTGTCTCCTTGCGCTTGTTTCTCTTCTGTTCTCTCCTCAGTTTTATGAAGGCCTGTGGTCTCAGTCTAGTCTGTCTGGAAATGTCATGCTGTCACTTCCTGAATGAAGCCTGTGTAGAGGTCATCTCCCAGACTTGTCCCGTGCTGCAGGAGCTCAATCTGTCGTCCTGCGACCGCCTCCACCCTCAGGCCTTCACACACATCTCCAAACTTACACACCTCCGCAGGCTGGTGCTCTACCGGACCAAGATAGAGGTAGGTGTGGTCCGCTGTCAAAGCTATGGACTTAAATGTGTGTTTGCTAAATCTATAGTGGGTTGTAAAAAAACTTAAGCCCCCCCGGTAATCTTTTTATTTTGCTGCCTTTCAACCTGGAATTTATGTATTTACTCCCACCTTGAGGGAGTGAATACATATGCATGCACCACTTTTAAGTCAACTAATCTGAGGTATTTTTTGTAGCGTTGTTACTTATAATCAAATCAAAAAAATCCAATCAAATTCCAGGTTGTAAGGTCACAAAATTGAAATATGAAATAGTTTTCATAAATAGGTTTAGTTTTATTAGGCTTTCTTGAAAAAATTATGAAATACTCAGAGATATGACTTTGCTATAGAAAGTTTAGAAGTTTTGCTTGCTGTTGTATAAATAATTAACAGAAGAAATGAAAAGCTTCATTCAAAATACTGCGTTCAGCCAAAAAAAATACAAGTTGGTAAACAGACTGTGAACGCTCACGTTTAAATGTACCGCACTTTTAGTGTTTAATAGCAGAAACAAACTGGAACGTTTTAGCCTTAGGATGTGTTCACACTAAATTCCAAAACAATTGCTGCGTTGTGTTACACATGCAACTACTGCTTATTTTTTATTTTGAAATAATTTGACAGCCAGCGAGCACTTGCTGGCAGACAGGGTAACACTGAAATGGTGATGATGAACAAGCATGTGATGGCTTAAAAATAATCGCAGACATATAATTTCAGGATGTAAATGGAGGTTGTGCAGTTTCTCACACTTGCCTTTCAGCTTGCCCTTTCTTCTCTCTGTCTCTGTATATGACAGCCCAAACGTTATTGTTTGACAAAGTCGTCTGTCAGGTAACCAGCAGAGCTGATTTCTCACTATATGTTGTGCTGGTGGAAATTTTTTTACCAAGTTGCACCTATTTTAGTTTGTATATTGAGTTGTGTTTTGACACCACCATATGTTTTTACTTTGTGTCTAATCTAAACACACCTTTTCTCAGCATCGGACACATGTGGGAGTGGAAGGCTTTTAATGATGGCCATTTCTGCTGAGAGATAATGGACTGTCTTGCATTTAAACCATTTATGATAAATTCCACTCTCTCCTTCAGCTGTACTGATGGTTTGTTCACCAGCTTCTCTGTTGGTGTCTTTTAAGTTGAACTTTCTCAGCTCAGAGTCCAGAGGACTTCAATGCATGTGTCCAGGGTTCAGACATGTCCGCTGTGTTTTGGTGCTGCACTTCAGCACCTTTGCAGCAGTCTTGGCAGTGTGGGCAATAGGCAGCGTAGACTTTTTTTGCGGTGGAGCCTGGCAGCTTACTGCAGGTTGTTTACGTCAGGACAGACAGTGTGAGCTGAGGCTCCTGACATCTCCGCTGTCATTACCCTGTCAGTGCTCTAATTAAATGACTAGCTCACCGGAGAGAGGCGCTTATGAAGATGCCAGACTGAGTTCAGCTCACGTACACACCCGTACACACCCATACACACACACACACACACAAGGCTTTCACTTTCATCTCTGACACTTTCTCCTGCTGCAGATGCACACGTGTTGGCAATTGCGGTGTTGAATTCCCATCTTTTCATCTTAGCTGCCGTGCCACAGGAGAGGTTACTGTCCACACTTTGCTTCACTCTCAGGAAATGTGGAAATGATCTGTTGTGTATTATTAAATCTCCTTAAATACTCAGTGTTATCAGACTGTTAAAATCTTTGTTGAAAACTTGTCTCCGGTACAGATTAAATAAAGCAACCTGCCTTCATTTTTTTTCCTCCTGTTTCCACTTTTACACCCTTTCTTTTCAAAAGCACAAATTGTTCCTTTCTTGACTTTCTGGTTGCTCTCTCAACAGCAAACAGCCATCCTGAACATCCTGACATTCTGCACAGAGCTGAGGCACCTCAACCTGGGCAGCTGTGTGAGGGTGAGAATGGGGAAAGGTTGTGATGATTGTAGATTGCACATAACTGTAAATAAACCTTGGACTATAGCTGTTTTTGGCTCATAGGACAAACTGGAGTGAAACCCAAAGTTTTTCACCTCTTGCTTCAGGACAAACACACACACTGCTGAACATACTCACAAACACACGATACGTAAAGACAAGGATTAACTGAGCTCATTTTTACTTGATAAGATTACCAGCTGCTATATTTTTTTAATTAACAGATTTCTTTTTACTAAATTCCTGTTAATTCACCTCAGACTCCCCCCTTTTGATTTCAGTTTTCACCAGGCTGTGATTAGGTCTGGATTAAAAGTTGGAACGGCGGAGGAACACTCTAAACTTGAGCAAAGACTCGTGCTTTAAAAATGACATCTACCTAATTATGGAAGTGGTTTCAAAATGACTGCCTGCATATTGATTGGAAGAAATCTAAAGTTAAGTTGATGTGTTTTGAATGGAGGGGTGGAGGGGGGTTTGGAAACAGCTCTCACTTTGTTTAATTTGAGGGCTGATCCTTGTTAGCTTCATCCCTTGCTGGCTTCACTTAGCTTTTCTATTAATTTTATAAGCTCCACACATACTGTATATGTTGAAAGGACAGTGAAGAGATGTGTGTCATTTGTCTCATTTAACAACCAGAGAAGAAAGGAACAATCTTTTATCTCAATGAAAGTTTTGTCCACTGAATTGGTCTGTCCTGCTTGTATGGCGTACATGTAGTTATTATGGACACACATTAATACTACTAATAAACTGTTTTTTCTATATCAACACAAACAGATTAATGAGCAAATCCTTTTTGTAATTATTTAGTGTTTCACAGTTTTAATGGGGGAGCTTTTGTAAATGAGCTGGGAACAGAACTCACCCCAACATTTTTTTTTTTTTTTTTTTACTTTCATCACAACGACTATTTTATTTTTAAAAGCTTTTAACACTGGACAACATTTGGGTTTTGTCCACAGACTCAAATCAGTTTTCAGGCTTTTTGTCAGATAACTAGTTTCTAAAGTTTATTGTTTATGCTCTTTGTAGGGGCGATCCCCGATTTTTCTGCTGTACTCCGCACTGTAATAGTGAGTGTAATGCATGTGTAAAAACACTTTCACCAACCCGAGTGTCTGACATAAGTGTTAACGCACAATAATAACAAAAAAAAACCAACACTTGTACACTAATTATTTATTGTTTTAAAAATGGGGACAATGCAAATTAATTAAACATGAGTACAATAGAAGCACATCATGTAAATGAGGCAGATTTAGTCAGACAGACTAGTTTTAATTTTTACTTCCTGGCAGGTTGATGGTACAAAATTAAAATTCCATTACAAGAACTAACAAAAAGCTCATGACTGATAAAATTACATAATCTGTAACTCTGCTACATGACTGATTGGTGTTTATTTCTCTTGTCTTTTCTGTAATCACCTCTGTAATCAGTATAGAAACCTGCGCAGCCCCTCTTGTCTTAGTTTGAATATCCTTCTGAGACTCTGAGAAATGTTCAGTGTGGAGTTTATTTTTCTGTGGCCAAGATCCCTACGCTGGCTGTTTAGTTATTAAAGGCACAATCTCGCTTTCATCTCTGGATGAAAGAACAAAAAGTGGCCAACATTACCTGCCACCAGGAAACGATAACAACCTGACAGAGAAGGTATCCTCTGTTTGGGCTTTGGTCCCTTGCTCGAGAAATTAAGGTTTAGTGCTACAAGCAAACTATTAATCAACTTTTTAATTAACATTTCCAAATTTTGTTAAAGCTAAACTAGGCAGACTGAGAGAATTGACTTTTGACTAACTCGATCATTAATTAAATCCTGCCTCTGTTGTTATTTCCTCAGTTCTGTTTGGCTGTCTAAAGCTTAAGATCCCCGCTTGAAAAGTGTAAATCAGTGGAAGTGAAAATCAGAATTTTGTTGTCTCTTCTATTAAAGCAGGCATGGTGACAACTTACAAATCAGAACTGATGAATCGGTTGCACCGGGTCAGGAAGTTGTTGTTTAAGTCTGAGTAGGTGCCCTCCATTAAGCTTCAGTATAAACACAGAACACACTGACGGGAGTAATCAGAGTAAAATGTCTCTTTTGTAGATTGAGGATTATGATGTTGTAGCCAGTATGCTGGCCGCTCGCAGTCGCTCACTCTGCTCTCTGGACCTGTGGCGCTGCAGAAACCTGACAGATCGAGGCCTGGCTGAGCTCGTTTCTGGCTGCAGGTAGGAAACACCAGCTCAGTACGGTAACACACAGTGGTGACAGAGCTGAACAGCTGGGGAGTGACCTCAGTGACCGTCACCAGTTTGTCACATGCGAGTCATTTGTAATTTGAAAATGCAAATTACAAACTGGAGTCTTCCCTGACCTTTACAACACACCGTGTTTCTAAATGTATGTACAGCGACTCAGTGTTGCTGCCGTAGACCACCATAAATTTGGTTTCTTGTGTGGTCTGTGTGCACTCAGGATGTTGGAGGAGCTCGACCTGGGTTGGTGCCCCACGCTGCAGAGCAGCACAGGTTGCTTCCAGCAGCTCGCCCGCTGCCTGCCACAGCTGCGAAAGCTCTTCCTCACGGCCAACCGCACCGTCTGTGACTCGGATATTGAGGAGCTCGCTGCCTGCTGCCCCTCGCTACAGCACCTCGACATACTCGGTATGCTCTTATCACTCATATGTTGCCATTTCTTTCTATTTTTTTTTAAATTAGAGACATCATTACGTTGCATATTTGTAATTATTGATGTTTATGAAGCAAAAATTGGCTCTGAGTACAGACCTCAAGCAGCCAGCCTCTTAGGAAAACATTCTGTGTGTAAAACAAGCAAAGGTTTCTGGATAATATCTTTATTATAGCTGTCTGCTTTACTCTTTTCTCCTGACCGTCATTACATTAAAGGATAAAAGACCACATCAAAGAGGAATGGTCCAAAGTGCACATTATGTCTGTCTGTCTTTTGCCCTCGTAAATAATGTAATATTTTGTTCCCATTCACCATCAGACAAAAAAAGTTATTTCATCTTTTTTTAATTCTAAGGTTTTACCTCTTCATCATGTAAAAGCTATTATATAAAATCAGCTGGTGTTTTTCAGATTTTCGAATTTGTGAACATAACCTCAGCTGAATGACATACACAACATATTACACAGTTTTATGATTAATTTTTTAAAAACTAAGTCAGAATGCAGAAGCAATGTTTAAATATAAATATATATAAATATTCAACTGGATTGAGCAGGATAAGTAGCAGCCAAATGTGTTTGATTGCTTGATCATCAGTGAAAAAGCAGAGGTTTTGTTAGTTTGCTGCTCTGGAGCATTCATGCAAAGGAGGACAAACATCTGCAATAAGTGCAGTTTAAAAGTTCAGAATAGCTACATGTAATATCTTTCCTTGTGCAATGTGTTCATGCAACATTTTGTACATTCCTCTTGGAAACAGGTACACGGTTGGTGAGCGTCGCCTCGCTCAAGAAACTCCTCCAGTCGTGTCCTCGGCTCATCCTCCTGGATGTCTCCTTCTGCTCGCAGTTAGACACGCGGGTCGTCCAAGAACTGTCCGGCCTCTTCCCCAAAGTGGCCATCAAGAAAAGTTTTACTCAGTGACCCCGCCATCGTCTCATTTCTCTCTGCCCACAGGCATCCTGTTGAGAGGGAGGCTGGCCGGCACATACTGCTCCGTAATGAGTCAGGGGCAGGTCAGATGCTGCAGGAGATTGTGTTCCTGCCTTTGCTCGTATCACGAGCGAGATCCTCTCTGAGCTGTCAGTAAATAATGCACTGGGACTGTGTGAGGAGGTTTTTAGGATTTTTTTTTTTTTTTTTTTTTACAGGCTGGACACAAACAGCTAAAGATTCCGAGTCTGCACAGTGTTCAGCACAAGAGTTTTTTTTTCTTTTCTTTTTTCTCTTGTTATTTTGTGGTGACATAAAATCAGGGACATTTCTGTAAAGCTGCTGTACAGGTTTTTTGGAGTATTAAACACCATTTACAGTTTTTATTGCCAAACAACACAAGATGAGAATCTCTGCCTTGATAAGAGATGCAACACACAAACAAAGCAACATCTGTGGCAAAAAAAACAAAAAAGGAGCACAGCAAGTGTGAAACGTACCTTTACCTTTTCTGGACGCTTATCGTCACGTTGATTTGAAGTCGGGGCCTTGCTTAGTGCCTTGTTAAAACACGGAACTGGTTTGTTATTCTCACAGACGTTACAAACATACCACTCTTACTGTTTAGGGTGTTTGACAAAATAAATGTAACGTAAAAAAAAATACACTTGAAAAGAAAACAGTGTTTGTTATTGATATTGATAATCATTTTTTAATGTATTTCTGGGGGTTGTAAGCCCTGACTGAAATTTTGAACACTTTTTATATTCTGAAACCATTTTAGGCATCAAGTTGTGGTTTAAAAACATAAAAAACACAATACGCACTTTTTCCACTTGACACAAATTTTTGTGTCTCTTTCACTTATTGCTTTGTTAACACAGGGCTCTTTGATGGTAGATGTTAAGGGGTGGACTGAGCCACTTAATGAAAGTTCTTACAGTACTGAGTAGAAGAGCTTATGCTGGCACACACTAAATTGACAGAAAGACACTTGGCTGGAAGTTATACTTCCTGTCATCTTGTCCGCTGTTTGGTCACGTACAGCAGGTCCTTTTAGGAACAATCCCTTTTGAGTTGTTTTGATCTGGGCTGGACACAATTGCTCAAGTAAGCTCAGATCATGCAAAGAATGTGAAGCGGTGCTTCTTTAAATTTGAGAAATAAGAGTGGTATATTTTAAACTCTGTGAGTTAACACGAGCGTCATTCTGAAGGCGTTTGTCAGCGTCCAGCCTGTTTGGTTTGCATTATAAGATCGCAGTTTGCTCCTTTTGTCTTCAAAGGTGTTTTTGGTTTAAAAGGTCAAATCAGAGAGATGCAGCTTTAGCTTTAATGCAGATATGCTAATTTGTGGTGTAACAAGCTGCAGACGCAAACACAAGCATGTCATCTTAGAAAAAACAGAAAGTCCCATCAGCAGCCCTTGTTCAAGAGGTGCACTGATGGTATCAAGGAAACATTTATACTCTTATAAAAAGAAGAAGAAAAAAAAATTGTTTTTGTTTTTTAAAGTATTATAAATGAAGAACTAAAGCTAGTACCTCATTGGACTGCCACTGCTGGTGACTAGTTGGCAAAAAGCATTCGCGAGGGAGTCTCCAGTGTGTCTCGCTACATCCTTAGGGGCTCTGAGTTTCCTCCCTGGAGTTGCAGACGCTGGCAGTTTTGTCGCTTAAGTTTTCAACATGTTCCCAAAAAATCCAACAAATTTTCTCTCAAAATAGTTTGAGTCGTCATGGGCATCTGAAACCCGTATTGATTTTGTTGTGGGCGTCCAACCTGTCTCAGGAGAGAGTTGTATTTTGACACTTGGACTGGAGTGTTCCTCTGACAGAAAGCATGCCCAGATCCAAAAAAAAAAAAAAGAAAACAGGCTCATGATATATAATATTGAAAAAACTGGTTCAAATCTACATTCAAGTAGACAGTCTATACAAAGTCTAAAGTCTATACAAAATTAACTGAGTCCGGTACAGTGTCTGCAAGAATAAGTCATGATTTTCAAACTTTGGTCACTTAAAACATGCCCTCGTGGCTTTCTAGTTGCTTGGTTGCAAACACTCAGAGTTCAGTGCGACTGCAATGGAAAATTTCCCTATTTTCTTGCAATGAGTCAAGATTGAGTCACCAACTAGTCTCCAGCTGTTGCAGCAAAGTGAGATACTACCTTAAGCCTTTATTCCCGTTAATTTCTAACAATTTGAAATGGAAAACAACCGAGTGTCTAAAGGCCAATCGTGCTGCTTTAAATGACAAAACTGATCTGACTGATAAATTCTGCTTTAAATATTCTGAACCCAACATGTTGATGTTTGTGTTGCAGCCGAGTGTCACCACATTTCCAGTGCTTTAGCTACATGAGATGATTTGATTCCACTGTAGTTTTTAAATGATCAAACTTGTGTTGGAGAGAACTTTCTGTTGGATTAATGTAGCTGTGGAAACTCATCGGGTATAACTGGCCTGCTCCAGGTTTGCCTCAGATTTGTCTTGGTTGAAACAGAGAAAGTTTTTGTCGGATCAGACGCTCTTAACATCAGCTCTCACAGTCCGCGGCACAAAGCATCGGTAAGCTATTCATTTAGGTTGGACGGATGTAGCTGTTTTACGTAGAAGTGAGATAATTGTGTTTGCTCTTTAAGATGGGAACAAATAGGTTTGTCCCCAGAAGTAACGCTATATTGAAAGATCCTGGTTTTGTGACGCGTTTTCTTCCATTCCCACTAAAATAAAGCTGAAGGAGGAGCCCCTAACGCTCCAAAACATGTAAACTGAGAATGGTCTTTTAAAACAAGACAGTGTCAATACATCCTTATTGTTCTCCAGCTCAGGGGTTATTTACACTGTTTTTGTGCATAATAATAATAATAATAATAATTAATAATAGTTGTTATTGTTATTATCATTGTAGAACAAATGTTTGACTCCAGAAACGAGGAACACCTGAGGTTTTTATTAAAACTTGCACCGGACTCAGTCAGATTTCTCTTGAACACAATCCGTTAGCACTAATCTAACTTAAACTAATCGATCTCCATGGTGTTGAATGCTGCAGTAGTTGTACATAGCTGTTGCTGATTATTTATTTCTGCCACAGGAAGCCACAGTGTCACTGTGGCAAAAGAGTTCGGGAAGATTTTTGATCTTTTTATTTTTTTTTCTTTGTAAGAAAACTTGAATTTTTCCTTGAACATGCTACTAGTAAATATTTGTGCCTTATACTCTTGTTTGAATGTGCTGTGATGTCTAAGTGGTGTAGATAGTAGTGAAGCGCTTTGCTTTGAACCTTCTTCAACCAAAGGAATTCACAGTAATTTGCCATATACTGTATATCAGCCATGTGAATTATTATGCAAAAATATTTATTTTCACTTCCCTGCGTGGTGTGATTGTGGATGCAGAAACAGTAATGTACAATCTCTTTTTTTTTAGTCTAGCTTTGTTTCCCTTTTAACGATGCTGTGCTGTTTGAGGTCCTCTGTGTGTTTGGTTTGAAGGTTTTGCTCGACCGATGCAGCTGGAGTTGAGGATCTTTTTTTATCTTGTGTACCTTTAAAATGCAGGTGAGCAACAGCAGTCGCAGATTTCCTGCCTCCAGTTATTGATTTTTCCTATTGTATCACAAGTTTGATTAAAAACTTTTAATATTGAACATTTTCTTTAAACTGTGATTGCATGCGGTGTGGTGTTTTTCTTTCTGCTTCTGAGTTTTGTTTGAACCTAAAATTGCATTTCTTAGACTCATAAGAAGTGCACACGTCAGTTTCCTGAACCAGACCAATGTAAGCTTTCATCTCTATTAGCTTTTGATATAATTCCTTCAGCGATGACTACAGCAGCGCAGTGAGAACAATGCATACTGTGTACAGTAATTAACAAACAGTATTCATTAGCTTAGCCCAGGGGTCTGTAACATGTGGCTCTGGAGTCACATGAGGCTCTTCAGCCTGTCTGCAGTGGCTCCTTGTACATTTGACCTAAATGAAATGAACTTGTTTATATTTAAACAAATAAAGGAAATGTTTTAGCTGTTTAGTCATTCAGACATTTGCAGTATTTGCATGAAAGTTCTGCAGCAGAATGACACAAATAATACAAGTGGGTTAGGCTGCCTGTTTAAACTTTTCTTTTCTACTTTTATTTTTTAACAAAATTAGACATCCATATCAATTGCATGCATTGTGGGCAGAGCTTCCCTTTGTGTCAGAACCAGAAATAACTCCTGTTTTGAGTTTTTCACTAAAATTAATAAGGAAATTACCAGAGTTTAGTGCATCTTTTTTTGTGTTACTATGTTACAGTATAAAAAAATATAAAAGACCTGCTTCTCATAAGTCTGGTTCCTTAAATAGTTTAAGTAAACAATAAAGGTTTGTGGCTTTTATTTAGTAGAAAGAGAAGTTTAAAAACAGCTGTCTCAGTTTTTTAGGGATTGCACACACCTGGTTTACTCATACACCCCCAATCCTAAACAAGTTGGGACGTTGTGTAAAATGTAAATAAAACAAAGTAATGCAATGATTTGTAAATTTCATAAACCAATATTTTATTCACAAGGGAAATGTAAACATACCAAATGTTTAAACTAAAAAAATGTACAGTTTTTAGGGGCGTGGGGTAGGTGGTTTTGAACTTGACTGCAGCAACACATCTCAAAAACACCTGGGACAGCACCTGGTTTGTTTTAACAGTCTGTAAATATCTTTGGAATGAGGAGATATGTTGCTGGAGTTTTTAGAGAGGAATGTTTTCCCATTATTGCCTGATGTAGGATTCTAGCTGAGTCGTCTTTGCTGCACGTTTTGTTTTACGATGTGTGGGTGAGCGGTCTGGACTACAGACGGGTCAGTTCAGCATCTAGACTCTTCTACAATGAAGCCATGTTGTTGTAATGGATGCAGTATGCAGCTAAGCCTTGTCTTTCTGAAATACGCAAGGCCTTCCCTGTAAAAAACATCGTCTGAATGGGACCATATGTTGCTATAGGTACTAATGCACCTGCATACCAACAGAGAGGCAAGCTTTTGAACTCTGTGCTGATAACAGGCTGGATGGTCCCTCTCCTCTTTACAAAGGAGATGGCATCCGTGGTTTCCACAAAGAATTTCACATTTCTGTTTGTCTGACCGAAATGACAAACAGAAATGGTGTTCATATGTGTCTTTTCTGCATGATAGAGCTTTAACCAGCATGTGTAAAGAGGACATTAAAAAGTGTTTACAGACAGGGATCTGTTGAAGTGTTCCTGAGTCCATGCAGGGATGTCCAGAACAGAATCAGACCTGTTTTTACTGCAGTGGCCCCTGAGGGCCAAAAGATCACAGCATCTAATACTTTCAGTCTTGTTCTTAGAGCTCAGAGATTTCTCCAGATTGTTCAAATCTTTTGATGATATTATGAACCGTAGATGATGAGTTATTCAAAGTTTTTTTTTTTTCAATTTTCTATTGAGGAACATTATTCTGAATTTGTTTCATTATTTTTAGACAGTTTTTCACAGACTGGCAAATCTCTGAACATCTTTACTTCTGACAGATACAGCCTCTCTAAAATGCTCTTTATCCCCAGTCCTTTTACTGACCTGTTGCTGATTAAACTAATTAGTTACAAATTCAAAAAAAAGTTAAAAAACAAAAACAACTGGACTTCTATTCTGTAGCTGAAGACGTTCCGCTTCTCATCCGAGGAGCTTTCTCAATTCAGAAATAGAGAGTGTGGAGTTGAGCTTTAAAAGCTGAGATGTGATGTAAGCTGGATTGCTTGCAAATTGTTCTCACTCTCCTAACAATGGAGGCTCGTTAGAAT
>NC_051445.1:23808345-23829268 GCF_001649575.2 Kryptolebias marmoratus
GTTGATATTTTTTCCTGGTACTCAGAAGTGTTAAGGATTACTGTACATCTTCCTTTGTCAGCTGGTAAAATGGTGATGTTCTGGTCCCGGCTGAGTGATGTAACAGCTTTTCTTTCTTGTGGTGAGAGGTTTGAAGGAGGTGGCTTGGCACTGAGAAGCGGAACTGAGAAGCGGAACGTCTTCAGCTACAGAATAGAAGTCCAGTTGTTTTTGTTTTTTTAACTTTTTTTGAATTTACCATGGCCTGGATGACTGAGAATCTACACCAGCATAATTAGTTACAAAATCCTCCTCCAGCTCTTTATTTGTACCACTTACTCTACAGCCTTTTGTTGCACCTGTCCCAACATTTTAGAGATGTGTTGCTGCCGTGAAATTAAAAATCACCTAATTTTTGTCCCCAAAATGGTACAGTTGCTTAGTTTAAATATTTGACATGTTTACTGTGTTCCATTGTAAGTAAAATATAGGTTTATAATTTTTGCAAATGACTGCAAACACAATGTCCCAACTTTTTTGGAATTGAAACACCATGCTTACGTAGTGATATTTGACCAAATGGAGCAGCTGGTTCTTACACTTGTGTTTTTTCTGCCATGTGTGGCCCTGGACTGTTTCTGTCTCCCCTCTCTTGTGCCACTCCGGACATGTGACTGACATCCTGACCCCCTGCACTGGTAGCTGCAATGAAAGCCTCTGTTGTGTGTGAAAGGGACGGGCGCTTCGGCCTCGCCGAGTTTTGAATAAACTGAAAGCTGACGATTGATGCAGCATGACTTCTTTAATCCTCGCAATTACATCTTGATCACAGATATTAGAGGTAATCTGAACAAAGTGGCTGCAAGGCATTAACTTGCTCATATTAAATATTCCCCCATTCTTTAGCTTCAGTGAGAATTACACCATCACTGCCAAAACAAATGTGCAATTGTGTCTCTGCGTCATGCTGCAGCGTCAGGAGTAGATTGGTGGAAAATAAACGACTCCGCTAATAAATTTCTAGCAACTAGCCATTAGTCAGGATGAGTGACTGGATAGTTGTTGCAGAATGATCCTTTTTGCCTTAACCCTCTGCCATTTTACAGTCTATTAATACCACAGGGAGAAGTGACATTAGCTTGTCTTCTTAACGGCCTTTTAATGAATTGTTTATGCCTGGTTTAATGATGTATATTGTGGCCCTGTAATGTGCCCTAATGACGGAGAACGAGGCGGCCTCGGCTGAAGTATTAATTTGGACTGCCTCCCCAATGATTATTCCTCATCCACTAACACCACTGCCTCTGTTGGCGTGATGCAGACGTGATTCATGGAGGCTTTCTGCTCGGTTTGATTTCTTGCTGTCACGCTCCTCTGTGAGGCTGATATAGTATCCAGGGGATCCACAGCAATTAGTTCAGCTTTTTATTTGTCTTTCAAGAGCTCACAGACGAAGCTCGATGAATCTGAACAGGGAATGTGTGGATGTAAAACGTTGTTTCTGATAAATCCAGCTTTAACGTGTAAATCAAAGTAGGCTTAAAGGGATAGTCTGGTCATTTTTCAAGTGATGATCTGTCAAATAGTTATCAGTAGTTAGTATCTTATCAGCCATCATCAGCTATAGTCTGACCAGACTATCTCTTTAAGAAGTGGTACAAGGTCGCCCAGTGCCTTGTGTATTTATTTTTGTTTCCTGCAACCCACCTGAGTGATACAACAGCATAACCTGACAGCAAGTGCAGAAGAAGGGGTCTGACCTCAAATTGTTGTGGTGGAAGTCCTCTCAGACCTGCCTGAGGGAGTCCTTACTGTCATACTCATCATTACGTGGCTTCCTTCTCCTTTCCCAGCTCAGACTCTAACAATGAAGACATCCATGATAGACTTCACAGTCCTGTCTAAAGCTTATTAATGTTGATATGTTCTTTTTCATTATTGAAGATGTTGGGGATCAGTTTTTTAAAAATCCATTTAAGCTTCAAAAAAAAAAATCCATAGACGGCACTGCTTTACCCCGTGTGTAAATCAGTGAGGATAACTGTTTTCATTTGCGCATGCTGTAGTCCGACTGTGTAATGACTGTAAACAAGCGACGCCACACAGAGAGTGTTCAGAGACCTGATCTGATGCTTGCTGAAAAGATAAACACTGTTTCTCTGGATGAAGATTGCTCGGCTCATAAAAGCCGTTGAAGCATGCCGCAACGAGCCTTTGTTTGTTGTTTTTCAGAAAATGATTTCACTGAGTGGAGAGACTCCCTTTTTAAACAAAACAACTTGCGGCCCCTCGGACATGAAAATCAAGGAACTAGTTTTTCTTTCTCAAAGATCGTTTTTTTTTTTTTCTTTGAAGACTTATTAGTAGCCTGAAGTGTTTTTTTCCTCCCCATCAGCCTTGTAATCATCCTGTGACTTATCAGCCTTCATTCAAGGCCTATTATTCCAGAAGAAAAACACACCCTTTCTTGTTTTGTACCGAGAAACAATGCAACAGGTTTACCACCAGCTTTGACCAGTGTAACAGATAATTAAGCATGCTCTATATGAATATTATATATAGACTGGTCTTTATGCCTGATAGATCACAGCAAGATGGTGGAAAAGTGTGAAAGTAGCACCTAGTTTACTGTTAAATTCTTCTCTGACTGTTGGGATAAATGACATTTTTGTTCTATTTTAACCTGTTCTTCTCACTGCATGTTGACTCAGACGGCCCAACAACGTCTCTACCTGCTGAGGAAATTAAAGACCTTTCATGTCAGCAGGAGCGCACTGACCTTAATTTAAAAATCCCCGATTGTGTCTATTTTAACTTTTAATGTTTCATCTTATTTTAATGTCAATACTGTAAAACAGAAAGCAAAATTGCATAGAATAATAAAACAACAAAGTGCAGTAACTGGCTTACCTCAGTGCTCCCTGTCAGACTTCTACAGCAGCTCAGTGACCAAGAAAACCACCCTGATCACAGAGGACCCCTCACATCCACTACACAACGTTTTACAGATGCTTCCGTCAAACTGGAGCTATAGAGTTCCACCAGCCCGGAAGAACATTTATAAGAAATCATTTGTACCGTCTGCAGTAATGTTTTTAAGGAAAACCAAACAGACACAGCCTAATGGCGGTAGATTAATGGTGGTGGTATTCATGTTTTATGTTGTTTATTTGTGTGTGTTGTGAAATGTTCAAGAGCATGTCAGGGTGAATCTCTGCTATAGGCGTGGCAGACAATGAGGTTGATCTAATTTTATTGTGCACCATTAATAAGTATGAGGATCTTGATTTGTCTATTCAAAGCACTGAACACAGAGCCGTAAGCTGAGGGGGGGGTCAATGGGGGCCCCGAGTAAATTTTCCTCATTGATTCCTTTAACGATATATTTAAAAATAATTTTAATAGAGGGAAACTTTATATTTTATCACTTTATCTTTGGCGCTGCAAACTTCCTGCCCACCTCAGACAGTGCTCGCGAGGAATGGCATCGCCGGCAGACGAGCCCGTTTCGCAAACAGGCCGAGCAATTATAGTCCGAATAATTGCGCGCTGAAGGGGAGACACGATTCGCCCCGCTGCTCAGCAAAGTTCATGTGAAGTTATAATTAAACAATTACTCGTTTACAAATGAACGCACACGCGCGCTTGTGTACTTAAGTGTGCAAAGTGTAATTAGCGGCGATGCATCTGAGTGAGAATGAACAACAGCAATGTCAAATGGTGGAATGATGCTGAGCTGGTGAGCTTGTATTGCTGGTGTGTGTGGTGTGTGTGTGTGTGTAAGGGAAGAAGGACACGGTGTGACAAGTAATACAGATTAAATAAGTGCTTGATAGAGGTCTGACTCATTTTTGCCTGTTCCAGAGATGGACATGTTGTTTGACTCACTATCGGAGATTAGAAGAAATCATAGCGAGCATAAAAAAAATTTTTTTAGCAACAAATATTTTTTAACCAATTAATCACATGCCAGGAAATGCCACTGAAACATTATGGAGTTGCACGTCCAAGATGTAGTCCAGTTACAATTAAATAAGTCACTTTTTTCCGACAGGACGGTAAAATTGGTTGTTACAAATAAAAAAATGTATAAATAACTAAACTGAGTATAGTCAGCGTTGTTCCTTTCATAATGTTTTGACACTCAGCATGTGTAACATTTTGTTCGCTTCTGCTGGAAACACTTTATGCTTTTGTCTTAAAAAAAAAAAACGGAGAACAAATAAAATGAAATATATCACAATAAAAAGATGTGACATTTTCAGCATTAGTCAAACAAAGCGATGAGAAATATTCTCTTTACTGTGTGTAAAACATACACACATTAAAGCACTGGGCAGTACTGAGCCCAGATAATTGTTTGCTTGTTTTCTTGCTTTTTTAAAAAAAAATCTGCTTGTAGTTTCACTGAAAACAGTTTGTTATGACAAGAGCAAACCAGCAGGATGGGAATAAAGGATTGATGAATAAAGTTAAAAAATCAGATTGTATGTTATTATTATTATTTGTAACCTTTTAGCCAGAACTACTGTATTCCCTCCCTCAGCAATCAGTCATATTTTTCCTGTTCTGTGATAAATGCTTTCATCAGACCACCTTAAACCATAAACACCTTGAATAAGCAGCTGAGTAAAACTTAGTGCACTAAAATCCTGAGTTCAAAATGAACCTGTGCTGAGTCTGAGTTGTGTTATCATATCTATGATTTAATTTTGGTGTTCATTCAACTGAATTAATAAAAGCATAGAATAATGTCCATCAAAATACTCAGAGAGCACAGAGAATTTAGTCTCATGAGATTTTCAGAGGTAATTTTGAAATTAAAAACAGCATTTTTGGCATTTGGCAAACTCAAAATGTACATTAATTATTAGGTTGAATTATATGTAGAAATATTATTAAATATTTACACTTATAAATGCAACATGACAATCAGCTGCAACTCCCAAATACATGGAGGTCAGTTCTGTTGAACATATATATTTTTTTTTTTTACTTTTTAGAGACATTCAGAACAAACTTGCTAGCAGTGCTAAACCTGACTCAAAGGCAAAAGCCAGAAAACTTAGGTATATTTATTCACTTTAGTTGCACAGATTTTAGCCTTTATATTGTAGTTCTATTTAGTAAACTGGACCATTATCAAATTACTGAATTGTTGTCTTTTTATAGGAAAGCATTTTCCTTTTCTTTTACTATTTCCATTAAAGCGTTAAGAATCATCAGCGTTTTTTCACTTAAAGAAAAAAATAACAAACAGCTTATTTTTATAATTATAAACCCATAAACATTCTGGGTGAGAAGTCCTGTGAAAACACCACATCAAAAGTCTAGTCTGATAAGTTCATAAGAAAATGACTTTAATTTCTGCTGTTTTCACATTTATTCTAAACGTTTATATAAAACTACACAGCTTTACATCACAGATCCTGCTGCTGTTGGACGGATGTGAACTCAGTCCTCCTTTCTGAGCCTACCTGACAGCTGAAACAGAAAGACAGAGCTGGACTCACCCCAGGGTCGAGCTGGTGTCGCTAGATGGCGCTGCAGCACCGACTATCCCCCCTCCTCCTGTTCAGGCAGCACCACACCACAGCCAGGGGTTTATTTATATATATATATTTTTCCTTCTCTGGGAGCCTAATGGGAAATTTGAAGTCACCTAAATAAAAAGGAAGGTGTAATTAACGCAACGCGCTATTAATTGCATCTGTTACAGAGCGGATGAAGGGCACCGGGGCCCACTGTTTTATATTACAAGGCCCCTCAAAAGTCTACTTCACATATCAGAGAGAGGGAGGCGGGGAGCTTATTTTTCCTGGTGTTGATGAATATGATGATAGTGGTGATGATGATGAGGCAGAGAGAGACGTCCAGATAGCTGCATGTTAGCACTGTACATCACATGGGGGAACACTGTCTTCATCATCCATACAGCCTGTAGGAATTACAATTAACCAAACTGTTGTTGATTGGAAACACAATGAGGTCAATAAAATGATTTTGGAATAAAACCCCACAGAGTTTAGTGCAAATACTAGCTTGCTTAGAAGGTGAGATTCAATATTTTTCCCCAAATTGTTCTTAAAACAGAAGATAAATAAACCAATCTACAAGACAAGGACGTGTATTCAGGTTCGGGGTCCTTTTTCTGAGGTTTCCTAACAGCTCCACTGAATTCCCATCACTCATTCTTCCTCCTTGCACAGTAATCCTCACATTCTCATCTAATTCAGAATCAGAATACATTTTTTGCTACGTTTCGGCAAGAAGCAACTGGGCTGCCCAATCAAGCTAAGGGGAGATGTTTATACAAACATCACACTGCAGCTTCCTGTGGGGATATTTCAGACAAATGTTGCACTGGAGGAGAACTAGCACCACTCTCACCGGGAGAGCTTAGACATGTTTTAGGGAACCTTTGCTCCTCCCACACCGCATCAATTAACCCAGACCATTTCAGTCTTAATGAGTAATCCTATTTTTGATCTTAAACTATTTTTAAAGTGTCGTTCTTTCAGCCTCAATGCGCAGAAAAATAAATAAATAAATAAAAGAAGACAAAAAAGCAGATCTTCCGATTAACATAACACTGCGTTATTTACTCTCAGTCTCAGGAAAAGAAGCACACCTGACCAGCAGAAAAAGAGACAGTGAAAACACCAAACAGCTAAAAACCTTTGACTGAAATTTCCCAAGTTTAAACACAGCATAAAAATATAAAAATAACAATTGTATCAAAATAACACATAACGGACCCCTTTCAGTCACCTTAAAGGGCCACTTGTGGTCCTCGGACCCCCGCTTTGGTAACCTAATTGAACGCTGGATGGAAGCTGTGGCCAAAGTGAGTCTATTTAAAAGCAGCCCAGGGGCAGAAACAACACATCATCAACTCACAATCTTCCACTCATCGACTCATTTTCTCGCAGCCATTAATTCCTCTCAGAGCAGAGAAATCAGAGTTTCAGCTCCGCAGCTGTCGGCTGCTGGGCCCCCTCACGTTTACGGGGAGATTTAGCACATGTGCTGAATATTTATAGGTATGAAAAAAAGCATATAGGCTTCACGTTGGAAAAAAAACTTTTTTAATATCAACCCCATTATTTAAAAATGTGCAAGTCCGTATAGTTCGTGTGTGGAGAGAAACACCAGCAGGCGTTTCTCCCCTTAAATCTAGCCCAAATTCATCCAGTGAACATGATATATACCCCCTCCCCCCATCTTGAAATAAAAACAACAAAATAAAGAAAAAACAAACAAACAAAACAGCAGCGTTGGATTGCTACAGGTCTACATCCCACAACTTCAGTATTTTTTTATGATTATTTCGTAATTAAATAAATCTGCTTCTTTTTGCAGAAGAAAAACACAAAGCAAAAAAATAGGGCAGAGGAAGGGAAAATGACGTTTTCTTTTTCTTCAATGAGAGAGTTTATTTTTTTGTTAAAAAAAATTCTCTGGATATGTCTTAAAGCAAAACGGTGTATTTACATCCAGCTGTGGCTGTCCGGGCTGTACCAACCCTCCCGCTGCAGAGAGGAAAACATCTGTCCTCCAGAAAAAACTAAACTAAAACCCTCCTCTCACTCAGAGAGAAATCTCCCCCCTTTGTGTCATCTGTAAAAACAGCGCAGAATAAATTACAGTTCCATCAGACAAAACTAGGGAAATAAAATCAATTCTCTAAAAGCAACACACAGGAACAAAACAAAAAAAGGCTGAAATGTGCTCAAACATAAACACTAAATTTTGTAAATAATGATAATAATATCAATAATACTAATTTTGATCATATGCTGAAAATTTGGATTGTTAAAATAAAAGTGTTTTGGGGGAGAAAAGGTATAAAAGCCATAACTTATTATTGTTATTTTATTATTATTATTTTTTGTGGTAACAAATATTTTATTTATGGAACTATCTTTGTTTGTTGTTCCTAAAATTGAAATAATTTCTAGACAGCTATTTTTAAAACCATATCAGTTCATGTCAGCTTAGTCCATTAAAGCACTAATTTTGAACGGGAAGGCAACCCGGAGTCATTTCAGAAAAGACGCTGAAAATGGCTGAACGAAACTCGCCTGAATATTCGGCTAAATTGAACGTTTTGGGGGAAAAATCAAATTAAAAACAAACGCTGGAACCAAATCGCGTACAGATAATTACTAAGTCGCCACTGAGGAGAAACTCGGCGACCAAATGAGCTGCACACACAAAAAAAAAAAAAAATAAAAAAAAAATACAAGGCAGTAGGTAGGCTGGAATTTGAAACTCAGTCTGCAGCTTTTTTCGAAAAAAAATAAAAAAATACATATTTGTATTTGGATAAAGGCGCCCCAGTGGGAAAAAATAGAATAATATTTAAAGATGAAGCCGGGACTTAAAAAAACCAAAGTTTTACAATATTTACAAATCCTAATGTTGTGTGAGAGTTGCTGCCATTTTATCTTTTTGCAGAGATATCTAGAGCCCATCTTGTTGTGGGAAAGTGCCTTATAGTCCAATCACTCTCTGAGGAGCCCCTCCTGGAGCAGGAAGACCCTCTGAGGGGGGGAGATGTCGTTATTCTACTGCTGTTGGGTGCAAAATAAATTTGTTTAAATGCTAAATAATAATAATAATAATAATAATAATAATAATAATAATAATAATAATAATAATAGTGTCAGTGCTGACTACAGCCTCCCAGCGGTTCGGTGCTGCCAGGCTGACAGATGGGACCCGGGCGATGCTCACCCTCAGCTGGACTCCTCTGGACTGGGGAGGAGGATGGGGAGTGTGGGGGGGTGGCATGCAGCCTTTACCGGCCTCCAGTTCAATCCATTCATCCTTTGACCCCCCCGCCCCCAGCCCCCTCAGCTGCACCACCCACGCACCCATCCCTGCTGGACGCACATACATGGAGCTGAGACTGACCCGCTTCACGCACATCAGCAACACTAGGTTGACAAAAAAAAAAAAAAAAGTGGCGAATGGAAACTATTCTGCTTTCTTTTTTGTTGTTGTCGTTTTGTTTTTGTCTTCCCCTGCCTGCTTTAAAAAAATGTTGTTCCTTATGTGGAGTATTTGTTTTTTTTATACACAACAGGGGCTACACCTTGAAACCGACCGGAGTCACAGTGCTGGGCTTGTATCCTCGGAGAGCACAAACAGCCTTCAGCTCTGGGAGAAGCTGAGACAAACGTCCTGTCCTCCCCCTCCTCCTCCTCCTTCTCCTCCTCCTCCTCCTCCTCCTCCACCACCCCCCTCCCTCACTCTCTCCTTTCTCCGTATTCACTGCAGATATTGTGTAAATACTCACTGCAATCTATTATACATAAAACACCCACTAGATCGTTTGATAGTCCAGTGATTTATATATAACCTTGAGGGATAAATAAAAAGGTTTGTTTTGTTTTTTTGTTTTGTTTTGTTGTTTTTTTTAAGAGAGAGAGGAAAAAAGAACAAAACAACGGAGGAGCGGTTCCTGCAGAGTTCACTGGACCGGGGTCTGGACCCCGTGGTGCGGCGGCGTGTCCCCGTACACATCCTCGCTCCCCGGCAGCGCTCCTCCGGGAGGAGTCATGCGCTTCTCCTTCTGTCTCCTGTTACAAAACCAAACCCTCACCACTTCTTTCTCCAGGTGAAGACTGTCCGCCAGGGTGATTATTTCCGACGCGGCCGGCTTAGGGCACTTCAAAAAATGGCTCTCCAAAGCTCCTTTTACGCTCACCTCGATCGAGGTCCGTTTTTTCCGTTTCCTGCCCTGCGCCGCGATCTTGTCCAGGCTGGTCGGGCTGCCCGAGGTGGAGTCCGCCTCCTCCAGCCACTTGTTCAACAGAGGCTTCAGCTTGCACATGTTTTTGAAGCTGAGCTGCAGGGCCTCAAACCTGCAGATGGTGGTCTGTGAGAACACATTTCCGTACAGGGTCCCCAGGGCGAGTCCCACGTCCGCCTGCGTGAAGCCCAGCTTGATCCTCCGCTGCTTGAACTGCTTGGCGAACTGCTCCAGGTCGTCCGACGTCGGCGTGTCCTCGTCCGAGTGCTCGTGGTGGCTCTGCGGCCGGTGCTGGTGCTGATGTTGGGACGCGGGGTGGCCGTGCTCGCTGAGGTGCGGGCTGTGGTGGTCCTCGTGCGTGTCTCTGAGGTTGTGGTGGTGCATCCCCTGCCCGCTGCCCGGGATCAGCCCGTTGACGCTGAAGCCCGGCTGGGAGTAGATAAGGCTCTGGCCGTTGGTGGTCGCCATGCTCGGTATGTGCGCCGAGGTGGTGGTTCTCCACGCGCGGCCGTCGTGGTGGTTCCCGTGCGCCTGGTGCACCAGGTGCGGCGGCCGCGACTGCTGGTGCTGCAGGTTGTTGCCGGAGCTGTGCATCTCCTCCCGCGCGCCCTGCACCGCCGGCTTGATGTCCTGCTCCGCTCCGAGCGGGCTGGACGACCACGGGGCTCCCTCTCCGTGGGACAGCGCCGTGATCCACTGGTGCGCGTGGCTGAGCGTGTGGCTGTTGCTCTGCAGCGGGTAGTCGCCCTGCAACAGGCTCTGCGCGTCCCGGTACGCCGAGGCTTGCTGCATGCTGCCGGGCTCCGAGTGCACGATGGATGCGCTGGAGGTGAGGATGCTGTAGTGGTTAGACGCTGCGGTCGCCATGACTCCTGGAGCCGGACTGGTCGCTCTGATTAAAGGAAGCCCGCATTTGACAGATCCTCTCCTGCCCATAGGCGGCTCCCAGGCGCTCTGCCAAGTGGACGCCGAGGCGCACCTGGACTCCGCTCCGCCCCTCGTGTCGCTCATTGGGCGCTCGGGAGATGATGGACGTGGTTGCCAGGGGCAACGGCGCGGCGATTGGCTCGTCGGGAGTCTCCACAAACACTACTCTCCCCGGTGGAGAGGCGCGAGCTGAGGCTCCGGTGGAAGCGGAGAGCCGGAGTGCAGCATGGGGGAGACGGAGCAGCGGGATCAGCAGAGCAGCTGTAAGATCCACATCCTGTTTTCCTCTGAATCAGACCGCAGGTAGTCCAGTTCCAGCTGAGGGTTTCCTCTAAACGAGGCTAAAGCTACAGCTGTTTATTTACATTCATTAGAAATGCTGTTCTTAATTGTAGATGTCTACAGATGAACTGAATTCAGTGTAAAAATGTAAAATGTGTGCGCACAAAACTGATCGGATTAATCTTTTTTTTCTCAGAACAAAGAATTAGGTTGAAGATAACTTAATAGTTTATTGTAACTAACATAAAAATGACCTCAACATTTTTGCATTTTCTTGTAGGTGCATGCAGGTTACTACATATTTGTAAAAATGTTGTATTTTAAATTTATAAATGAAAAAAATAGATGAACAGCTCTGTTTCCCATTAGAACTTATTATATCAATTATCACTTGAAATTGCCTTGTCTTGTACATACCATGTAATGCATTAAAATTATTATTAATTAATCATTTTTAGTTTGTAGATTAAAGAGCCTAATAAAAAAATGTTTATGCACGTGTTTAAAAAATAATTTATTCTATTTAGATTGAAAGATGTTATATTTGATTTAAAAAAAAACAGGCAACTGATAGCTTTGAAATGAACTTAGTGGCATTTAAATTTATTTGAAATTTTAAAAAATAATTTTTGTGACCACATTTTTATTTGATATCCTTTACAGTAATTTTCAGTGCTTTTAATGTGTATAGAAAACTTAACACTTACTAGCCAATAAAGCTCTAAAAATGGCAGTAATTAGCACAGTGTTTAATGTATTTTCTGTTGGTGGAAACTCGTAAATGTAGATGATGGTCAGTTGTGTTCACTTTAAAACGTTTAACAACCTGCTAACTAAACAGATCAACTTTAGGGTCCATTTAGCTTGTAAAATAAATTTTACAAGTCTTCTCCTGGGTGGGGGTAGCCAGAAAAAGGAAGATTAGCAAATTGAGATTTTATCTTTAATTTAAATAACTTACAAAATTCATATATGNATATATATATATATATATATATATATATATATATATATATATAGTTTTAAGTTGTCTAAAAGGTGGTTTGCTGCAGTCTGAAGTATCTTTGTGGAGCCATTAGAGTTTTTAAATCACCAGAGGAAATTTATAAATTACTTTCAGGTCTTCTGGTAAACTATTATAGAGTTAATAGTGTGTGAAAGGCTCCTCTGGCTGCTCATCATCCACCAAAGTGAAGACAGAAGTGAAGAGAAGGATTAAGTCCAAACTCAGGCCTCCAGTCCGGGGCACGAAGGGCAGCCTTCCATCCCATCCCAGCTGTCGTTCCCCCCAGTGTCAGCTTCAGGGACCAGGACTTTGTCCAGAGAGGGGACATTCCTGGCCAACTGCTGCTGGTTGCCATAGGGAGAGGTAAATGAAACAACAGCAGTAGCGTCACTGCTGCTGGCCCCCCCGATTCAGGACCATCTGAAGGCCTCTATTTAGAGAGGCTCTTTGCTGCACGGACAAAGCCTTCACACTAATAAAGGAGGGAGGAGTAAAGAACGCAGCGCCCTAAAAGGAAAAAAAAAAAAGAAGGCTGGAAGGACTGAAAAAGATGAGATTGTGTCTGCCCTCGAAGCTACTCCTCAGCCTTCAGTGAGATAAATCAAACTAAAATACTATCAGGGATTTAATATTTATACTGACAGAGGCAGGCTTCAACTCTCTAACTTTGAAGTGTTTTCTTTCTGTAAGCTGGAACTGTATATGCAATTAAAAAGCACCACAGGTTGAAACAATTCACTTCACCAGATATAAAATATTACCTATAGTGGCGACAAATTAAACCTATAAATCAGCACATACAGTTCTTCAATATTCACAATTTATGACTTTCCTTCTATGCAAATGACTAAAACTGTAATTAAACATTTTATTTAATAACTTGGACCTGAGGTAAAAATTAAAAGGCAATAAAACAAATACTTTTCCGCGAAAACACAAGAGTGCACACACTGAACAGTCACACTCACAGATCATTCTCAGCTATGTTAATTTATTCAAAAAGTTCACACGAGGACACATGTCAGAGTGTAGACAGAGGCCTGGGAACAATGCAGAGGCATGTAACAAAAGGCAGGCGCTAATTGCAAAATGTCTGTTCTCTGTGACCTGAGTGGGCTGTTTAAGGTGGGCCACAAGTTTGTCTTTTTTTGGTTTGATACTGCTTTGCTAGCCACAATGAGCAGCGTTTATCTCTAATGTTACAAAAACCGTATAATTAAATCATCTTTAAGGCTTCAGCGTTATCTTAAAGGCACAACTTGGATTCAAAATGGACCAAAAAACCTAAATGTTATTGATAATTGTCATCACTTAAATAAACTCAGCCTTTTACTGGAAACATAAACTGTCGAGTTTATTGTAAGGCTTTCTGATGGCTTGTTTACATCAGTAATATTTGCACATGGTGATATAAAGTGGATAATGAGGATCAAGAGAGAAACGCACACAAAATGCTCATATTCCATGTACAACCAGGAGCTCTTTAATAAAAGATTTGTGATTGGGCCTTTAATGGATCTCATTTCATAGGCTAATAATCCTTTATAGATGTGGCTCCAGCTGCACTGACAGCTCACGGAGCCACCAGGATTTAAGTTCGACCATGAAAAGTTTCCAGGCACGGCTCAGTCATTCATTCTGCTAATATTAAACATTATTGTGGCGTAACATTGAAATCGGCCAAATCAAAAGAACATTGTGGTAATTAGGCTGTAATTCAAGGAATTACCACATCGCCACACAGGCTTAAATAGTCGTGTTGGGAGAAACGCAAAGCACATTATTTTAATGGCGTAATATGCAAACTACGGCTCGTTTCAATTACATGGCTTAACAATGCATAAATGATGCGAGCCTTGTTATTTGGACTGCAGGGTCCGCAGTTATTCAGTCACTCGGAAGGGGCCAATGAGAGGGGCCACGCAGCCTCCTCTCGCGCACACACTGAAACCCAGCGCTGAGCAGAGAGGGCTGCTGCCAGACTACATTTAAGGGAATAAAATGAACAGTAGAGAATGTAAGCGTTAAATTAACAGTAGGATAATTATATGACCCGTGTGCTGTAAAGATTCAATTTCCAACGCTCTAATTAGGCGACTGTCTCCCCATACATCAGCTCACATCCCTCTGCCAATTTCTCACCAGAAAGCGTCCTGTGAGCGGAAATAATTAGATTTTATTAAGACACGGCTCGGGTAATAAAGGAAATCAAAGGAGGGGCTGGTTAAATATGATATGTTTTCAAAATCACTGACTGGTTCACACACTCAGTCCAGTGGTTCCAAAATGAGGACGGCTGGGTGCAGAGCAGGAGGAAAGAGGATGTGATTTGGTCACCGGACTACACAGAACAACTAACCCTGTCATCAATCAGCTGTCTAGTTTAAAGGAAAACCTGCCATCTTTCGCATTTTAATGGACGTCTGTGATTGAGGTGGTTCAGGAATGAACAAAACACCAATTTAAGCATGGTAAATGAGGAGACATTTCAGGTAACAAAACTAAAAATGAAATATCACAAATTTTGAGGGCATCTTGTAGGTCAACTTCTAAGTTGACCAGAACTACATTTTTAAATCGAGAGGGCTTAAATACTGTATGACAAGTATAGTTACTGGACCACCTTAAACACAGCATATTATTTATTAATTAGATATTTTCTTTGTGTTACAACATCAGAAAGGAACAATCCAAAACCCCTTAACAGATGCGGTTCACATGTGTAAAAGCCAAATAAATATTCATATATTTATATTGAAGGAGCTGGAATCACTAAATATGAACATAAATGTCTCATAACAATCAAAATAAGCTACATCCTCAGAATTTTTCAGCAGGCAATGAGCCTCTAATAAATAGATCATTTGAAGACAGCAACAAAGCACAAATGTATCTTAAATTTCCTTTTAGTGCTGCGGATATAAAAAGAAAAGTTCAGTAAGTAACTTGTGTTTTAAACCGTATAATTGTGTCTTTCTGAACTGTATATGTTCAGCTTTCACTGTTTCAGTGCGGAATATGTGAAACAGAACGCATCTTTTCCTACAATCAAAAGTTTGTGTTTCAGCTGCTCACATATCAATAATTTTCTCTCTGGCCTGTTTCAAGTCTTACATAATGAGAGGCGGCCGGCCCACGCCTTTCATCCTTACTGTAATTGTTGTGTGCATCAAAGATGGAGAGACTGACAGGCTGCATGGGAGGATTAATACAGTGGGTGAGTGACGACATATTGAGCCAGTTCGCTCAGGAGGCGGGGAGGGGGAGACAGAGGGATGTTAGGAACAAGAGATGGAGAGGAGACGGAGATATTGAGGGGGGTGGGTGGGGGTTGAGGAGGAGGAGAATGAGAGAAAAGTGGGAGAGGACAAAAAGTGGGGAGAGAGTTAACGAGAGGGAGAGCATTAATTGTGCGCTTTGTGCCGGGGCTCTTTTGCTGAGTGTGGCTGTCGAGGTGCGGGCGCTAACCCCTCCAGCAGCCCGCCGTGATCTGAACCAGCTCTCAGACTGCTGTATTCCAATGCAATTAGACCACTCAAAGGCCTGCTTAAAGCTGCACCCCCACCATACACACACACACACATACACACACACACTCAAACAGAAACAGCCCCTGTGGGTCCCCTCCATTGTAGCAGGGAGGTGTATTCTGTCGCTCTTTGAGGCCCTGGATGAAGAGACCACCCCGGGGAGCAGAAAAAAAGCAAGGATTACCTCTCTTTCTGTCTATCCTTCCACTTTCTCTCTTTACCTTTTTTTTTATCTCTCTCTTTCTGGTTTCCCCCTCTTCAATCAATCAGCTCAGGCAGATACAGGGCACAGCTCTGCTTCTCCAAAGAGACGCAACTTGGAGTTTGTGCAGGATGAAACAAAAAGAAGAGGGACCAATGGGGGCATTTCTGTGATGAATGTCATTGTGGGACTGCTTTAGCAATATCACTTCCCTCTTCCTCTTTCATTATTCATGCAGACCTATATTTCAACAAGTGGCGTGAGGCGTGCAGCTCCCCAGCTCTTCCCCACAGGCGTCAGCCCCGCCGCCTCAGTCGGCCCCCTCCCTGTGCTGCTTTAACTGAGAGCTCTTCTCGACAGCGGACCTATCTTTGGCAGAGTTTCAGTGTGTCATTCCCCAGAAAACATTTAAAGCAGATTACAAACCCGATGCTACACCTCCCTAATAAAAGAAGAGAGAAGGAAAGGAGAAAAAAAAAATCTGGCACATTAACACCTGCAATACTGCTCAATGGCATCAGCAGATTAACGAGGTAATCCACACAATGAGGCCTTTGATTCACGTGGTTTGGCAGGCAATAACGCCAGGCATAATGCACACTGTTATTTCAGGCCGTCCCAGCACGAGAAAAACCTGGCAGAAGCCGTTTCCTTTTTTGTCTTTTCATCAGATGAGCTTTTGAAGAATTTCATCTCATGCATCTGGCGCTTTAGCCTGATTCCTTGTCAGAGAAATAACCTGCTGGCTGCTCCTGTGAAGGGAGAAGGGGAGGAACACAGGCTTTCTGTGTGCTGTTTAAACAGCAGGGCTGAGGAGCCCCCCCCCCTCACCACCATTTTTCTGCATAAGGACGTGCAGATAGGACGTGTGTGTGTGTGTGTGAGGCAGATATCGCGGTGCCATCGCTCATGTGCGGCTCGATTAGCCCCACGTGTCTCGTTCGTCAGACGTGGAGGCAGAGCAGATGGCAGGAGACGCACCGTGTTACCATGCTGCAGCACTATGTAACGCTGGTCTAATTGAAACATCAATACTACCCTGCCAATACACTACTGCTACTTTACAAAACGCCACCAACTGACCTGCACTTGACTGGTAAAGAAAGACTGAGAGGTCCTGATAAAATGTGTCTGACAAATGGCGTCATCGAATCATTTTTATAAATACATCCTAATAGAAATAAATCCTATTGCTTTCTGATCGTAGTCTGTGTTGGAAATTTAAAAAAAAAAGCATGCAGAAAATCTGAGGAGAATTTCCCCCACAGCAGCCCCTCTGTGGCCCATTTTTAATGAATTGATAAAAAGTTGTGGGAGCTCACGCGGCTGTGATCTGTAATTCGACGTTATCGAAAATTCAGCGGAGAACAGAGAGAAATTAGGCGGCTAGGAATTAATTTGTTATTTGTCCAGCTCAATGAGGAGTGACGCAGCAGCCCCCTTAATGAATGGGTAATCCATTTCTTATTGCACCGAGCTGAGTTCACCCTTCACTGAAGTGGAAAAAGACAAACATATCGTTCACTAACCTTTGCAACTTCCGAAGGCAAACGAGGATGGGGAGATGAGTGCTGAGACCTGTTCCTGAAATGATTTTTTTTTTTTGGGAAAACAGAAAACTGCAATTTTTCAGAACATTATTTGAAGTAAAAATGCTGAATTTAAAAGTGTTAGAAACAGTAAATACANTTTATATGTTTTTGGGGGGCGTCAAAGAAAGAGAGATGGAGTTTTAAAGTAGATTCAAGAAAACCACAATAAATATTCTCTGCTGACTCCGCGGCCGCACAGTTGAAATACAGTAAACAAATTGATTTGTGATCAATTGGCTTGCTGCACTGTGGAAAACAACAGTCTTTATTTAACCGTGTTTCATGTCGGTGTCTTCAGCTCCTTCCCTGCTGCTCCACCCTCCCCTGCCTTTCTGCTCACAGTGTCTTCATCTGTTGGGTCTGAAGAGTCTGACAGCTGTGCCTTCTTCATGGAGACATCTTTGACAGCACAAGACGGTGAGAGCCGGCTCTTCCTGTCCACCTCCTTCCTGAGGGTCCTGGTTTTAGGAAGTTTGTTCTCAGCAGCAGATCTTGATCCTGGGGGGGGGACCTCTGTACGCCATCTGTCTGATGTAACTGTGGGATAAAGTATCAATCATTTTCAGTGTATTTCAAAAGAAATAGGTAAAGAGGAACTGGAAACAATTTGTAGATTTTCTCATTTAACCGACTGACTGAAATAACAAAGCGTGTGTAATGGGTTTAAATCATTTGTCTGGCCACTTTACAATAAGGGTACCTTTAATAATTACTAATAAGTAAATACTGCATTTAATAATTAGGTTGTATACACTTAGTTAACCATTAATATGCAGTGAATTAGAAAAAAAGGACAATATTGACTCTTTTCTTGCCAATTGTTCAAATATAAAGTATTCATCATGATTTAGAAGTTAAATATCAATATTTTTTAGTAGGTTACCTGCATTAGGAGTAGACTAACACAACATTTGTTTTGGCATATAAAAGTTATTTAGTTCAAAAAAGGGGGAAGCTGAGGAACCAGCAAATATATATTTACCCGAATGTGTAAAAGTATATCTGATCCTACCAAATAGTATGACTGCTTCAGTTTATGAATTTTATAAATGTTAATTAATGCTTTATAAACCATTTACAATCTCTTGAATAACCTATTTATAAAGTATTAATAAATTCTTTATAAAAGCACCTTTAATGTCAATTTGTTTTTTTCCTGCCAACAATGAGCTAACAAATATAAAAAACTAGACATTTTTAAATTAACTAAATAATTTTAATTTTTCTCTTTTTCCAGTTTCAGTAATTATTCCAGCTGTAACAAGAACCAAACATTCAATAAAAAAACAAAAAAAAACCAACAACTGTTTTTGTAGCCAAGATGGCTCACTGCCATGTCTGCTTTGCATGAAAACATATTTATTTTATTCAAATAATTCCTGCAAATCGCTTCCAAACCGGACTGCTGCTGCAACAAACTTACCTTGAAAGCTATTCTGGTTTTCAGGGGCCTAATGAGACTTAAGTTAGGGCTTCTGCCTCCAGGAGTTTCCAACATCTGGTTAATGAAAGACAAGACATGTTCACATGTTCAGTATTAAAAACAAACACGATCCAAATAGTAATCACAAAGTATTGAATGGTAGATCCCCTGCATGATGACGATGCATCTGTAATTACTGATTTAAAGGGACTCCATGCTGCTAAATTAAGCAGCAGAGGTCACCTGTGGCTGTAATGTCCTGTATGAGGCAAGCTGTAAAAAAACAGAGTGGAACCATATTTATTAGAGCCTCTTTGACTGATAAAAGGTGAGGGGCTTTCAATTGTTCAGTTTCCACCCACAAACCTGAAGACAGTATGAGGGGTTATTTTCTCGAAACCTCTTACTTACACAGAGCATTTGTTATAAGATCCTTGGTGTCCATCAGTTACATCAGCACTTACAGCAGGATGTTTTCACCCCCTTTTTTTGTAAGTCACGGGTTAAAAATTCGAGAAAAACACTCAGAGGGAGGGAAATTCTTTAGAGAAATCAGTTTGAACTCGGTTTTCACAAGAAAACACTAGACAAACAGCCGAACGAAGTCTGTCCATGGGCGCAACGTTCAGACTGCAGTAAAAAAGTGAGATCTTGGCTCAAGTTTTCGGCGAGTGTTGATATCTCCGAGTTGTGAGGAATCCCGAACTGGCAGCTTACAGCGGGGGCTTTAGTGATACAGTATTTACAAGGCACGAGGAAGTGGGAGCTCTGCAACAGACGGCACCGAAACACGGCGCTTTCAATTATTTCTCACAGCATTCATGAAAATAGAAGCACAGCAGGGAGTACAGTATGAACGACCAAACTATAAAAAGAAACACAGCAAAAAGAGAAACTCCCAAGCTAATATAAATGGTGTGTGCTGTTGCTGGTGAGGAGCTCAGAGTGGTGCACATGTCTCAGAAAAAAAATAAATAAAAAAAATGAGAGATGGAGATAGTGTGGTGGAGTGTAGACGGGGCGAGCAGTGAGGGAGAAAAAGGGGTGCATAAATAATTAGAGGGAGGTTGAAGTTTGGATTTGATTGCATCTTAAGAATCTGTTTAGAGAGTGAAACTGGTCTGATAACCTCAGCAGGGAGCCTCATACAATTAGACCCATACTTAAGAAGCAAGTGAGAAGGAATTTACAGGAAGTTTTGGCAACTTAGGCTAATATTTAGATGATGTTTAACTGGCTTACTATTTTACATGCTAACATGGCACTATTTCCTAATAACAGAAACCATGACAACCAACTCAGTTTGGCAGGTTTCTCTTTAATGTTATAGCTACTTTGTAGTGACCCATTCTGCTGGACAAATATAAGTTCTGATGATAGTGCCGTAATACCAGTGATTAATAAATTATGGACTTAGCTTCAGTAAGCTTTAATTCATATGTAACATAGATGTTGACAAAACAAATGGTGTCATCCAAAAGTGTAGTGGTTTATTTTTGCTAACATAGTGTTCTGTCACACTGGTGTGACATTTTAGAGCCAGAGTTGTTTTCTTTGTCTAAAAAAAAGCCATAAAAGAGGCACCAATATGGCTAGCCGTTAGCCTGACTCCAAGGTGGACTTTGTCATCTTTTTTTATTACTTTGTTCTCTTCAATTGATTTCACAGCTGAAAAGGATTTAACTACTGATACTTTTTGACAGAACATCACTTCAAAATTGACTGAAGTAGCCCTTTAAGTTCAACAGGACCGATGAGCTCACAGCTAGTTTGAGATCAAAAAAGCTTTACGTCATTGCCTAGGCATCAATAGACAGGTATTTACTGATATTTTTATGGGTATTTGCAAGCACTATACAGGTGCTGGTCATAAAATTAGAATATCATGAAAAAGTAGATTGATTTCAGTAATTCCATTTAAAAAGTGAAACTTGTATATTGTATTCATACATTACATACAAACTCATATATTTCAAATGTTTATTTCGTTTAATTTTGATGATTACAAATGACAACAAATGAAAATCTCAAATTCATCATATCAGAAAATTAGAATATTACTGAAGAGCAATAAAAACAAAGGATTTATAGAAATGTTGGCCAACTGAAAAGTATGAACATGAAAAGTATGAGCATGTACAGCACTCAGTATTTAGTTGGGCCTCCTTTGGCCTGTATTACTGCAGCAATGCGGCGTGGCATGGAGTCGATCAGTCTGTGGC
>NC_051445.1:23830170-23862269 GCF_001649575.2 Kryptolebias marmoratus
TAATACAGGCCAAAGGAGGCCCAACTAAATACTGAGTGCTGTACATGCTCATACTTTTCATGTTCATACTTTTCAGTTGGCCAACATTTCTATAAATCCTTTGTTTTTATTGGTCTTCAGTAATATTCTAATTTTCTGATATGATGAATTTGACATTTTCATTTGTTGTCATTTGTAATCATCAAAATTAAACGAAATAAACATTTGAAATATATGAGTTTGTATGTAATGTATGAATATAATATACAACTTTCACTTTTTAAATGGAATTACTGAAATCAATCTACTTTTTCATGATATTCTAATTTTATGACCAGCACCTGTAGCACTTCAGGCAGGAATTTCAACATTATTCTGCCGGAATAATTTTGTAATGCAAAACTGATGGCAATGAAAAGGTGTATAAAATAGCATTTGCATAAACAGCTATGGTATTTTTTAAAAATTTGAGTTGTCTTAAGATCATGGCAATCCCCTTTAGTTTAGCTGTATTCAGGCTAGGCGTTAGCTCATCAGTTGGTCAAAAAGCTATCAGGTAAGATATTAATTGTTCATAACTGTTCCACAAAAGCCCACTTCAAAATGACTAAACAACCAAAATATATATATATATTTATTTGTATATTTCAATGGCTGTTGACATTTTCAGTTCAAGTAAAAGTGGTGGATCGACCACCAACAACTGACATTTCCAGTTTTAGAACCCTGCAGTTGGTTTAGCTTCACAGAGTGTAAATTCCTATTTTCTTTGTATTAGTGTTTTCCTTTATGCGTCTCAATCATATTATACTGTGGTGCTGCATTATCATTTCACAGTGTGGTGTTGTCGTGTTTGCCTGCTCAGTTAAAAATACAGTTGCCTTGTTGTCTTTGTGCAGCTTGCTGTCCACTATCATAATTAGATTTTGACTTTCTTCTTACTCTGAGCACTTCATAAAACAGATTTTGGCTACTACTTCCTACATTCTCGCAACTGTTTTTTAATGTCTACTAGTGACAACATAAAAAACTCATCTAAATCCAAGGTTTGCAGCAGTGTCACTGAGTGTCCAATTCTCAGTAATTAACTTAGTGAAGAAACTATCAGTCATAGAGAAGAGTCACAACCACAAAAAAATGACTCACAAAAAGGAAAAAAAAGTAATTGCTTGGATTAAAGCCCAACAAGTAAAGTTAGAAAACACTGAGGCCCTGTAAAACACACACACCCACACTATATTTTTTTCCTTGTAAATCATAAACAAAAACAGGTGACAAGTTGTTGTTTTTTTCTGGAGCTGATTTCTTTTTTTCCTTTCTCAGATGAGGTGCTGTTGGTGAAACTCACATACAGACATATTTGCTTCCCAGCCCTTCCGCCATCTCCATGGGACAACCCCCCCCTCTCAGTCCCCATCAACAATTCCCAACCTAATGGATCAAACAAAGGACATCATTTGTAGGCCAAGTCTTTTTCTGAGTGTCTCTCTCCTCAGCTCTGCATACCAATCCAATACAGCCCAAGGAAAAAAGTCACGCTGTGGAACATACCTACGAGTGTGTGTGTGTGTGTGTGTGTGTGTGTGTGGACTGGGGGTTGGAAGGTCTGTTTGCCTCTCTGCCAAGCATTGATTTATCCTTTTCTCCAATTTATTTCTCCTCCTTGCCTCTACAATCCATTCAGATCTGCCTCTAGGGGAGGAACTCGGGGTAAAGACATTGTCAGACCTCGTGCTCGCCTCCTAACACCGGCTCAAAACTCATCTACAGACCCAGGGACCGTGTACCTCCTGCAAGGACATGTCAGCCAGTAACAACTGCCTTTCATCCAGATGCAAACTTTTGTCAGAGCTTCATTGGGTCTTATAATACAGAATAACAGACAGAGAAGGATGAAACTCAAAATCTAGAAGAACTGTATCACTTTAAAGTACTGAGCAAAAGTATCTTGAATTTCTAAAGAGTTCTATAATCTGGTCTTTTCTTTGCAGTAACAATTGTTGCAGAATGATGTTTAATTGTCTCTGATAATCAGGCCTAGACTCAGTGCATAAGCAGATTTGATCAGAATAACAATATCTTGAGTCTGGATTCAACTGTCTGATCCTTATCGCTGCCTGTATGATTCTGACATTTTCAGATGTTATTACTCAGACTCAAGGATTTGTATCCTAATGCCTCGACAGTGACGACAGGGCTGAGCAGAAATGCTGCATGTGCACAAATCCCCTTGTTGTACTCTTTCACACACACACACGCACACACACACACTCAGGCAGCTGTATGGCAGAGATCTGAGAGCCATTCTTCAGTGTCACAGTGAGCGACGCCTGGCACATCCTCACACCTGAAGTTGATCAATGCAGATATGTCCAGGGGGAAATTGAAATCCATAGGAAATTAGGCGGCCTCAGTGATTTATTGGAACAGTAAATCACAGTGTGTGAACGATGTGTGAAGCGTGTGGGTTTTTTAAACTCTGTGGACAGTACTGTACCTTGGCTTTGGCAGGGAGAGTGATGTCAGCAGCCCGCACCTTCCTGTCTCGTTCCATTTGGTAGATCCACCGAAGCAGATACAAAGGAGGGGAGCGGTCCCTCCGGTACAACTCACTGTGAGGGATGGGGTGATGCAACCCCATGGACACAATGCTCTGCAGGGACTCCTCTGAAATGGTAAAGGAAGAATGGAATATTACTAACTAAAGTTCAAGCTTATCCTTCTTAAATGTCCTAAATTTTTCATCTGTCATTGGTTAGAACTGATATACATTGTAGCAAACAGGATATCATACATTTAAATGGTTTTAAACGGTCCCACTGACATAAAGTGTTTGTGATCTGTCATTGGAGAGCTCCCATGCAGGTGCCACTAAACACCTCTAGTGCTGTAAAATTTACTGAAACTTCTTCATTGAAAAGGGTTCAAACATGCTGGCAAATGTTTTGAGACATTTTGGAGACTCCCTTGCAAATGGTGTTTGCCAAATAGTTGCCAGCAGTCGCAGTCTGATGAGATACAAGCTTTAGAGCAAGCAGGAAATATTGAATTGTTGTTAAACAAAACTTATGTCCTGACTGATCAGACAAGATCCACCTTAAACGTTTAAGGTCTAAAACTGAGTTCATGGTAAAAATGCTCAAAAATGCTAACTTCACTATTGCTATGATTTATCATTTTGCCTACAAAACAGAAATGAATATGCAAAAAAGATTAAAAAGTTAAGTTCCGTTTGTTACACCTTTAAAATGCAGCAAAATTTAAAGGGACCTGAACTCTCTAAATAGATAAAGTGGTCTAAATTGAGCTAAAACAAACAAATAACAACAAAGATATTTTTATTTAAAACTTGTTTTTTAAGCATTTGCACAAGTATTCTGTTTGATTTTATTACATTTTATTTAGTGCTGAATCTTACAATTGTTTCAGTGTTCATAAAAATGAATGCAATTTCTTGTTATTTTCATATCAGGTGCAGCAGGGATTATTTTCGTCACACAGCATGAAGCTTCTGAGCTTGAACCTGCAGGTTGAGCCTTTCTGTGTGGGAAACTTCAGGCTTCTCTGGCAGTGCTGAGTTCTTGTAGTCCAAAGACAGGTGTTTAGAGAATTGGTATTTCTAAACTGGCTTTATATATGTGCATAAACATTTGTTTGTTCCTGTGATTTCACCTTGTGACCAACATGTCGCCTCAGACCCTCATCCTCCTCCACAGAAGAAAGCAGATTTAGCTGTTGCAATGATGAATTTGTTCAAAAAATATTAAGCATTTGCACTCTGCTGTTTGCTTTGTCTATGGATGTTTTCATGGTCATTCTGGTTCAAGACTCAAAATGTCAAAATTGCAAAAAAAGGATTTAAAAAGTCAGATCACACACTCTAATTTAACTGTCCATCTCTACCACACTCTCTCAGATTTTAGCTTAAAATAAGAAGAGGAACTTACGGAGCTCATACACAGCTACCTAATTTATTTATTTAGCAGCTTATAATGGTAACAAAAAATGAATAATTCATGAACTTTCTATGTCTATTTCATCCTCTTAAGGGTTGCCAGGTGCCAAATTCTTCAACCAAAGTAAATAAAATGACAAAAACATTCTGAAAAAAAAAAAAATACTAAACACCAAAGTTATTTTCAGACAAATGAGAAGTGTGATATTGATTTTAAGAAAATATTTACACAAATTAAATCAACTATCCTCTTCCTCACCTAAACAATCATTCAAAGTTTTAATCCTGATTTAAGCCTTACTAAAGAAAAATCATCAACATTTCCTGGAGTTTCTCAGATCTGCAGAAGACTGAAACCATGAAGCAGGCCCACATACAAAACAGTATTTGTATTCAACACTGATTAGTTGTGTGAGTCACTAAGGTAGAGATAGAATTTAGGCCTGAATGTTGAAAGAAGATCCAGGATTTAAAAAAAATATTTTTGTAGAAATAAAATTGAAATATTGCGTCGAGAGAATCTTCTCCCTTACTCCTTCGTGTTTTGTTTTTCCCCTCTTTCTCCAGGTACACTGCTTGTGTTCCTCTATCTTGTTTTTGTCCTGCTTTAATTGCTTTTTTTTTCTTACAGAGATGAAGAAAAGACAACAACAAGGCAGGAAGGGCTGCAGCTAATGGAGAGGCTGTAATTGTGAATGGAGGCATTCATCTGGAGACATCGTCCATGAATTGCGCCTCACAATACCCATCACCAGGCTGCTCAGATCACCAACTCAACACACACGCGCACACACATCCACACACACACCGAGCCCTCAGATCACTGGTGCTTAGAGGAGGAACGTAATCACACCTCCGCAGAGAGAGACACTCTCTGGAGGGGAGGAAGGGAAGAAGAGGGGAAGAAAATGTACAAGAGGAGGTGAGGAAGGGGGAGGAGAAGGAGGAAACCAAATGGTGAAATTGATGTTTCGTACCATTTGATTTGGGCCATGGAGCCCTGGAGGCAGATCAGATACAGCTATACACACATACGCACACACACACGCTGATGATCACACATAAAACACATGCACACATAAATTCTGTTGTGCTGCACATATAAGTTGAAACAAATGCATACAAATAAACATGCAAACACATAAAACAAACAGACTGCATCATACATAGAAATCTATACATGCTGGCCAGCCTCCATATTCACACACACACGCACACAAACAGGTGTATAAATTAAGAACCATGAATCCTTTTGAACAGTATGTATTTAACTCCTAAGCGCTCAGAGAGTCGTCGCTTTCTTCTACCTGCTGAAACAGTCTTCAAACACACTCACCCTCATCCCCGAGCCAAACGAACACCATTAAGTCAAAACAGACTCAAATGTAGCTAAAAAATACACACAAAGCCTCTGGTGTACTAAAGAAAAAGAAGAAGGAGAAGAAAAAAACTTTTCATCTCGGTAAGGCGAGACGAGGCGCCTGTCAGCATGGTGCCTCCTGCTACTACAGAGAAACATCAGGAAACAACAACTCAATTAAACACACCATCCCTGTTCAATTACTGCCACATAATCACTGCAATTTACCTTCACTCGCCGCACAGCCACCAAACAAACACACACGGGGGCGAGCACACTCAGGGAGGTGGAGACAAACACACAGAAGGACATAGCTGGATCACAAAGACAAGGGAGCTGGAGCTGTGGCTTCATTATACACTTGGTGGGCATAAATGTAGGTAGGAAGCAGTTTAAGTGGACAGCTTATTTACTGCACCGTCATAAAACAACTACACATTCAAAAGAATCCAAATAGTACCTAGGTTATCACGGTTTTTCTCCTAGCAAATAAATCTTTCTAATTAATTTGTAAATGAAGGAGGATTCAATGGGTTTGAGGATTTCTGATGCTCTGGTAATTAGCAGAAAATCCTCAACTGTTGCTATTTTATCACTTGATACATATGAGGAAAGAATAAAAATCCTTCTCACTACAATGGACCCCCACTTTACTTTTGTGTCATTTCAGAATTCAGAAGATCTCTGAAAGGCATAAATATTTATAAAACTATCTTTCCTAGAAGCTAGTTTGATTTAGTCTCAATATAAAAGGCACAGGGAGATGCCAGTTCAATTAAAATACAGTGAGAAAGTCTCAAGCCTGCTCATATTGCTTTACATTGAGTTAGGAATTAAGCAAACACAGTGATGCATTCAGAAAATGAGTGTTTTTTAGAGTTACAACAAAGCTCAAAGGCAGTATTCAGTATGACCTTTGTTATTCTTTGACAAAGCCTGATTTTTTTGCATTTTCTTGAAGCAGTTTTCAAGACCAGGTTTCTTGATGCTCTTTTTAGATGCTGGCTCCCTTTTCTTAACTTCTCTGCCAGTATGAACCCACATTGCTGGCTCAGGAATAATACTTTGTCTGTCGTTCTATCTTGCTTTTCCTGCCCTGACAGTGTTTCAGACAATTGTCATGTTGAAAAATGAAGCTGTTGCTTTGGAGGCTTCCCAGATGGCACAGGATGATGGATCAAAACCCAACCGTACTCTTTTATGTAGTTTAATTAGGTTGATCAGTTTTTAGAAGATCCCCCAACAGCACTGGCTGAAATTTTAGCTTGAAATGTAGCTCCAAGCCAAAACGGGCCCTCCACTGTTTCACAGACATCTGTAGGAACTCACCGTTGCACCTATCTCATGACCTCTTCTGTACAAAATGATAAGGATTTCAATAAAAAAACAACAACATTGGATTCTTTACTCCAGAAGACACATTGCATTTGATTTTCAGTGTAGTTCTTGTATAATTTGGAATACATTAAATGTTGTTTTCTGTTTTGCTTCCTTAAAATGGTTTATTGACAGCTGGCTTTTCTGTACTTCTGAGCAGGTTTTGGTAGAAGTAGACATATCTTCTAGGTTATTTTCAGGTCTTTGGTTAGTTCAGTTATGTTATTTTTTTTAAAGACGTAACTATTAGACACTGTTCATCTGCTGTACATACTGTTTTTAATGTCAAAGGTCATACAGTTTATCAGGACTTTTGGTTTCCTCTGCAACTGGAAGCACGATGCTCAAACATTTATGATTGAGACTTGAGCATTCCAAATACAAATATGTCAGGATGAAATTTCTTCTTTAGAAAACAAAAATACACAAACAAACAAAAAACAGATAAGAACTATTATCATAATGTTCATTAAAAAGGTTTCTAGGACTAGAGACCAAATATCTGCCTCTTCATGGAAAGCTTAGGTCCAGTTGACCCAGAATGGTTAGATGGGTGAATATGAACCCAATTTACAATCCCTGTGTCTCTGATTTACACATTCACACACAATGATGGACTGGTGATCTGTCCAGGGTGTACTCCCCTCCCCTCCCAAGGCACCAGCTCCCCATGACCCTGAACAGGATTAAATGAACGAATGGATGGATGGATATGTACACACACACACACACACACACACACACACATTGTGCATTTGCAGTTTGTGTAAGCAGCACTGCTTATTCTCACTTGTGCACCAAAGAACAAACTGGGGGATAATGTGGAAGTGAAATGTCTTGCTCAAGAGCACTTCAGCACATTGAAATTTCTTCACTCTTTAAGACTTATTGCATTTGATTTTCAGTGTAGTTCTTGTATAAAATAAAAAAAATATATAATATGCATAGGCTTTAAATCACTGATGTTCGAACTGGGATATAACCACTTTACAACCAAGCTACAGCTGCCACAGATTAGATTATTTTATTTGAACAATTTGTAATTCTGTGGTGTATTATTCAAATTAATTTATTATCATTCAGAAGAAATTAATGATTGATCAGTGGCTGATATTTTAGAAATTATGCACTTTTCACTTCTTCTGTGACTCTTATCAGTGATGTTTAGCAGGGTTAGCTTATCTACCATTAGGACTGTATATTATCATAAAGGCTGTACACAGAGAACATGTCCAAAGGTAAAAATCACAAGCATCTCTGGAGCCAGCTGAAGTATTTTTGTCTTTTAATGATGCTGTATAAAATCCGTTTTTTTGGTCAGCTTAATAATTTGTTTTGTTTAGCTAATTACCTGTAGACTTTAGCTTTATTTCATTTGTAAGTAATTTGTTTTACATTTGACATAGAAACATTCGGCACCAAAGGGAAAATAATCTTATTTAGAAATTAATAATACAAAGCTATAATTGCGGGGGATGTTCAGAGAACAACTAGAAAACAGCACTACTAAATGATGTCAGCAACAAGATGGAGTAATATCAGCACCACGGGAACCTGTGAATGAGGTGTGTGTGTGTGTGTGTGTGTGTGTACAGCAGATTGACTAACAGCTTGAACCTGGGTAAGATCCAGGATCATGGAGAGGGATACATTGATGGGTGGAGGGAGAAAGGGGCCGGCGTTGATTTCTCAACAGAGAGATCAGCATTTTGACATAAAGAGAGGAGAGAGCAACAGCACAAGACACACACACTTTATCACACACACACACTTGGTCAGAGAGAAATAATGGGGAGGTCCCCACTGTGCCCCGCGGGTGAAATTCCATCACTTTTCCATCGCATTTCAGGTTTCCATTACTAAACTAGAGAACTTTCATGCCCTGCAAACGTTAACCCTTCATTCTCTCCAGTTTAATTTTTAACAACATTTTCCCTAAATTTGGATTCTATAGATTCAGCGTAAAAAAAGGTTCCAACTTTACCAGCACATTTGTTAAGGTCCTTGACTTTCCTTGACTATCTATCAAACAGTATATGATTTTCCAGGACCTCCACGGCCGCTGGGAGCTCCTGTTGACAGAGATCAGCAGGAAAGTGTGGTTCAACGTCTCTCTGCCAGCATGCCTCAGTGCTTCTAACAACCCTACTACCCCCGATGGGGACGCTGGGGACGTTGGCGTGGCTTTGGGTCGGTGTCACTAACGAGGTGTGTGTGAGTGGAGGTCTTGTGCACCGAGCAGGAGGAGGAGGTGAGAATGAGGAGGGGCAGCAAGAGGTCACTCTGTAATTACACATCACAGTCCCTGTGGTCACTCGACTGACTTCCTCTGTCCATAGAGCTGCAGACATGGAAGCAGCTGTAAAAAAAAGTCTCAAAAAGTAATGAGAATATTATATTTTAAGTATTTCTTTTCAACTTTCATTGAGTTTAATTATCCCCTTTGTGCTTTTCAGTGACTTCATGCCCTCTCAGAAGCATGCTCAGTGCATGTCTCACACTTCAACAACCCGTTTCTGTCATTTCGCATGAGTTCAGTCCTGAAAGAGGCTAACTTGTTTACCTACCTAAGGTGGTCGTGTTCGGGTGGTAGGTGCCGTAGAGGATGAGTGTAGCTCTAAGCAAAGCTCCGGCAACCGCCTCTCCACTCGGCCTCGTGCAGCTCCTCACTGTGCCTTTGTGGTCAGTCACCTATAAATCAACACAGCAACAAAAACTTAATTTTTCCCTTCAAAACAGACAGATGGGGAAAACTTCCTCCATCTGATATAAATGAAAAAGAGAAGAGGAACCACTTGACAGCTGTGATTTTTACACAATAAAACAACATACAGAAAATAAGTGAACTCAGTAATTATTTCATCAGTCATGAAGCTAGAAGAAAAGCAACTGTGGGAAAAAAAAAGAATGACGAGCAGACAATTTAATAAGCTTATCATTACCACTGCCATGTCATTAAAGCACAAATAAATACTATATAACTACAACTGTTATTTTTTCCTTGAATTAACATGCTAAAGGTGACGCCTTTCATGTAAGATTTAATTTTATTCTGTTTCCATCCCTAATTCTTTTTTTTTACTGTTTTTAAAACTCAACCTGTCTCTATCATGTTACATCAAAAGTGTTAAGCTATAGTTTTAATGTCTTTCAAACATTTTATAAAATCTCTGCGAAAATGAACATAACAGTACAGACAGGCAGTCTGGTGAGTGTGAGGCCCTCTGTGCTCAGACGCTCTCATTTGTTATGATTAAAGAAATAGTCTGGTCATTTTTGATGTGATGTTATGTCTAATAGTTATAAATAGTTAGAACCTTATCAGCTGTGACATCAGTCATAGACCGTGGAGTACGGAGAAAAGGGCAAAAGTCTTCATCCAGGCTAGGCTAATGAGTAGCCAAACAAGGGCCTGATTTATATCATTTTTCAGGATTATAAAACACCTTTTTCTCAAAATGACATATCCATGTTAAAGAAGGTGTGATTTGCAGGATACCATTTGTTACGTTTATCATGGTTTTCTCAATTGAACAACGTCTGTGTTTCTACACTAATTTATGTATGCCAAACATAGACCATTCTGCCATGTTACTGCTGCTGAGGCTAGATGGTCCGTGAGTGCCACTACCCTGCCTGTTTTAGGTGTTTCTCTGCTTTAAAATGCCTGATTTGAATGACTGAGTGATTAACAGGCTTCTGAAGAACTTGAAGACCTGCTGAGAAGCAGGGAAACAACTAAAACATGCAGGATAGTGGCCCTCTAGGACCAGGATTGGTTTACTCAACTCCCAGTGGACAGATACATTCAGCAGCAAAAATCTGAGACTTCTGAGATCTTTCACATGAAAAAGTTTCTCAATGTCAAACTTAATGGTGGAACTCAGGAAAGCACACATGCAGAACCTAGGTTAACCGATCAGAAGTGCTGTCATAGTGGTTTATATGGAGCTTTAGGTTTTACCAAGACAGCTAACAGAAATAAAACTCAGCTGGCTTGGGCTCAGTTCAATGTATTTGTGTATAAAGTATTTCTGTACTTTAACAACAACAACAAGATGTTTGTAATTCTCTCATGTCTAAAAAAACCTCAGGTAAACTTTGATTTCTATTGAATAAACACTATAGTCCCAGTTTTTAGGTAAAGCAGTTTCATATCAGATGTAAAATAGTTTCATATAGCTCTTAAATAATTTCAAAACTTTACCTTTACATAACCATGTATTGCAGGTGTGCCTCACCTGGAAAAAGAGGCCAAACTTTCTATAAGGAATTGTTTAAAGTGATACCTCATTTCGTTTAAGCCTACATCTGCCCCAGCAAATGTCCAGGATGTGTGTGTGTGTATTCTATATTGTTGTCCGTGTATGAGTCTATGTGAGTGCTGTGAGCAGATCAGGGGCCAGGCACGGCGGCCCCCAGCTGAGAGCAGCATTGATTTGTTGTTGGTAAACAAGCAGCTGGATGCTACAGGTGGATCAATAAGGCCTACATGCCTCCCAGCATGCCTTTTTTTCCGAGGCTGACATGGCTCTCTGAGAAACCATAACCCTACTGTCGCTGGGAATCTCACGAGTCTAATGCTCTGAGTTGTTTTTAATTGAGCAGAAGTTGATTTTGCGCCTAAAGTCACTTTCCTGACGGCAGTAATTAGAATTTAGCTCACAAGGTATCATGTTGTTGTGTTTGCAGGTGATGTTATTAAAAAAAAGCTTCAAGCAACCAGTAAATGGTTAAAAATGAATCAAAACTGAGCACGCTTTGATACCACAGGCATGCTAAAGCAGTATTTGTCTCCATTGAAACAGTGTGGGAACTACAAGAAGAAACACACCGAGGCTCAGAGGAAGACATTAAACTGACTTTTCTACAAGAGAGACAAAGAAAATAGAAGGATTAGCAAAAGCAGAAGAACAGAAGAGAGTAAGGAACAGATTTCAAAGCCAGGGAGAATCTACAGAGTCAGAAAGCAACAAGGCCGGGAGGGATTAGTGATGGGTGAGAGATGGCAGGGCTTGGAAATGAGTGAGTGTCAGGGAGAAGGAAAGTGAGACTCAGTGATGGAGGAGAGAGGAGTTTAAAAAGAGATACTGAGGCAGACAAACATGAGGGAGAAAAAACAACGGACAGAGGCAGACAGGAAGAGTAGGAGTATGATGGACAGAATGAGATGAACAGAACAAAAACTGGGAGTGAAAATGATACATTTAGCGAGCAAAGAAAAGACGGAGAGAATATTGCTGACAAATACAGAGAGAAACTTGGAGACAGAGCAAGAGAGAGAGAGAGAGAAAACAACTTCATGGTGTTTTTTTATTGTTGCTTTCCAAGAGGAGCAGAAGTTAAAACTGGCTGGTGTCCAGGTCAGTCAGGCTGCTCATATTTTTTTCCAGCTGGGCACATTTAAGATGCTCTGAGCCAAAGAAACCACTTAATAACATAAAACACCAGCTCCTGTGGGCAGAACCTCACTGTGTTACCTTTAAACCTTAACAAACATTCAAAAACTGACAGGAGATATGATTTTAAATAAACATTCAAGATAAGGAACGTGAAGCATTCGGCCTCAGAAAATAACTATTAACTAGTTAATTTTAACAAACATCTTAGTAGCATATTAACTTTTTATATTAATATTATATTATATTAATATTTCATTAAAATTTGTATTTTAAACACTTTTACTTTTATTCTAAATGGCAGTACTCTACAACTAATAGATAAATAATTAATCAAAATAAATTTATGCTCGGTAACAGGAAACAAAATGGTTATTTTTTATTGAACCCCCATTAACGTGGATGTTGAGAAAAAAAAAAAAAGCTTTCAATGCGCAATAGTCATCACATGTTGAAATATTTGCTTTCAAGTCAAATTTTCTTTTCCTTTCTTCAGTATCTCTTATAGTGAAATCAAGATTTTAGCAGAAATCCTGAGAGGTCCTAATTTAAACTTATTGTTTAGTGTCTGAACGAAAATTAGGCACAGATTAAAACAAATATATGGAAATTATCGCAAATCCTTAAAACAAAACAAAACAACAATCACAAGAAACTGATTTATAAACCTTAGAGAAAATCTGATCTTGGTCTTGCAAAGCTAGACTCATCTTTTTATATTCTAAGTAGAAACAGTTTGGGGTCCAACTTATTTGATCAATATTGACACATTATTTAGGATGTTATTTTGAGAAAACCTCTAATTCCTGCTAATGAATAGAATAGGGTCTAACAGGATAGGGTAATTAAAAATAAGCAATTAATAAGCACATAAATGTCTAACTTGAATTTGCTAATATTATGTACAAGAAAGTGGTTGATTTGTGTAACAAGAGTGTAATATCAAGAGTGTTACTGTTTCGTAAGACAGAGAGAATAAAAACATCCTCAGTCAGAAGAAATAACAAAGAATGATCTGAATATAAATGATTAGAAATGAAACAGGACAGTGAGTGGGCTCACATTCCAGCGCTGGTTGACAAAATGAGCACCAACATGACTGAATCATACATTTTCTTCCTGTGAAGTTGTGATCTTAATGCTATGACACTTTTCTGTTCAGATATGATCATCATCTTTGATAATTTTGTGCACTTGGAGAGAAAAAAAAATAAATTCAATTAAAAAAAGTAAATGTGTTTAATCCAGGATGGAGAAATACTTTTCTGGGATGCACCTATATAACACTTCACAGAATCTGAAGCAAGTAGAAAAAGTAAAGAATATTTCTGAAGAAACATTGAAAGGTGCCGATTCAGCTTTTTCCTAAAATTCCAGCATAAATCATTTTTCTTCTCTAAAGTCCAAAAGTGATTTAGGATTATTTTTGTAATAATTTAAGCTGTCAAAATGCTGATTTTTAAAATGTATAAACTGTAAATGATGTGTAAAGAGAACTAAGATCAAAAGAAATGTTAAAGCTGCTGCCAGTGGTTCATTAGGGTCACCATAACTGTACACCTGTGTCTGTCACCCCCTGACAGCACTCTTAATAAGACAGACAGACAAGAACATATAAAAAAATTGAGCCTCAAACAGTCTCTGTGTACAAAATAAGTTGTACTGAAAACATTCCCAACAGAAATATCTGGTCATCGTATGTAAATTGTATCTGCAGTGTTTTATGTAGAAAATAAGTTAAAAAAAGACCCTTCACTTTCAGTTTTGAAGAGGAATTTCAGAGCTCAGATACAATGGAAGTCAATGAGAGATTGGGTGTGTTCATCCTGAGCTCTGGGGCACATTTGAAAAAGAAAAAAGAAACGGAAAAAAAAAAAGCACAGGTCTTATACCCGTAAGAGATACACTGGGTCAAAGAAGACAAAATGCCTATGTTTTGATGCATAAACAATATAAAAAGTGTATTGTTTGTGTGAATAAAAAGAACTTGAGAAAGATTAGACGGCTCAAATATCACTGGCTGTCATTACTACACCAATAGCTACACATTCTGTGGTAAAATCTCCACAAATTCTAAAACCTAAATTTTTTATTGCATAAAATGCATGAAAGGTATCACAACACCTGTTCAGTCATATAAAGTCTAACTTTTTGTGACCCATTTAAACTCTGAATGACATTTCTACGGTGAAGTACATCCAAGAGAAATACTCAATTTTCCCAAATACCGTTGTTTTATACAAGTAAATCTATTGCAAGTTTTGTCTACACTGTAAAACATATGGCTTTTAAAAGTCACAGCACACTATTCCCCAAGGAACCACATGTTTTGATGATTTTTTTTGTTTGGACTGCTCTAAAGCTGTGGGAAGAGCAGCAGATCAAATATAGTGACAATAAGAATATTTGTTGAATAATAGTGAGGATACATAAATACTTTTGCAATCATATCTATATTAAGCAAAAATTCCTTAATGAATGTTCTTTTGGACTGAGCTTCTCATAGTGTAATAATAAAAATTTAGCTTGATAAAATTTACATTGGCTCTGTGACGGAGTGGTACCCTGTTAAAACTGTACATCTTCTCTTGCTTCTTAAGTGTGAGGATTTACAAATTGGGTACAGAAAAAGAGTTAAAGTGAGAGAAAATTTATAACATTTTCAGTGCAGGGCAGCTTGAAGTTTTATTATACTAAAAATAACCTGAGTGAAATAAGGAAACAGTCCATATAGAATGATCAAGTTTAATGTCTGTAGTTGTTACGGGATGACTGATTGGTGTCCAAAGGGAAACAGAAAGTTGAGGCAGACGGCTCAGTCTCCCCTCCTGGAATAAACAGAAGCTTCAGCATAAATCTCCCATCCCAAAAAGAAACCTGTGAGTGTTGGCTGAGTGGTGAGATTGAGGCAGTGTCAGATGGGAGGGGAGGAGGACTCTCGCTGTGTGTACATATGTAAAGCAGCAGGGAAGCAGCAGTGTGTCAGACTGAGGCTCTGGCCCAACCTGGGCTCCTCGCTGCTCCCTCCAACACATCAATCATCCAAAACAGGGCCATCATAGCCACGCTGCATGCTGGGAGACACGCGAGCACGGGCGCACGCGCTCTCTGCAGCACGCCTAAACACAAACAACCGAACCAACACACACAGATTCACATGAATACAGACCGTGTACACACATAGTACGAATGTGAAGTGAAAACACACACACACAAGTATAGAGATACAATGACTCAAATGAACACAGAGACAATCACACACATAACAAGTGCTTAATGACACACAAACACATGAAGTGCAAAGTATTCACAGACTCGGGCACACAGGGTCACACTCTCTCTGCCTAACAGTCTCACACAAAGCGCACAAATACACAGAAATAGGTATCCTGAGCCCACAGGGTGCCCTCGCCCCCGACCATCTGTGACGGGTGCCAACACACAGTGGGTGATATTTACATGTAGACCCCCCTCCCCCCCAATTCTGCTTCTCCCTCCACACACACTTTGTTCAGAAAAAAAAAAAGAAAAAGAAATACCCACAAAGGGCCGCTCAGATCGCTTGATCTCCCAAAACTCAATTAACATGCAGATGCATGCAAATATATGCACCTCTAGAAATCCACCTTGGGCCAGAGAGAGTGGGAGAGTGTTTGTGTGTGTGTTTGTGGCTGAAAGCAAGAGTTTGTTTGAATGCAAAAGTGTTTTTGTTTCCACATTAGGCTTTGACAGTGCATCTGCAAAACTTCATACCGCGTGCGAGTTCACCGCTGTTGCGGAAAAGATGCTTACTGGGTCAGAATCAAATTTTAAGTATCGCTTTGCAAAAATAACAAAACTGGAATTTAAATTAAAGGCTAAAGTTTCTCCAAAAGAAGTCATTTTTCACCAGTTTGGACCTGGCACAAGCTCATGTTTACAGTATTTGTTATTAAAAATGTACTTTCAGAATCTTTTAAAGATGAAAAGTGCATAGAGCTCACAGAGTTCAACGCTCTGGAAGAAGAGGATGTAAATAAATCCTGCAGTGTGATTTACTTTAATTTTCAGTAGACAATTTGCAGCAGGTTGTGCCATATTTCCGACCAAAGGAAGCACAAATTAAATTTAGCACTTGAAACTGCTGTGAGAGCTGCTTCCAGGTCACTAATGGGAGAAGGCTGGGTGTTATTAAAAATCAAGGATGAAGTGATAACTAGTGATTGCTGTAGGTGCTGTAAGTTTGCATCTTTTCCCTTTTCGTCTCATTTGCCTCTCAGCTGTGCACTGTCCATGGTCCTGAAACAGACCAGTGAAAAACAGTGAGACATCTGAAGGTGATTAAGCTCCATAACAATTAATGAGGTGGGAAAACAAACAGCATTTTTCTTTGGTCAATGTCTGAATTAACCAGCACAGCTCAGACATTTGCAACTTGGAAAGTGCTAAGCTGGTTATATTTGTAGAAAAAACAATGGACGCTAGTGTCATTAGGAATTAATTCATTCTTAATCATTTTCAATCCCACAGATATTTGTGATGCTTTTTGAAGAACACTTTGGTTCTGTACAGAAATTTGCTGGCTGGTTCGTGTGTTTGTAGATCAGCTCAGGCAAACCCTTACTGTGCGTTTCTTTAACTGCAATTTGATTTGTACAATAAATCTGCTCCTGTAACTTAAAAGGTACTCATTGCAATGTCATGAAGACCAGTTTAAATATAAAAATTAATAAATCATAAACAAAATTTAAACCATTTTTGTGCCTTTGAATAAAAACTTGCAAGCAAAAATTGAGACCGGCTGCCGACTACTATGTGCATTTGTTTACCTACAGAAACAGCCAAAGTGACTGAAAATAGGTCAGCAAAGGTGAAGAGATTATTGGGATCAATTCTTATATATTGGTACCTGTTTACACTCAGATTTGTTGAGTAAAGTATGCACATAAGCTTCAAAAGGATTCAGTTGAGTGCCTTGTTTACAATGAGTGTGGACCCACATTTCAGAATTGTATATCAATATAAGTGGAAAACTACTGGAGTAAAGTCTTTCCAATGGCACCATTTAATGTATTTCAGAATAACCTATCATTGCAAACCATATTTTGAAATGAGTAATTTTAAAGAGTCATTCCACAACCATTTTCTCAGTTTTGTGTTTTTTCACTCTTAGTTCTAACTCACACACTTTGTGGCAGCGATAAAGTAGAATCTGTCACAAAGTTTATTCTAATGTAAAATGGTGATTCTCAGTATTCATTGTGAACAATAAATGGTAAACTTGTGGCTGATAGATGTGGACAGTGATCAGTCGTATATGTACTTGTAGGAGTTTCCATTTCAAAATACAGGAAGGAGAATCTTTAGTGATTCATACAAAGTTATTTACTTTGTACTATGAAACTTACTGTCACCTGGATTATTATTTATTAGGATGCAATAAATATGGTGCAACAACAGAATGAATAGTTCATCAGACTTCCTGTGAATACATTATTCTTACCTAAGGGGAGGAAAAATGAGATGATCTGATCTCTGAAATGTTTTGCAGCTTTAGATGTTTTTGATTTTGTTTATTTTGATTATGTTTAATCTTTTGCTTCACTTTAATGAACGCAAATTAATCTATTAATAGAAAGAAGTATGTTGTCATCTATAAACTTAACTGTGAGTGCAGAGCCTCCTCTGAGAGAAATATAAAGTTTACTAAAGGGCATTGATGCAGCAAATCTACAACATTTCACTTTGACTTCATTTTTCAAATTATTCAAATTAGCCATTTCTTTTCTTAAGTATGTTTCTAAACACCCAATTTTTTTCTAATTGTAATGAAATGGATCAATTAGAACACTGAAAATGTTGAAAAAGGTTTTCTTAAAAAAGAGAAATTATTGCATTTTGTTCACAAACAAACCCTCTTACCAGTGATTAATGCAAGCACAAAAAATCATAAATTACTTTTTTTTTTTTTAAATTTGCAATCCAGTATATTATTGTAATTACATAGTGTGGGCTTAAAGAGCTGTGCTGATTTTTCCTCATGACAGCTGATAAATTAAAAACGAACAGGTAAAAGTTAACACTACTATGCCACAACATCATGACTTTTCACACAAATGCCATTTTTCTCAGAGCTGTCAGAGCTTCAGAGCGATGACTTAATGATTTTACCTTCCTGCAGTGGACCAAAGTTTAGATTTGTTCTGTTTTTTTAGAAGTATCTTATAATAGCACAAACTGCACCATTTCTATTACCTCCAAATGAAAGACACTTATTGATAATGTTTTCCTACAGGCTGTGTGAATGGATTGAAGTGTATAATTGATACAGTATCTGCAGGTTTTTCTTTTATCAGTGAGTCGCTGTGTGTGTTTGGTTTGTGCACTCTGTAGGGCAGACAAGCAGGGAGTGATTCCCTTAGAAGCACCAGGAATGATGATCCTAAACATATGATCAGTCACTCACTGCCAGCAAGCATGGTTGCTTGTTTGTGTGTGTGTTTGCATATGTATGTTTGCATATGTATGTGTGTGTGTGTGTGTCCACAGTGCTTGAGGCTAAATATTGCCATTATATTCTTACAGCACTGCCAGTTGACTAAGTCTCAAAGTCCTCTGGGAGTTAAAGATGTTACTGCTCAAAAGACTGCTGCCACCCTCCTGCTTTCGCACACACATACACACACTAACACACACTAACACACACACCCTCCCTGTGGGCATGTTAGCGTGAAGCCTGTTGGGAAAGAATGGACTAATACATGTGTGTTTATAGTTTTGGTGTGTTTTTCTGTGTTTGCGTGAACAAGACAGAGTTTGTGTGGAAGTGGGGCACAGTAATGACACCCCTCCATCTTCTTCTTTGCAAATCTTTTGTGTTTCACAGCAGAGGGAAAGAAAAATGCTGCCACTCAGAGTTTCTAATTAGAGGAGCCGTTAGTGCATTACACATGCTTGCTCTGAAAGGGGTGGTTCTCCTAATTTACAAAAAGACATTTTTCTCCTCTAACTTTGGCAGAATTTCATAATCTAGGTATTTATTTATTCAGGTTTTACAATAACCAGTACTCTTACTTTGGCCTCCATTTAGACTTAAGAATATAAGAACATACCACACATATTTATTAAGATTAACAATATTTACACCAACAATTTATATCAATATTTTCTAAGAAACAGACTTATTACAGAACTTTTAGAGAGTTTAGCTACATTACAGTGGGATGCAAAAGTGGGATGGCATTCTCTATTATGTTGCCTTAAACCCTGGATCTTAAATAAATTTTCACTTTGACTTTAAGTAAAGAACCAACAGAAAATACTGCCAATTAATAAAATAAAATATGGTGTGTGCAAAACAATTGGGGCTTTGTTTTGAAGCCACAATTGTTACCTTAGATCCCCCTGTGGACAGTTTAGCTGTCAGTTGATTTCAGTATATTGACATATAATATATACATATATATTCTGATAGCTCCCAGAATCAACACCAGTTCAATACCTCTAAGTAGTACAAGTTGCCACCAAACAAGAAACATCATGAAGACCAAGGAATGCTCCACACAGGCCAAAGACAAAGTTGTGAAAAAGTACAGCTCAGGGTTGGGTTTTCAAAATAACAAAATCCAAACTGTGAACATCCTACAGAACACAATTAAATTATGTCAACACAGACCAGGTAAGGAGGGCATTAATCAGAAAAACAAACAAAAGACCAAAGATGACCCTGATGGAGCTTCAGCTCTTCTCCAGGGATGGCAGGATCTGTCCACAGGACCACTAGAAGCTGCACAGAGCTGGGTTGATGAAAGAGCGGCAGGAAAGAGAGATTACTTAAAGAAAAAAAAAAATAAAACAGACCATTTCAAATTCAGCAGAATGTATACTGGAGACTCTACAAGAGAAGCATGGTAGTGGCAGCATTATGCTGCAAGGATGGTTTTCATCAGCAGAAACTGGAAAACTGTTCAAAGTTAAAGGAAAGACGAATGGAGCAAAATATAGAAAAATTCTTGAGGGAAGCAGGACAATGACCCTAAATACTCTGCTGAAACAACACTCCACTGGTTTAGAAGACACAGTTAATGATCTGGATCTGGAATGGTCAAGTTAAAGTCTGGACCTTAACAGTATTCATTCTCAGATTTTCCTTTTTTATTGTGTAATATTTCTTGTTTGTCTTACAATAAAAAAAACTGCGCCTTCAAAGCTGTAGCTATGTCATGTAAGTAAGCCAGAGAGGGAGGGGGGAAGTAAATACATTTGCAACTCCCTCTATCTAAAAGCATACAATGAAGTTTGAACAAAAACAAGTGTGAATCACAAAGTGTCTAAAAAACATTTTTATGTCACAACAACACCTCCATTGGGTTCTATTATTATAATGCAGTAATGGCTTATTAGGGTTATACTTGACAATTTCCTACAGAAATGGGATCCATCCTTTCCGATTGCACTACATGAGGTTCAAAATATTTAAAACACATATAATAAAAATAAAACAGGAAGACACAACTGATCTTTCAAAGATGGCTATGGGACAAGAGAGCAGATGACTGAGGGACAAAAGGGAGGACAAGTACAATACAAATTTAAACTTGTTAATCATATAGGTTCAAATACATGTGTATACATATAGTTTTATAATTTGGTATAGTTTTGGTCTTATTACATACTGCTGTTTGTTAGTTAGTTGTCTTTTCTGCACAAGGTTGCCTTCAGTTTTGTCTCTGATCAGCTGTGAAGGCACAGAGCTGAGATGAGGCGCTGCAGATGGCAGTAGAGGCAGCACAGGGGGGAGCAGACAGAAGAAGAGAGGCAGAGAGAGAGAGAGAGAGAGAGAGAGAGAGAGAGAGAGAGAGAGAGAGAGAGAGAATTTCCAGCTTCAGTCTCCTTCACAGCGCTGGAAGGTCATGAGCCTCGGGCCATAACATTCGCTTTCTTTTCACTTAAAGCTTGTTTTTATTCCTGCAGAACCACAGTGCTCTTTGACAATTGTCATCATTTGATGAATCAATATAGATTCTCCACAGATGTCCCCCCCCCGCCCCCCTGACAACACACTCTTCCATACCCATCCTGTGCTGCCCTTGAGTTTAAAATACTGATCTATCTCAGAGTCCAGTTAAAGTCTGAGTTTAAAGCTTTACCCTTCAGTCTCAGTCCTTCCTGTTTCTTCCTACTACTATCAATTTTATAGGCAATGCTACTCATCTGAAGTCATCTTTTATAGAAGGAGAGAAACTAAAAACTAATAAATTCAACCAAAGATTTCTTTCTTTCTAAGTGTACAGGTTTGAGTTTTTGACACTGTTCTAAGTTCATGTTTTGACGTGTATTCGAAGGTTTGTATATGATAATCCGATGCGAATGCTACTCCGTGTTGTGAGCTTTGCAGTGACTGTTCTTGGCCCTCCGGTAATGAGCAGCGGCGCTGTTATGTGGCTCGTCTTCACGGTGCCTCCTTCCTGTCCCTGCAACACACTGGGTGCTGGTAATTGGTCACAGAGGGGACAGTAAATCTACGCAAGGACGTGGGAGAGACACAGTGACAAAAAGGCACAGATAGAAAGGAAGAGTGTGTGTGTTCGTGTTTGTGTGTGAGTGTTGCAGGAAGAGGTAGGAGATAGAGGACAGGGGGTGGTTGTCTTTCATCTTCACAGCTTTTTCTTTAGAAACCTCCAAGTGTTTACAAGGACTGATGCCTATTTGCACACACACAAAAACTCATACTTACACAGCCAGTGCCCTCCTTCCCCCCACAGCCCCCCACAACCCGTCGATTCTACTGCTACCACCCACTCATATACAGTAAATGACCTGAGCACGCTACAGTCTGTGGGTATGGATTGTAATCAGACGTCGGCAGCATTGTGTCTGTCAAACCCGGCCAAGGTTACTTAACCTTCCAGTCTTAATTTCCCTTCCATTTTAGCTCCTTCCTCCATATCAAACATCAGCACATCTATGGGAGTCAAAAAGGAAAAAAAAAAAAAAGGAAAAGAAGAGTGCGGGAAGGAAAATGAAGATTGCCATGCTTGGCTGAAGCTCGAAGATGAAAGTAGAGGATGATTCACTTTGCTATTGCAAAATGAACTGAACCAAGCTGAGCTGTGCTGTGCTGGGCTATTTTTAAACTTCTATAAACTGGGAGAAGACAACGTGAAGCAGAGAAAATCAGTTCTATATCATGAAAGAAGGTATGTGGAACATGGTCTATAGGAGAGCATATAAAAATTTGAAAACTTAAGAAAAATGTGAAGGGTTTCAATCCCCGAAATTCCAACATACATTTACTTTCTTCTTTAAAGCCCAATAGTAGTTTGGTACTTTCTTTTGTATTAATCTAAGCTGACAACATGACAACATTATGATGTTCCAAAACTTTTATAAGAAGAGTAAATAGAATTAAACTGAAAAATAATGTTAAATGTGATGGAAGTCAATGGAAGCCTGGTTGTGTGTTCTCTGTATTCTGAGGGGATTTGACAGAAAATCATACGTTCTAACAAAAATGTTTGGCGACAAAACTATGTCTACATCAGGGTCATTGTCTTCTGTGGCATCAATTTTTTTCTGTTTCACTAATGAGCTATAATAGGCAATGGCATTACATTATGAAACAATAGGACATCAGGGTCCAAATACACTGAAAGTTAAAGTACTGGAAGTAATGGAAAAAGACAGCAGAGGTGTTGATCATCTAAAAAACTACTTCAGCGTGAAACCTTTTGGATTGTTTGACTGAAAGCAACAACATATCCTGGACTCAATGATGAAATAAACTTTTTTCAATTCCTGTGACAAACCTAATGTGTGCTATAAGAATCACAGAAATAGAAAATGTTCAGTCATGTATTTTTGTTTGTTTTTTTCTTCTGTTTTAGTTGTTTTGTCATTTTTGATTCACTTCTTTTCTCTTTCCGCATATTACTGTGAATGATATGATGTCATTTCCTTTAATTAATGCCTTTCAGCTCACTCATTGGTGAAAGGTTGTTTTAAGAATCTGCTCAAGAGTGAAACACAGAACAAGTGTGTATGCCACAGAAGACAATGACCCTGATGCAGATGAGATTTGGTTGTATTTGTTTGTTTTATTTTTACATTTTTGCCATGTAAAATAAATACATTTTAAATATTGTTTCCACAAACTCCATAGGGTGCCTTCAACTTTTATCTGTTGGGCTCATTGCTTTTTTGTTTCTTTCATACCCTTAAATATCCTCTTTCTTTTTTCTTTTTTTTTACTTAATTTTTACTTTTTACCTGTTTTTAACTTAATGTTTGCAACAAACAAAATATTGTGAAATATTGGAGTTTTGTAGCTCCTTTTGGAGCTACAAAACTCCAAAAGGGCTGGGCTTTCTCACTCATTTAGCCAAAATCCCATTGTTGTTTTTTATTTTTTTAAATTGTGTCTACACTATACAATGTACTGCCAACCAGTTGTCATACCACACAATTCCTGATCAAGCTGCATGTTTTGTTGTATTTTTGGTATGGCTTTTCCAAAACTATAGAAGGAATCAAAAAGTGTGATGGAAACAGCAGAATAACAGTAGAATAGTAATAAGTGTGCATTGGCAACTATAATTATAACATTCACAATGCCAAGAAGATTCTTTTGGCGCATTTTAGTCTCTTGGTGAGTGATCAGTGGACACTTACTTTTTCATTGGAAAGTTACATGAAAAAAACCCAAACAATAATGTACACTCAAAATTTATACAATCAACACTGAATTATTGTTTTCCCCACTAAATATAATCAACCAGTAAGTGTATAAATGTCACTGATAATTATAAGACAAACATAGCGGCTGCACAGGGCAGCAGTATGAGAAACACCTCTTGGTGACAAAAATGGTGATAAAATAATATTTGATAGTTGTTTTCTGCTAAGCAGCTAATAGGACTCAAAATGACATGATGCACACATGAAACAGTATACCTAATGATCACAGTGATTCTCTCTGACCTTGAGGGTCCACAGGCCTCGTGGCTGCTCCCCCCAACAGTGCACCGTCATCAGGGTCCAGTTCTTTAGGCCAGCAGCGGAGGCATCATTGGGTCGTGTGTCCAACAACAGAGATACTGTGCCACCTGGAGATTCCACACTTATGGAGAGGTCACCGCGACACACTGCGTTAATACTCACTCTCACCTGATGAGAAACAGGTGGCAAGAGGCAGGAGAGGGGAGAGGTGTGAACAAAGCATTAGCTGTGGGAGAAAAATTGGTGGAAAGAAATCAGAATATCTTTAAATATGTTATCTTTTGTTAACAATTACAACTTCACATCTGATCTGTGCAATATCACCAAATCAGATGTTTGTCAGGTGAAAAGAATAACTTCTGTAGTTGTGGAAAAAAGTTTGACTTCATATTAATATATTTGACTTCATATTAGTGTCTTTTTAAAACTGTGTTAATTTTTCATTAAGTTATGATACCTTTTAAAACAACGCAGTAAACTAAAGAAATAAAATTGGCATTGACTTGTTGATCATAAGATTGACACGCCCTAAAACATTTCTTGTTTCACTCATAAACAAAGTGAGACTCATACCAATAATTTTAACTATTTAATAACAGGAAATCAGAAAGCCAAGAACACAATCAGAAAGGTCAGACGCCCCAAAGAAGTTGACATCAGTCTTGTTTCCAGTGAGATGAAGAAAGCTTAGATTCTTCCATGCCTTCATGTCAGTTAGACAGTTTAATAAAGGTTTTTTTTTTAAATCCTGCCTTATAAGTGGAGTTTTCACATTTTTCTATCAGATTTATCACAAACCAATTGCTCTGACATCAATAATAAAAGAGTAATTTCAAAAAATGGGACTCTACAAACCAGTGTGTTATGTCACATCTACTCCATACATACATACTGCTTCTAGTCTTTACATAAATTATAATCAGGGAGAGAGTCTAGAGGGGCTGTAATAACAAATCTGACAACTTAACATGAAAAAAAAATAGCAAAGTGTTTCTGCTCCTGCTCAGTTTAATTACACACAATATAACAAAACTAATCCATCCATCCATCCATCCATCCATCCATCCATCCATCCATCAAACCATCCATCCATCCATCCATCCATCCATCCATCCATCCATCCATCCATCCATCCATCCATCAACGTTCAGCCCCTCTAGGATGATCCCATGGTATTCCCAGAGAGGATACATAATCCCTCCAACAAGTTCTCACCTCTGACCCCACACGAGCATCCCACCTTTTTCCATTTGTGAAAAACAAAACAAAAATGTTAAATTATGAGCTTTTAAAACAAATGAAAAAACTCCCAACATATTTCTGATAGATTGCACATGTTAACTATGGATTAGGCTTGGTCACCTCTCTATTTTACCAGTCCTCTCTTGGTTCATCTTTAACAGAAAAACATGAACCTGACAAGAATCCTTTCAATTCAATCTCAGCAACACGGCTAACATACATGTCTGTGAAAATGACAAACTATGATTCTGATTTGGGGATCGATTAAATAATGGATGAACAAAGAAAATAGTTTCCTTCTGATAAAACCATCTGGAGCAGTTTTGGAAACATAGAAAGGTAAAGCTAACGTACAGTGTGTCCCACAGATTACATCTAAATCAGTTTGGTCCAGTCTGAGGTTCTGAACGTGCCAAACACATGGACGTGGCAAGGATGTGCACAAAGAAAAAGCAGGTAAGGAGAGCAGGGGAGAGAGAAGACACTGACAAAACTGGCTGAGGGGAATATTAGCTAAATGATTTAGATAAACTCATACCCCCCCTCACACCCCCACCCTCACTACCAGCACCCAGTAAACACCCTCCCTGTCCCTGTTCATCACAAGCAGCACATCTGGTGTGACAATGGCACATCGCAGAGAAAGCCGCCAAGCTGCAAAAAGACTGACAGCCTGCTCCTGTTTACGGCACGTTACCACGGCAACACGTCCATCAATCACACCTCGCAGCGATGGCCTGACCCACGCTTTCTGCCAGGGAGCAGAGCCGCAAAGATGAAGCCTTTTCAATTTACATGCTGACACACTCCCTCTCCCTCTCTCTCTCTGCTCGCTCTTTCACAAGTACACAAACTCACAAACACAGACGACTCCAAATGTGCACAAACACACACGTATGCCTGCTGTCACAATCAAACATAAACACATTTGCATGTATGCGGCTGCGCTCAAGAAAACACGGTTTTGCCATTTTCTGCAAATGACACTGCCAACACATTACACGTCGCAGTAGGATCCTTTTTTTATCTTCTATTCTCAGATACAGCGCATGACAGAGAAACATAACAATTTGTATGACATCTTCAAGCCTCCCCGCGTGCTCGCAGAAGTTAAGTTTTGAAAGCACTTCTGCTAGATTTGTACGTTTTCAAGGGCAACGTGAACACCGAAAGGCTGTAAGAACAGATTTGCAACAAAACAATACAGTTTAGGACATACGGTAGTTTTCTAACTGATGCTTAAAAATAGACTTTTGTTCTGTGTTTTGTGTTTCAGGGAAAAGTTAACATTTTAGTGAAAAAAAAAAAACTATTTAATTTCTTGCTGAAAGTTGGATGAAAAGGGTGATCTTATCTCCGATCGTATCACAGGAGCTGCATCAGGTTAAGTTTATTGAAGCTTGAAGGCGAGATAAGGAGAAGCAGGTATTTCGTCTCAGTCCAAAAGATATAAAATCTACGTGCTTGCCCCTCTAAACTTCACTGATTCATCTTTCACATCCTTTTTGTTTATTCTGAACAAAAACACCAAGCTCTGTCTCAACCAGGAGCTTAAAAGAGTCAGACCAGCTGGTTTAGAGGGTTTTATGAGATGTGAACTAGTTTAACGCTGTAACTTAACACTGGATTTCATATCAATTTTTTTCAAAGACTGACAAAAAACAAATCACTGTACTTACTAAAACCTTTATAAACCTCAACATAGAGTGAGTGAAGACAAAGTTATTATTATTTTATTTGCAGATACATTACATTTTTTAATGGTTTATGCAAAAATAAACAGACCAGAAAAATAAATAAGTAAAGATCCAACATTTCTTGAAAGAATGGATCATGTGAGATCTTGCCTGATCTATTAGCACTTAAAGTATGTTTAAAATGACTCTTTTCTACTACTAAACCAAACTTTAGGTCAAAATCTGTAACACTGATTGAGTTACAGCCATTTATGTGTTTTTTAGGGTGGGTTACCTGTGACAGCCTTCTTAAACAAGGTTGACTTCAAATATTAATCAAATGTAGATGCCTATCCAGTGATTGCTTTGTCAAAATTTCATTAAACTCTGTCCAGTGGTTCACAAGATATTTTGCTAACAGACAAACTGGGGTGACTCCTACAGTTGTACCAAAGTTTAAAGCAAAGATCTCTTCCAATGTGTAGCACTTAAAGTATGCATAGGGGATGACATTTAGTTATAACCACAACACATTTTAGCTCAATATCTGCAAAACTGACTGCGTCACAGCCATTTTTGCATTTTCTAAATTCTATTACTTGTGGCAGCCATCTTGAATTGGGTTGACTTCAAAGGTTAATTGGTTGTAGATGTGCATCCACTCATTAATTTCTGAGACTTTCAATAAAATTTGTTCAGTGGTTCATGAAGAACTTTGCTAATACAACAGGCAAACACACACAAGCAAAAACATAATTGCCCGCTCTTTACCTATTGGTGGTGGGTGATGAGAAACCTACCTGCACATGCTCCAGAGTGTTGACCTCATAAGACTTCCCTTTGCATCCCTCTGACTGGATACTGATCGTCACTTGGTCTCCAGGAGAAAGAAATCTTCCGGACGATAAAAACAATAATAAATCCAGAACTTCTGTTAGTCAAACTGTTTCCTCGCAGGCTCGTTGCACAGTGTGAACACACAAATAAAGCTGTGACAGGACAGCTAAAGAGAAGTAAAAAAAAAATGTTGTGATAATATTTTTGTTGGTGGCAAAGAATTAAATTACAAAATGATAAAAGACAGAATTGGAGATTATCATGCAACACAAATCTGTGACAGCAATAAAAAAAAACATAGTTATGCAGGTTTAATGACCATTTTATGTGCAGTTAAAATATTAAAGGCCTAGCAATATCACATATCACCTGCTGCCTTTTATGACAGAAGTGTATATAAGAATGTATACAAGAATAAGTTATAGCCTCTGTGGTCAAACCTTGTAAATGACGATAGACACAATATGTTGCGATCTTGTGAGAGCTGCACTCAAAGTTTGTGTAGAGGATGACTTTTCGGTCAATATCTAAAAATTTTAAGTTCTACCCATGTTTGTGTTGCCTACAGTTGATTAACTATGGCTATTTTGTTACCACCACAGACAGTGTAGATTATACTGGTTAAAGGCAGTTTGAAGCAAAAATGTTTTGTAATCAGTTAGCGCTCAGTGTTCAGGATATGTAGAGAGGATTGATCTCAGCTACCATGACACCACATTTTAGCTAAATGTGTGTAAAAATGGTTTAGTGATAGCCATTTTTGTGTTTCCTAATTTCACTTTGCTGCAGTGGCCATCTTGAATTGGATCAACTCCAAAAGTTGATCAGTTGTAAAATAGACCACCGCTGATTTTTTTTTTTGAAAGTTTCAATAAACTCCATTCAGTGATTCAAGAAAAAAGTTTGCTAACTACTATTGCACTAAATCTTAGTACAAAATATGTGTTTTCTGAAGTTTCTTAGCCGTGGCAGCTGTTTTGATTGGGGTTGACTCCAAACGTTAATCAGCTGCAGATGTCCGTCTCACAATCCTGAGCATTTATTAAAATCTATCCAGTAGCTGATGACCTATTTTGCCAACATGAAAGACAAACAAATGACAAGCAGACTTTTTTTTACCTGGCAGAGTGAAATGTGACCTCCTGTGTGCACTTCCTCTGTGGCGCAACACTGTGGAAAAGTGCGGCCTGCTGTACTATCAACCCAGCGTCCAACAATCCAAAGCCGTACCTGCAACAAGCAGAAAGAACACACTTCATTTTGTGTGTTTGTGTTCAACACATCCATGGTGTTGCATTTACATCTTCACATACATGTGCTGCAGGAGCAGACAAAGTGCTAATGGCTCCAAACACAAGGAGGCAACAAGTCAGTGACAAAGGCGATGTTGTCCTCTGACACAATCACTTCCTGCTGTCTGGGCTGCTGTTTGTGCTGCCTGTAATTGTCTGGAGGATTGATTCGGAGCAATGTTCCATCTCGCTGACTGTAATCAAGCCTCATTATTCATTCTTTACCACCCCAATTTTGCTGGAGACACAATGGGCGACCTTTAAGCAGCGCCTCTGCCTGGTGACTGTATGACCACTGCCTGATCATCCTCTCATTTCCACTTTACTAATCATCACTTTCCAACAATCTTCTATCATTTTCCCTCCTTGCCCCGTCTTTTCCAGCAAACATCTCGATATTTAGAGTTCACTTTAAAATCCCCTCCACTCTCCTTCATCAGACCAAAATATCTGCTCCATATCTCAATGAAGCTGAAATCACAGTTCCAATAAGTTCCTCCTTAATATTCTGTCAAATCTTTCATTTTTGTACAACTTCTCTCATTAATTCCCTTTTTAGGTAAAATAGCAGTCTTCAGACTGAGTAACAAGGCCATAACAATCTTCATCTCCTCTCCCCTTTTGGAAATTCAGAGGGAGTAACAAACAGCTAATTTCTGCCATTATTGCCATTCAGACTGTGTGCCGTTAATCTGCAATAAGTGAAATTCATTATCCTGATGAAGGGGTCTCTTGGAGCAGTGAAGAGTAGACAGAGATGGGAGAAAGATGAGCGTGGATCAATAACTCAATCTGTTGCCCTGCATGGGGCTCTATCAGCTCTGTCTCAGACTGTCAGTGCATCTGCGGAGGAGATGCTGGAGCTGCAGCCCACACCGTCGCCCTCCTCACAGCACGCTGTGCAATCAATGGACACAATCTAATCAGCCACTATCACCACCAATGACTTTTAGCATGTAGAGGGCCCAGAATAATGGCATTAGGCAGATGGGTGTGCAGGGTTAAAGTGTGCAGTGTAAGTTCAAGGGCATTCAGGGGTTTGTACGGCCAAAGCAGACTGACAACAGGTGGAGAGGTGGATAAAAGTGCTTTTTATGTCAAGAGTGTAACAAGTTAACATAAGAAAAAACTGAAAGCAGGCAATCTTCAGTAAATCAAAAAACATTTTCCAAGAACTTGAAGATCTGTTGTTTCCTCAAAGTTGTAATAACAATAAATGTGTAATTTACAGCTTTCATCAATTTCTGTGGTCAGGACCAGGAGGGAAACCCAGACATCTTTTTCCACACATCCTTCTGGGTGATCGCAAGGCTATAAAGAATACAAGTTCCCTCCAGCGAGTTCTGGATCTGCCCCAGTCTTCTAGGAGTGCGACACTCCAAGAAAACCTCCAGAAGGAGGCACCCAGGAGGCATCCTGATCAGATGATCAAACCACCTCAGCTGACTCCTTTCAGTGCAGAGGAGCAGTGGCTCTACTCTGAGCTCCCCATGGATGACTGAGCTCCTCACTTTATCTCCTCCACCAGATGAAAATGATTTCAGTCACTTGTATCTAGGATTTCATTCTTTCAACCATGATCCATACCTCATGATCATAGTTAAGGATTGAAATGTAGATGGACAAGTAAATTGAAATCTTTCCTCATCATGAAAGACCAAAACAATGTCCTCCTTACTGGCAAGACCAGATAGTCTTTAGAAATGACCCTGGTATCTCATACTCCTAGGGGGAGAAAAGGGACATTCTGGAGAAGACTTATGCCATGGAGTGCATGTACTTTCTCCAGATATACAAAACATATGCAGACTGGACAGTAAAACTCCTATGACCCCCTTAGCAACCCCTCAAAAGTGAAGATCTAGTCCAGTAGTCTACTGGTCCACAGCCAGGGAACCACACTGCTCCTCCTGAATCATTTGGAGTTTCACTTTAAACACTCTGGAGTAAACCTTCCCGGGGAGGCTGAGAAGTGACATGACTCTTAAAGCTTTTAGAGTTTTATAAACTGAAGACAAAAATAAAATGTAATGTCAGAGTGTCATGGTTCAGTTTGTAGTGAAAAAGTAAGGCTGGTTCAACTAAAAGATCCTTGAGTTTTAAGGCTCATTAGATAAGAAAACACAACACGGTGTTTTATGATGCTTCCAGACAGAATTTTACAGCTCAGACAAGTTATTATTGCATCCGTTTGTTTACCTTTTACAACAAACACAATTAAAACAGGAGAGATCTGGCACAGAGGCTACAATGTAAACAGAGAATTACGGTTTCACATAAAGACTCAGTCCAAATGTTTAGACACAACTACTTATTTAAAATGAATTAGGAAGTGGATCAAGACTTTTCTTTTCCACACATCACATTTAAACAAGTGAATTATATTAGGGGTATAATTCACAATGTTATCACAATGAAATGGAAGCAAATGGATTTAACAGTTTTAAGATCACCTTGTTTATCACCCTGTTCACCCCCCATGTTTTTCTACACATTATCAGGAAAGCTGGACCTCACTGCTTATAACTGGTGGGAATAACCTCACAATATGATCTGATAAAAACAATTGTGCAATAAGTAATTATCTGCTAGACATTCCGTAAATGAAAATTGAAGTAAAATGCCAGTGAAATGGTAAATTATTAAACATTTTTGACACTAATTTGTTCATGTGCTTTTAAACATGTAAAATTTTGAAACTTTTAGAAAACACCACAGTTCTGCATTGGAGAACAGATTTTAGTTTCAACTTTCTCCTTTTTAGCCATGATGTAGTGATGCAGATTGCACAAAAATCTGTTCAGAATGCATCATTTTGATCCATATACAGGTGCTGGTCATAAAATTAGAATATCATGAAAAAGTAGATTGAGTAATTCCATTTAAAAAGTGAAACTTGTATATTATATTCATACATTACATACAAACTCATATATTTCAAATGTTTATTTCGTTTAATTTTGATGATTACAAATGACAACAAATGAAAATCTCAAATTCATCATA
>NC_051445.1:23863469-23865671 GCF_001649575.2 Kryptolebias marmoratus
TTTGTTTTTATTGGTCTTCAGTAATATTCTAATTTTCTGATATGATGAATTTGAGATTTTCATTTGTTGTCATTTGTAATCATCAAAATTAAACGAAATAAACATTTGAAATATATGAGTTTGTATGTAATGTATGAATATAATATACAACTTTCACTTTTTAAATGGAATTACTGAAATCAATCTACTTTTTCATGATATTCTAATTTTATGACCAGCACCTGTATATCGAGCACAGACTCTCAAGTTGCATGAAGAGAGACCCATGTTGTCAACATCAACCAAACTAACAAAGAGAAGTTCTATAGTCGACATGTCCAGTAGAGAAAATAAAATTTAAAAAATAATTATACTTAGTTTTTATACTTTATATATCAGAAACCTTTGAAATGCACTAAATTACATGCAGCAGTAATATAACATCACAAGCTTCTTTGAAAATACTATTACTGTACAATATTTTTGTATAACTAGAAGCATAAACCTCTGCCAAAGTTATAGGGTCACTAACACCATTGAACTTTTGTACAATAACCATTTCTTGAAAATTTCTTATTAGTTTGGAAGTAATCTTGATAACAGGCAGACAAACAGACCAACGCTTCTGAAAACATAACCTCCTTGGCGGAGGTAAAAATAACCAAACAGTTTTGTTTATTCACAGGCAGCTCAAATGGCTGGATTTTTTTTATAGTAGATTGTTACCAAGACATTTCTGAATTCATCTTTCAGTTGGTTAAATGCATTATCACAATCCCATCACAGTCCTGTCACTACAGAGACAATTCATTTCCAACTTCCCTTTCTTCTTTTATATAATAAGACTTTAGATGAAGTGGAATTTAAAAACAAACCTAAACAAGGTTTTACCAACCCATTACCTGTGACCTTGACCTTTGACCCTGTGACTTTGAAATAAATACCCATGAGTTGTCCAGCTGTGCAGTTGGAGATTCCTATGTTACCCTGTTGCAGAGTCAAAACATAGGGTCACCTGTGACCTTGACCAGGTCACTACCAAAATTTATCACTTGTTTGTTTAGACAACCCCAACATTTCCTGAAAATTTAATCAAAATCTGTTAATTAGTTTTTAAGTAATCTTGCTAACAGATGTACAAACAAACCAACTCTACTGAGAACTTAACCTCCTTGGCGAAGTTAACTAAAAGAAGGTTTAAAAATATTTAAAAAAAAAAATACTGTCCAGCTTTACTATTCAGCATATACTGTATACAATAATAATATTTAAGCACATGTCCTCTGGCACCATCAAAAGATGCTGCAGCACCCTCCGCACCCTTACTGCTCAACTGTCTTTTACTAACAAGAAAAAAAAAAATTCATGTAGAAGTTGTAACATAATCTTTAATCGGCCAGCAGCATCATCTCTAAATATCTTAAATCTGTTGAAATGTATAAGATTTTATTTAAGGTTTACACTGAATATAATTTAAAATAATTTGACACCTTTTTTCTTTTTGTATCAGATCATTTTCTTTGGCAACAGATATTACAACTGGGTGCATAAAAACTGGTACTCTAACTTCTCATTTAGCTGACTGCCAGTGATCTTTGTTTGCCACAATCATCCTGTTTAGTGATTAAATATACTCTCCCATCTTTTATTCTATACTGAGAGCAGTGCACCTATTAAATCCTGCAGCTCCTGCTGATCGATTGGGTTTGCCCCGGCTACACGGTCATAAACCTACAGACATATATCTGATAGAGAAAGCTTCAGGAAACAGGTTTACTCATGACAGAACTGGATAAAAAGGACAGATTTTATGTTTCCTGCCACATCAATGAAACAGCGTCGTTGAACTGAGACACGTTTCTTTTTCAGCCACGTCATCAGCAGCAGTGAATGTGATTTCTCCAAATACAACCGTGTGCAGATCAAGATTAATAGTTGAGATGTCTCATGAAACATAATAAACTGGATTTGTACATTTTCTTTTAATTATGTCAGAGATTTTTGGGAACACAGCAAATATTTTCAAGATCAAACCCACATAATCTAATGCATATCAAGTAATTAGTCAGAAAACACAGTCTTCCAGTTTCTGACGTGTTCTTTCTCCACCTCCTGCTTGTTCGGATGGAGGTTGAGCCAAGTCGACGACAGAGTGACAGCTGATCTTCTGTCCACGCAGCACGAAGCATGTTAAACCCTTTCACCCCCCCCCCCCCCCCCCCA
>NC_051445.1:23865776-23888906 GCF_001649575.2 Kryptolebias marmoratus
TCCGCCTCAGATATCAAATCTGTGGTCCTTCCATTTTCTCCAACTACCTCCACTCCTCGACTGCAACTGCCTTTGCAATCTCTTACCCCCCGTTTTCTTTTTATCTGTGGGGCCCCCACCTCTTCACAGGGCCTCTTTGTAACTGTCGCAGAACCTCTTTCACTTTTTTTTGTTTTGTGGGCCTTCTCAGCTCCTTTTCTCAGTTGATATTCACACCATCTGCTAAAAAGCAGAGGAAGGTGCACACAAACGCAACCACAACCGAGACATCGAGATCTCCAGGCTCGAGGTCGCTGTTAAGTCTTTGCACATGGCAACGAAAACACAGATTTTAACAACTGGTACGCTACAACCAAAACAGATTTTTGCAGCTACCCGGGGAACTAGCAACAGAGATCTCACCCCTTGTTTGCAATGGTACGTCCTGCTAAGTCCCCCCCCCCCTCAACAGAGGCGTCTGTAAAGAATCACTCAAGCCGCACTAAGCAGCTGCCTGTGAGTTAGGTCATTTTCCCAGGAGCCACAGAGTGGGCATTGGCGGGACCTCAAAAAAAAAAAGGGGAAAAAAAAAGGGGGACACCATCTGTTCAAAGCCTGAAAAGGTTGGTGACACCTTCTGTGGTACCAACAACTTCTAATTAAGTGGCCAGGAATGCTGCAGCAGCTCCAACACATGATTGGTAGGCTCGATGACAACACAGCAGTTTCACACACCTCTCCTTCACATCTGGGCTTGTACTAATGAAAACTGAATGAAGAGTGAAAACAATAAACACTTACAGTATGAAGATGGCACGTGTCTGTTGCAGTCAACAAAAATTAGATTTTGTTTTTTTTCCTCTTATTATTTTCTCCTCCTTTTGTGCTGCTTAGTTGAAAGCTTATCTGGAGCATAAAAGACTTCATTAGCCCTTTGGTCAATCCCAGCGTGGTTTGTTTCAGTTATATCATAATGCACTAATTTCATTAGCATTAGGATTTAAATGAAATAACAAATAGACTTAATACTCCTCTGATTTCCATCGCTCTCGTAGCCAAATCTTCAGCTCGGAAATGTTACTAATTAGGCTTATTAAGTAATTAAGAAGAGGTCTTAATTATATCTGCGCCACTGGGACCTGTACTGTTGTAACCATGAAATGTTGTGCCGCGTGGCTCAGCTTGGTTCGTTTGGGATGTCTCACTATTTCATCCATTTAACTGCTCAGAGTGTGTACTTTTTAGAACATATTGTTAGGAATGAAATTACACAGAGAGAGAAACACTCAGCAGCACCAGCCTCAAAATGTCAAGTGAATTACCTTGAGAAGAGTTAAAAGTTTAATGAAATATATTGCGGGGAGGAAAATGAGGGGTTTGGCTCAGGCACGGACTCCGTCTCAGGAGAATGGGCCATGAACGGCAGTCTTCGTCTCCAAAGCCATCAGTCAAAGTAGCAGCCACCCGTCTCTGTGTTTTACACAAGGAGACTTCTCTGGGAGCTGCGGTGATCTACAACCCATGACCTCACTCTAAGTGTCCCACATATTTTGATTTGTAGCTTTGGTGTTATTCAAACACAAATTCAACAGAAGATGAAAATGGACAGAGAGCTTTTGTTGGACGCACACCAAGGTAAAGTCCTTTCAGATGTCTCTGCCCTTGTGGGGAAACAGAGTGAGAACGAGAGGGGGAAGAACCTGCACTAAATACTCTAAAACGTGCCTTCCTGTCACAGAAAAAAAGCACACACAGAGCCGGGAGTCTAAACCTATGTCCAAATCTTTAAAAAAAACAACAACAAACAAACAAAAAACATATTTAGATGTCATACTACCAAATATGACTGATTAAACACACGTAATGATCCCAGATAATCTCTCCTTTTGCATGTTTACTAGATTCTATAAAATCTACTATATGGTTTATAATGTAAGCCATAAAAGGTTCTACTGAAAATAATATATTAAAAAAACTATACATGAAATTGGAATGCACGTGTTTTAATTGTTGCACGTGGGGAATAATTACTTCAGTACAGCCCTAAATTAGTCAAGAAGAAGAAAAATAAACCATAAAAGGAAATATGTAATAAACTGGAACAGCTGCACAATTTGGGTCCAATATGAAAAAATATGTGTTATTTACTAATGACAGTAGCTTCACTGACCCAGTGGTAAAATATAACATAATAGGTACGTTTAATCAAGATGTAAACATTCTGAGGTATTTATAGTCTTTTCTTCTCACTCTACCTTTTAATTGTATTCCACTACTACACAGGGGAAAAAAAAAACTTTTTATACTTGAACACATTCACATGATAGCCAAAGTTATTTTATAGTTACAAAGCTAGATCTTTCCACTCACAGCAAACAAAAAACTTCTGCAATCTGATGTTCTCCATAAACTAAAACAAATTAGTTTCTGCAAGTGTACCAATTATACATTTTATTGATAATAATTAGCTACCACAGTTTTAAATCTTCTGGGAAAATGCTAAAGCTAAATTAAAAAGTCAGTGGCTGATCCATTAAAAACCATTTCCTTAATCCACTGAAAGAATAAGTCTGGTTTTACAAGGTGCCATCCTAGTATAGTTGGGTAATATATAATATGTGAATATTAGAAGTGTAACACTACAACTATATCATGGTAAGTGCCTCTGTTTCAGGGTTCAGAAAGCGTTTCGTACAACAGGAAGAAACGAAATAAGAGCCAACTGCTCGTTTTTTCTCCTACTTTAATCTGACAATAGTAGAAACAAAGAAAACAAACCACACTCACTAATGAGGAGGCTCTAAGGAAGCAGGTCATGTGCAGCAAGGATACCTGACTGGGCTGTGACTGCTGGCAAAAAACTGCAAACAGCATTTGTGACAAGTTTTAAAAAATGTCTTAATATATTTGAGAAGGTTCTTAATTTTTTTGTGAATCACAGATATTTTGAACATGTTCAAAAAGTTTTGCAAAACAAATTCTTTCTCAAAGTAATTACATTGTTGTTGCAGGTGTCTATAACCTGTCTCAAACCCGTTGCAATTTGGTTTCCACAAGTCAGAAAGTGTAAAAAAATAAATAAATTGAATGAAATCAAATAGTTACTTATTAGGGACAAAAAAGAAAATAAACTGTGGTGATGCTGAGACATGACTGAGACACAGTGACCAAATTTAGATAAATAAACTGCATGTCCTTCACAGGAATGACATGCGAATGTTGCAATTTACTTGCATTTACATGTCGTTAGTACCAATTCCTGGTGATTCCAAATAAAACACATTTTTACTTGAAATATATATTTTTTTTTCTCACAATCTTCTGTCTCCAACTAGTCACTAACAGTCACAGCCCAGTGAGATACAGACTTAATTACACTACAATATTAAAAAAAAAATACAGGACGTGTCAAATAAAGTTTTATAAACTCAAAAATTAAAAAGTATTTCTCTTTAATTTTAAAAATATATATGTTTGTTTCAATTGATTTGATGTAGACTTAAAGTAAAGTATAAGGCAATACACAACTAAAAAACATCTTGTAATGTGAGAAAACAAGACGAAATGTTATCTCACCCCTAACTTTTCAACTCGATGACTGCCCCTGTGCTGTTCAGACATGGGTGGAGCTTGTTTAATGCCTTGTGGTGTATTTAACAATGCTTATTCAAGGCAGGCATTAACGCTCCTGTGTTTTATCTGAAGGAACTTTGGTGTTTGATTTGCTTTGGTGTAGAAGACTTTAGAAAGAATCTTCCTCTATTCCTTTACTCCTGTAGCAATTGGCAAATTGTAAAAACAATGCGTACTCTTTAGATTGGAGTGGTAATTGCCTGAGACTAACATATTCTTCATGTGGTTGCACTGGATTCTGACGTCTAACAGTATACATGCACCATTACACTCCCGGTAAATTTTAAAAACTGATTATTCTGTCAAATAGTTATCAGAAGTTAGTACTTTATCAGACTGGATATCAGTCATAAAGCATGGAGTGTAGAGAAAGAGGCAGGATTTTCCCTTCATGTTAGGCTAGCGGCTAGCTAAAATAGAATTTTTCAGGCTTATAAGACAAGTCTTTTTTTTTAAAACAACATGTAAAAAAAACTCTACATCGGTTATTAAACCTCTACACTTTTTGTTTAGTTTGTTACTGTTTTCTCAACTAAACAACGTCCGGGTTATACGCAAATGTATGTGTGCTGAGCATAGACTACGTATATGATGATGATGCTGAGGCAGCTAAATGTATCAATCCGTCGGGAGTTGAGTAAACCTTCGGACTGAGTAGACGTGCTGATCAGGCGGACTGATACATTTGCAGCCTCAGCACCATTGTCTATCTGTCAGTGGGCTCAGCACACATCCTGTACAGTTTAGTAACACGAATGATGTCTGGTTGGGAAAACAGCAACAAACTACACAAACAGTATCATATAAAAGTGTAGAGGTTTAATATTAGCTAATGTAGCTTCCTTTTCATTAGTGTTTTTGAAAAAAGATGTTTCAAAGCTTGAAAAACAATAGATAAGCTTTCACTTGGCTGGCAAAAAGTCTTGCCTGGACAAAGACTTCTGGGCTTTTCTCTATGCTTTGTGCTCTGTGACTGATGTCACAGCTGAGAAGGTACTAACTATTGATAGCTATTTATCATTTCAACAATAATCAATCTATCCCTGAGGATAGAATCTGAACTCTAGTTAAAGTAATACTTAATTTCTAGTAGCAAACTTCTGAAACATGTTATTTCAAAATTGTGTTAGAAAATTGTTTGGTCTGAGTAGTCAGAATCCCAGCAATAAAATCCAATAAAAGCTCAGAAATATGGAAATACTTTGTTTTATATATTTTTTAAAAAACCTGCTGGTAAAAAGATAGAGGGTTGATGATGATGAGTGCTACACTGAAATAAAACTTTATTCAGTTTTTTCCAGTTCCTCCAGCCCCCTGTAGCAAAAAAAACGAAATTGCTACTTCCACATGAATTATGCATCAGTAGGGGTTTGGAAGAGAACAGGGTCCCAACAACCCCCTCCTCCACCCCTCTTGTAGCTCAGTAGGGTGCAGTTGGGTGATGTGTGCGTCTGTGTGTGGGGATTTTGGCGAAGGAGCGTAGGCACCCCTCTGTTTGCCTGCTGCATCTCTCTGCTGGGAGACATGGCACCCCCTGCAGGAGGTGCAGCGCTCCACTTCCCCCTGTCCCTCAGGGCACACACACACACAAACACACAAACTGTGCACATTCAGCGCCGCTTATCTGCTGACCCATCAATCAAATGCACGGGCACAAACACACAATTACCATAAACATGTTGCACTTCCGACAAATTTGAGTAATTACGTTTCCTCAGGCTTCATATTAATGGGACACTAGAAATTTTGGGAAATTTGTTGCTAGCCAAGTTGAACCATAGTGTGTTGTTTTTGTAGTTTAAGAAGGGGCTTTATAGGAAGAAGTCTAAAAGAAGGAAATAATCTGCTTTGTTCAAACCATACATGCAGCATAATAACTAAACAAGTCAAGGCTCTGTGGAACTTCTGTCTTTTCCAGACAAATAATATTTTTCAGCCACTTCTTATAGATCCTGGTCTACAAGAGGACTTAATTTTCTCTCCCCACACATTCTGACTTGCATATAAACAACCTGCACTTTCTCTCAATTACCCAACACATACACATAAAACAATAACACCGCATAGCTACGCCAGTAGTAAGTCATACTGGTTAAGTTAGTGTGTGGTGGAAGCATTTCTTTAATTACCCCCCTCCCACACACAAATGCAAACACACACACCTAACCTACACACACCACCACCACACACACTTCCCCTCTTTCTTCTAAATTGTGGGATCCATAGAGCAGAGACTCAGTTACAGAGTAATTGGCTCAGCCATGAAAAAAGAGGCAATCTGGATAATTCATTAATCTATCTGGCTGGGGCAGAGATGCAAGGCCAGTTTTACAACGCCACCAGGGAGACCAAGACTCAGATTGAGAGAGACCCGATGCCCTCGGACAATCTATGGCCTTGCATGAAATAGAAATGGCTCAGTAGAATGTATTAGGTGTGTATTTACGGTCTTGTTACAAACACAAACATTCATTCATTCATACTTCCTCCTGAAAAAACAGACTTGTAAACAAAACGGTTTGTATGGCATTGTGAGGGCAATGACTGTCAAAATGCTCTTATGTCTTAAGTAATATGCTAATATTACTCAGTGATGTATCACAGAACCTTTCTCTTACCCACCTCTGAAAATAAATCTACCCTTGAGTCCAAATCCAAATCTCAGCCCTTAACAAGGCATTTTAAAGGACTGTGAATAAGAAAGGACTGACACTTTCCCAAAATGTCCTTCTTTAGGAGGACAAGACCTGACACTGGCCCATAGAAGGATAGCTAAACAAACACACACACACACATGCACAGACATAAAGACTGCATATTAATCTGGATTTATTGAGCTGACAGAGTTGTGAGGTTATTGATCTTCAATGAACAGACTGAAAGAAAGAGACCCAATCCTGTAAATGAATTAGTCCTACACTTCAACTGTCCCTTCCCCTTTTAAATCTAATTTTACTTCTTACTTCATCTACAAAAAATAAGAAAAAAAGAAAAGTACACAGGTACATATTTTAAACTTCTGTTTTTTAATTATAGCTGATTTTTCTAATGAAAAATATAGAAATGTGTGTTTACTATTCCGCTTCAGGGACAGGAAATTTTCAAAAGAACAAAAAACCTGTGAGGGCCCTCATGCATCTTTGGAAAGAAGTATCAGACATTCTCAGTTGTTTTTCACAGCACATTTTAAAGCACTCAGTTTAATGAGTTTGATTTTGTTCATATATTTGCTATTACAACAATAAAATAAACGAGAAAATTCGGAAGTTGCCAATGCAACTACTGCCTGAAATTTTAACATACACTGCGTGGCCAAAAAGAAAGTCACCACCTGGATTTAACTAAGCAAACAGGTACGAGCCTCCTATTGGATAATTACTGCATGGGCAATTATGTTTCAACTGGCAACAAGTTATTTAACCCCAACTGGTGCAATGAGTTGCTTCTCATTTCTTTAACAATCATGTCGAAAGACACATCCCGTGGTTCTGCTAAAATTGGGTTAAAAGGATAGTGGGGACTCATCATCATCTTCAAGGAAGAAATATAAAAAAAAACCTGAATGATCGTGATCCACAATCACTTAAACGTTTGGTGAAATCATATCAAAGAAAAACAACAGTAGAACTCCAGGCTACGTTTAATAGTGAAAGTAAGAGCATTTCCACACGCACAATGCGAAGGGAACTCAAGGGATTGGGACTGAACAGCTGTGTAGCCTTAAGAAAACCACTAATCAGTGAAGCTAACCAGAAAAAATTGATTCATTTTGCTAAGGAGCATAAAGATTGGACTCTGGAGCAATGGAAGAAGGTCATGTGGTCTGATGAGTCCAGATTTACCCTATTCCAGAGTGATGGGCTCATCAGGGTAAGAAGAGAGGCAGGTGAAGTGTTGCCTACTGTACAAGCCTGTGGGGGCAGTGCTATGATCTGGGGTTGCTGCAGTTGGTCAGGTCTAGATTCAGCAACAGAATGTGCTCAAAGAATGAGGTCAGCTGACTACCTGAATGTACTGAATGACCAAGTTATTCCATCAATGGATTTTTTTCTTCCCTGATGGAACGGGCATATTCCAAGATGACAATGCCAGGATTCATCAGGCTCAGATTGTTAAAGAGTGGTTCAGGGAGCATGAGACATCATTTTCACACATGGATTGGCCACCACAGAGTCCAGACCTTAACCCCATTGAGAATCTGTGGGATGTGCTGGAGAAGGTTTTGCACAGTGGTCAGACTCTACCATCATCAATGCAAGATCTTGATGAAAAATTAATGAGACGCTGGATGGAAATAAATCTTGTCAAAACAATGCCAGAGCAAATGTGTGCCGTAATCAAAGCTAAAGGCGGTCCAACAAAATATTAGAATGTGTAACCTTTTTTTTTTGGCCAGGAAGTGTACATTAACATACAATACTTTCTTTGTAAAGCCCTATAATGATTTAAGACTTCATTTTGTAGCAATCTAAACTAACAAAATGCAGATATTTTGATGTATAAACTGTATGAAAAGTTTAAAGAAAACCATGTTAAAGCTCCTGTCAATGAATATTCTGGGCTCAGACACAATGGGAGTCTACAGAAGCTTGGATGTGCTCACACTGCATTCTAGGGGGGATTTGAGAAAAACTACGTCATAAAGCAGTGAAAGAAGACAAAAATATCTGTTTTGACATAGGTAAATATTCTAATATTATAAAACCCAAACTGCAATTGTGTAAAATAAAAAAAATGCCAGTTGAGTCATGCAAATGCCAACTTCCAATGAAATTTTAATAATGTTTCCACTGTGATGTGTGCCTGAGTTATAGAGCTGCAAAGGAGGATGGGTTTTCTCGCTTGTTTTACCAAAATCCAATTGTCGTCTATGAAAAGATTTTTTACATTTTATTTATTTATGTATTTATGGTACATTTTGTCAACACTGTACATTGCTATGCAACCAAAAGTCCCAGCACATTATTCCCTATAAAGTTACACATTTTTATGTATACTTTGTACAGCTTTATTCAAACCTGCAGGAGTAGGTATCAAAAATAGTGACAAAAATAAAAGAATACTGGACAGTTATAAGGGTGCTTCAATGTTTATGCATGAGCACCCCTAAACAAAAAACACAATAACTGTGTGTTATACCTTTACATGTAAAAACTTAATATCATAAGCCAGTTTTGTTAGTTTGCACATTCACTGTTCAGATTTTAGGATAAATTAAGTTGTTCAGATGTAGAACGGTAAAACATTCTTTTAGCCCCTCTGTTCACAGAACAGTTTAGTCAGTACTGGTCCACAGTCCTACTGTAAACAACTACACATTTTATGTCTGTTTAGTTAGAAATCAATTAAATGTTCAATGTGGTGTGCAAATAAAAAAATTAGGTTTAGCAAAAAAGCAGAGTAAGAATTTAGGGCACAGCTTCCTTTACTTGTAGCCCACACTGGAGAGGGAAAAAGTCTATGGATGTCAAAAATCCAGAAATAGAAGCTGCAATAGTGCGAAGGACAACTTTGCTGTAAAACTAAAAGCTGAAACAAGCGAGTCTTACAATAAAAGCCTTGACTGGAAGCAGGAGAACATCATATCATACTGAGTATATACTACACTACAGGGAATGGTGTCAACATAGAATTTCTGGCTGCTTAAATCTTGGCGAGGAGTGAGGTGAGGAGTGTAGGGTAAAAGGGGAGCGCAGCGTTTCCACAGACTTCGACAGCTTCTCTGTCAGATTCAGGGTGGGATTTAAAACTCCAGAGTCTCCCCTCCTTTTTTCCCTCCTCAACACAGGTTTGTGTTAGTGGTTGTCAGATCTAACAGCAGATACACACAGACACAGACACACATTCCTCAGCTGAGGAGGAAAGTGGCAGGTACATCACATCTACGGTAACAGAACAACAGATGCTACTGGCAGACTTACACACACCTTCTGCTTTGACATAAACACCCAAACAGACACTTGCAAGTGCACACTTGTTCATATGTTGGAAGAACCCACTGACACAAACATGTTAAAACAAGATGCTTTAACCTTATATGTCTGAAAATAAACAGCATTTATCCACTTTCGCCCTTGTATGAAAAGGTGCAGGTCTTTCTAAGAAAGGTGTTACGTACTCTATAAGGTGTTGTCTGTTTCTGACCTGTCCCTCCAAGGCATCGCATGAGCGATAACATATCCACTGGCCCCCATAATCTCTGAAATAAATCATCTTTAGTCACTGTGTAACAGCCTGACAGACAGACAGCTCTAAGTACCTGGGAGGGCAGCAAAGGGACACTTTAAAATCTCCAGTGATGAGGAGTATTGCCATTAAGAAAACAGTTAGCCGCCCCCAGCTCCCTCCTATCTCCCAGAGTTTCTGGCTGCCATTTTGGCTCCATCTCAAGGCGCTATTTCGGCTCTATCTCATGTCACCGTTCTGGCTGTTGTTCAACTCGCACGAAGGCTCCGGTTCAGTCTCCATTCTGGCGCAGCTTCAAGCTCCACAGCGACTGTTTTTCGGAAGAGGGGGGTCTTCATTGTGGCTCGGTTTCTCTGCCACCTCCCTCCCCCGCCCTTTCAGTTTCAGCACCCCAGGTAGCTGGCCCCCCGCCCGGACTGCAGATCAGTGGGAGATCCAGGCTCAGGCCTTTTGTTTGGGGTGGCATTTTGCCTTTGTTTTCCCAACTCGCCTGTAATCTAAACACCCAAAACATCTCATGCTTGACAAATTGGCCCTGAGACGAGGGAGCAGCGGAAGACAAACGGCTGGAAGCAGTTCAACCCCAGGCAGGACTGATGGTGTCCGACTGGGCCTGACCTCCCAAAGGTTAAAGACACGTTCACTTACAAAGCAATCAATTACTCAGACTGTGTGGGCGCTTTTAAGCAACCCCCCCTCCTGCCTTCCACACAGCCGGTGTTATTGATGAGGGTCCCAGTGTATTGCATATTCCAACCTGCAGAGTTTATTGCTTTTCACAATTGAAATAAATCTCAAATTCCTTGTAGTAGCACCTACACGAACACCTCTCCTTTATACCATCTTACTGTGCCCCCTCCTCCCCTCCCACCTCACCACACTCCCCTTCTCCCCCTTGCCCCTCCCTGCCTCTACGCCCCTCTCCCCTCTCTCTGCAGGTTGTTGTAGCAGGTTTATTCTTGTAGTTCGGCTCCGTGGGCCTCGGCAGGCCCCTCAGCTGTTCCACTGGGTTTGTAATTACCATTTCATTAAGAATGACAGTTTCGGGGGTTGAAGCACCATTTCATCCGGGTCTCGCGGGGAAGGCGCTTGCCAAATTTCCAGCGTGAGTGGCAATTATCTCTCTTCGTGTCTTCAACTCACCGTTTTGTACTTAGTGGCTTGACAGTGGCTAGGAACATTTTGTTGGAGTAATAATAGGTCTGAGATATTTACACTGAAGCCCACTCAGGCTTAGCTCTGGGAGCAGACTGATATGAGCTATCAAAAGAGACAAACGCAAACAGGAGGAAATACTACAGAGACCACACTACTCGTGTTTATTTTAATGTACGTACTAGAAAGATTCCAAATCCACAGCACAGGGTGGCGTCATGCTGTTTGATTTTAGCTTCAGTCTTTTATGTCTGAAAATCAGTTACAATCCCAAAAACTGCTTATTTAAATTTTTATGTTGTAATGTTTATTCTTTCGCCTGCATTGACTCAGTCTTAGTCGAACACTTGACTAAACCATAGAAGTATTAGAATCTAAGGCACATCCACTTTACTGGTAAACATCTACATTCTTCTGTGATCTGCATGACTTTTGTTCTCGTTTAATGCCAACACTTTTTATAATTGATGTCTCATGTCTCTTAATGTACAGCCTCTATATGCGCTGATATTTATGTTTTAGATAAGTGCATGCTGCATATGTGCATTAATGGAAAGGTTCAGATCAGTTTTTTTTAAAGTGGACGCTTAAAGACAATTAAATGAAATGCATGTTCTTATGTATGATTACACAATTCTTGGTGACTGTAATTTTTCCATCTGTTCATGTTGCCCCCTAAAGTGATCCCTCACTTCTGTGGTTGTAACAGACATCAGGTGTTAGTGTTAATTTTAGAGGAATGCACTTAATCCAAGGCAGTGGTTTTCATTATCGCCCGCTTTAGAAGGTAATAATGTTTGGCCCCATGTGCGTGTGTCTGTATTGTTAGCAAAATATATCATGAACCAGTGAAAACATTTAATAAAACTTGCAAAAAAATAATCATTGGATGTACATCTTAAACTCATTAACTGTCAGAGTCAACCTTATCCAAGATGGCTGCTACAGCAAACAAACATTACAAAGCACATATTTGCTTTTAAAGACATTGGCATAGGATTTGGTACGGTAGTAGCTGAAACTGATCAACAACACATACTCTGAGTGCTAACAGATTGTACAAGATATTTGCTTAACATTTTGCCATTAACTCTTTTGGAGTCAACTCTATCTGTCTGTTAGCAAAATGTCTCATGAAACACTGGATGGATTTTAATGTAATCTTCAGGTAATAATTACTGAATGTGTATCTACAACTGATTGGGTTTTGGAGCCACCCAAATTCAAGACAGTCACTACAACCAACTTGCTGTTGTTGTTCATTCAACTGTTCCCTTCTTCAGGGGTCACTACTCACACAAAAGATTTGGCAATTGTTTTACACCGGATGCTCTTCCTGTCACAACCTGGAATCAAACCTGCAGCCTCAGGGTTACAAGACTGCAGCACTGGCCACCAAAAATGACTGTAATTCAGTCAGTTTTACAGATATTGTGCAACAATTCATTGTGGTTGTAGCTGAGAGTCATTCACAACACATATTCCAAGTGCAACTAATTGTGCAAGACCTTTGCTTAAAATTTTAGCATTAACTGTTGGACTTAACCTAGTTTGTCTGTAAGGATAATCACTAGAGATTTTTATAAAATTTTCAGAAGGGAATCATTAGATATACATTTATAACAGATTAACTTTTAGAGCCAATCCAATTCAAGATAGCCACTACAGCTAACCAACATTAGCAAACACAAATGTGGCTGTAACACAGTCAATTTTACAAATATTGAGATTAAATGTGATAGCAGTTGAGAATCATTCTCATCACACACTTTGAGCGTGACGTCTTGTGATATAGCATACAATTGTGCACATTGATTTTTTTACATTTGTTATTTTTTAAGGTTTTATCAAAACAGCTACAACTCCATCAACTTAAATACAAAGAATTTATTAAAAAATAAATAAAATAAAGTAAAACCCAACCAAAAACATCACAGGGCATGCAAAGGCCTCGTCATGAAGATTCTGCCCAGAACATCATCATTACCCAAACATCGGTGACATCTAAGAGCTGAAAAGTCTACAAGAGCTCAAAGGACACCAGAAGACAAATTCCTCCCCAGCAGCAGTCTGTTCACAGACCAGGAGGAGTTTCTTTCCCCAAGCTGAGAGACTTCTGCATTCACAATTAGATTTATAATTTGATGAAAGGTAAAGAAAATGGCTGCAAATAACAGGAAATAGTATCAAAACTGACTGAAACATAAATGTGCAACAGATACATGAAACACAAGCCATTTATAACAGTAAAATGAGCAGCTTGTACTGTTGGTTTTATTAAATCAAGTCAAGTCAAATTTATATAACACTTTTCATCAACAAGGCGGTTAAAAGTGCTTTATATCATGAAAACACAAAATTAAAAGGACATTAAGAAAAGAGGAGCCATCAATTTCTCCTGTGAGCTGAAGACTAAATGCCTAAGAACCAAAGACAGGACAAAAATAAATAAAAAAAATAATTTAAAAAAATCTGCCATCAGTCTTGCTGAGGTATAGTGACAGAATTCACAAGATGGCTCGTGCAAGTGATAGCTGTAGCTCTTTTAATTGCACAACTGCTCCAAATGACAAAATACTTAATTTCTACATTTTTCCCACACAGTTGCTTTTCACACTGGCAGAAGCCTGAGGGGCAGCTGTGACCATATGGAGGGAGAGACAGAGTCCGGACTGAGGGATCGAACACTTCCTGCCTTGCTTCTGCATAAAACTACCTATTTTCCTTAAGAACTAAAACTCAGTTTTAGTTCACACACACCCGCACACACACATGCACAAGAACACACAACCAGCAGTGTGAAATCAGCTTTGGTTTACTTGTACCACAGCTACATATTCAAACACACACTCATTAGTAGGTCTTTCACTTGTGCTCAGACTTTTGCACGCCTTCACACAGGTCCTAAAACACACAGCCTACACAGTTTTCACACACATGCTGAACCAAGCATGGGTATGGCTTTAGCTACAAGCACACTGTAATCAAACAATGCAACCACATTCAGTATATGCTCTCAGATGCAGCACACGCAGACGTGCACACAGTCAGGTGTATGACGTGTGAAGACAGCTCTGTCAGCTCACAGTAACACCATCGGGCTCCCTGCTGTCCTGTGAATGGGTCACTTCTCCTTCTTCTTCTCTCTCATCAAGCTGTCATATCGTTTTCTGTTGAGCTACAGCTAAGAATAGTGCTACAGCGATTTGACAGTGGAGCTGTAGTGATACTGGATACTGATTGGCTGTGTAGCAGTGACTGTGGGTGGTACTTTCCCAATCACTGGATGCACATCTACAACTTTTTAACTTTTGGAATCAATTACATTCAAGATGGCCACCACAACTAAGCCACCTTAGCAAATACAAAAATTAACTCAGTTAATTTGACAGATATTGAGCTAAAGCTTGGTGTGGTAATAGCAGAGCATCATCCCCAGCTGTACTGAGTGGATATTGATGCACAAGATCAGTTTTTAAAACTTTTCCACTGACTTTTGGAGTCAACTTTGTCCATCTGTTAGCAAATTATCTCATGAAGCACAAGGCAGATAAAAAAATAAAAACTTTATAAAGTAAACACTGTGTCAGCATCTACAGGTGATTGACTTTTAGAATCAACCCATTTCAAGATGGCCGCCACAACCAACTGACCTTGGCAAAAAGAAAATTGACTGTAACCTATCCAGCTAAAATGTGATGTTTTAGTAGCTGAGCATCATCCTCAACACATACATTGAACGCTACACATTGTAAAAGATTATTGCATAAAAATTTGGTATTAACTGTTGGCATCAACCCTGTTTGTTAGCAAAATATCTCTTGAACCACTGGACTCGTTTTAAAGGGTTAGGGTCCTGAACATGTCAGGATAGGTCTGTGGGCTGTACAAAACATGTTCATTACATTTAATACACAAAATCATTCTCAGATATTGAGATTTCACCTGATCAGTTCTGCCTGTTTGGAGCTCATTTCAGAATGAGCGGCTTTAGGGCTATGCCACTTTTAATGCAAAAAGCTGCTGTTGCCCCCCCGCCCCCCCCCAACTCCATGTCCCATCTCAAAATGTAAAAACTCACTGAAGGATTAAACACTGCGGATCTGACCCACAGTTGTACCATTATTAATTCACAAAAATAAGTAAATAAATAAAATAAGAATAAAATAAGGCCAGCAGCATCCTGGCCAGCAGCAGCAGGGTCAGTTTAGTCAAACGCCACCTTCTCTTCCATCAAGGGTCTGGACAGCCGTCTGGTAAAGATCAGTTTTATTGTGTTTTTTTTCCAACTTTTCTTCTCTGTTATTAACATAGTTCTAATGTTAGTTTAGACAAACCTGCCATGACTTTAACAGAGAAGTTAACAGAGCTGTTCAAACTACAACTTTCTTTGTCAATATCCCAGGGACATTGCCATCAAAACTAAAATGAAGCCATGCAGCTCTGTTCTCTGTGACTGGGAGAACATGTACATGTTCTATACTGCAGCCAAAAACAGAACATTTTTCCTTTTCCAGCAGACACTGTTCAGAGGTAAAACCAGCAGAGCTAACATGATGGCCTTCTTGTAATGAAGTGGGTGGAGCTCCACTTGGGTTGCTAGGTGAGGAGCTGGGCATGGCTGGGTGTTATGGTTTTTTTTTGCACTTAGCGTGTTTCTAGAAGCAATAGATACCAAAATAGAAGTGCAAAAACATGCAAAAAGTGAATTTTAGGTCCCCTTTAATGAAACTCTCAGATGGCCACCACAGCTAATCAACATTAGATTAGATCCATTCTTTTTTTTACCAGCTTTTCCGTGCTGGGTCACGGGGAGCTGGTTCCTATCTCTAGGAGTCACTTTGTGAGAGGCGGGGTTCACCCTGGACAGGTCACAAGTCCATCACAGGGCCACATAGAGACAAACAACCATTCGCACTCTCACTCACACCTAGGAATAATTTAGAGTTACCACTTAACGTAGCATGTATGTTTTTGGTCTGTGGGATGAAACCCGAGTACCTGGAGAAAACCCACCTATGCACAAGAACATGTAAACACACAGAAAGGTTCCAGGTGGGAGGCTGATCATATTTGTCCTTTTAAAATTTAATTTTTTGTAAACAAAATTTTACCTGATGATGGCGCTCTAAACAAAGTTAGAAAAACACAAAAACTTGAAGGCATTCAATCATATTAATGTGACCCCATTGTGATATCAATCTGAAGATGTTAAAAGCACCATTCCTGTGCTTCCTTTTCTGATTAAAGCTCTAGTCCATGTTCACTTTAAAGATCTGTAGATACACTGGGTCAAGCTGAATCGTTCTTCGTTGTCTCTGGTGCCCACTGGAAACATTCAAAATGTCAGCATTAGTGTTAGTACTGGTCTCAGAGCTGATGGTTGGTCAGAGGTTCTGATCACCAATGTGACTGTGGAAATCAACTTGCCCCCACAGGCCCCATCCAGCCCCTGTGCATGCAAAACAAATGCAGAGGGAGCCACACATAAACTGAAAAAGACATAGAGCCTGTGGATGCATTGGAATGACTTTAATTGATCTTTATTGGCTTCACTTAGGGAGGGACATTGAGGAGGAAACAAGGTTGTGTTTCCTGCAGACAAGTCAGAGGAGGTGAGCTGGATCCTAGCAAAGTCCAGCGAAAACATACAGATGATCTTTAGCTACATTAAATGGATTCCTGACACTACAATTATGTGTGAATTGTGGTATTGTGCTTGTATGTTAATCACCTTACGCAGCACAAGATGAAAATGCAGATGATTTATCACAATAAATGTAAACAAACAGCCACTGAAGAGGGACTACAGTGTTAGCTCTTTTTTGAAAGTGAAAAAAAACAACCATCATAATTATGAGAATATTTTGTAAAAAAAAAAAAAAAAAAAAACATGAACGAAAGTTTTAACTTCAATATTCTGAGGTACACTGAATGCAGCATGATCTGAAGCTGAAGGTGAGATGAGATGGAGAGGTGCAACATGAATTTCCAATCATTCAGTTTTAGTTTTTTCTGTTGTAAACCTGAATTGCAGAACAAATTACACATTTTAAAACCCCAAACAAAGAGACATGTTTGCGGTTTTTCCCAAGTATTTGAAATTAGTGACTTCAGACACCCACAGGTGTGAAATAATATTTTTTAGAAGTGATAATCATTGCTCGCTGCTATGAAAAGCAGGCAGTGATTTAGAGTCTGTGTGTGTGTGCTTGTTTGTCTGTTGTGTAACAAAATATTATTGAGCCCCCAGACATATTTTAATGAAACTCTCAGAAAAGAATCATTGGATCAACCTCTATAACAAATTAACTTTTGTCAACCCAATTCAAGACAACTACCACAGCTAATCAACCTTAGCAAACACAAAACCGTATACTAAGCTAAATTTTAGGGTAGCAGTAGCTAAGATTCATCCCTAATACAAATTACAAAGTACTTACAAAGTACTTACAAATCACAACAGCTTTGTTTAAAAGTCAGCTGATGCTAGTTTTTAATTTTCTCAATACATTTTGTGTAAAGGTTCAAAGTGCTGGATGTAGTAACATCTAGTGGTAAAAGCATACCCACAGCCACATAAATCTCAGGTAAAACCAAAAAAATGTTTAATCTGATTAGTTCAGATTAGATCATTTTAAAATAATCTCAGCTCAGATGGATAACATGCACCAGAGTCTCAGTTTCATTCTCTGTTTCACCATTAAAATAACACACACTGATGTACCAAATGTCCCTGCCTTAAAGCCCAACATCACGAAACAAACACTCTGGTCCCAAAAATCCTTCCCTCCAAAACGTTATGATGTAGAAATCGCAACATTGTACACAAATTCAACTAAAGTTTGCTCAGTCTTGCAGTTTTAACCATTTAGCCCAACTTTTCTGCAAATTTGACCAATCACCTTAGCCCCTGGGCCATTTTTACTTCCTGGAATGCAAGCCTCCAGGATTAAAAAAACTTGCCTCATGCCACAAAGTCCTATTTGCTATTAAATATTACCACTAAAATTGGTACAAGTCAAGTTCCTGAAGCGTTATATAAAAGTGGTGGGAAACTGTTTGGCATCGTGTGCAACATCTTGGTGGAACAAAGACAAAAATTGTCAGCTTTCTACCAAAAAACATGCCAGGAATGGTTGAGTGCATTTTTTTTTTTCAGTCAGCCAAACTATGTCCCAAATAGAAGTGGTGATGATGAGCGACAAGGGAGGAGTTCCCCTCTTAAATTAAGGAAAAGGGGTTTGCTGGTGGGAGGAAGTGTCGGCTGAGAAAACCTGCCAGAGCAATCTCAGTTTGCTATGTCATTAACAGCTGACAGCATAAATGTCCAACAGAGACATAAACAAAATCAGAAATTACCTACTTTAGCAGATTCAATGATTTTATTAATAAGAAATCAAGTTCGGAAAAAAGAAATTGCTTTGTTTTTATACTAGCCATTTAGTAAATTTTGTAAATTCATTAGTTTTTGGTATGGTATTGAAAAAAATTAGTCTACTATACATTTTAACTTTAATTGCAACTGTTTGAAAAAGCTGCTCCAGAATCAGATATTTTAGGCTGCAACAGTCAGAAAAAAGTGCACAAAACCCTGGAGGGACTGAAAAACAGAACATGGCAGCTTCTGTAAACCGGGTCCTGCTGACTTCATGTTCCAACAACGAGAGAAGGTGGGAACAGCTTGGTCTTGTATTATAATACATATCAACGGTTGTAACAAACAGAAACTGTCTTTAAACGGGTCAGTTTATAACAAAGCACTTATATACAGATAAAAGATCTGAGCCAATCACACGCTGTTCGATGCTGAAACAAAAACCCCAACCCACCAGTCTCCCATCAAGCCCACCACTCGTGGCCTCCTCTCCCAGTGCTGTGTTTGTGTTCTGGAGGGAACCGACCGACCCCTGACCCCGGGCTAATGAGAGCGATAACGAGGATTAAAAGGGGGGTGACTGGAAGGTGTCTGAGAGTGGGGTTTAAACAATTACACCAGGCTGCCAACATGCCTTTCTTCATGACTCAGGAAATTACAGTCTCCCTCTCCTTCTTCCTCCACCCCCTTACACTCACCCCTACACACACACTCTTTCAGTTGGAGCACAAAAGAAAGAGCTTATGGAAAATAATAAATTATCTCCAGGCCACGTTAACTTGAATGTAAATCGCCGGGCAATTATGTTTTAATAGCCCTTTAAGAGAATGAGTAATTGGGTTGACAGTACCGGGGTTGATCAGGCTCACCCATCTCCCTCCCTTTGTGCCCGCTGGAGGAGAGCTCTGGGTCTGCAAGCCGGTCAGCCTGCAGCGTGTTTGAAAGTTCACTTTAGTTATCCTGTGAGACACTGTGACAGTCAAATCAGAGGATCTGAATGTCTACTTTTATGTGCTAATTCTGCATTTGGCCAAGTCATGAAAATGTCTTAATTGTCCACCACTGAAGGCAAAACAACAATAATGTTGCAGCACATGTTTCTGTGTGTGAGTATGTGTTTGTTTTCTGTAGAGTTAGCGAAACATCTCACGAACCATTAGACAGATTTTAATAAAACTTTCAGAATGTAATCAATGAGTGTAGCTCCATAAGTGGTTACCTTTTTAGGTCAACCAAGTCCAAGATGGCCACACTTGCTAATAAAACAACAGATGAATGGCTTTATCTCTGTCAGTTCCACAAATATTGACCAAATATTTAGCGTAGTAGTAGCAGAGAGTCATCCTCAACATACTCCAAACACTACACATTGCACATTGAAGATCTTTGCTTAAGATTGTGGCAATAATGTTCTGTTAGGAAAATGTCTGATGAAGCACTGAATAGAATTTAGTGAAACTATCAGAAAGTAATCATTGCATGTACATCTACAACTGATTATTATTTGGGGTCAACCCAATTCAAGATAGTCGCCACAGCTCATTGACATTAGCCAACACAGAAATAGCTATAGTTCCATCAGTTCTACAGATATTGAGCTACTTTTGGTGAGATAGTAGCTGAGAGTAATCCTCAAACATTCTCTGAGCTAGGTCTTTAATTTTTCTTAAGAATTAATTTGCCATTTCAGATGTCTCCTGAGAATCAACTATTTCTTGGCAGGTTTTTCTTGTTTTCTACTAATAAGAGGTGTTTACTCTCTATGAAGCCCTCAAGGCTGCGTGTGCTTGTTTCACAATCCAGATTGATCTGTTGTTACCAGGCTTTCTAAGAAATAGCAGAGATGTAATGAAAAGCTACTGTCTGCTTCTGTACATATTTACCTCAAAATATAGTCAATATATAGATTCATACAGAAAGTGAAGGATCCTGTGGGAAGATGCTGTTTCATTTCTTTTGTTTGGTAATCTGGATAATATGAAATAAAATAAATGAAAGACTTAGCATTCCTTGAAGGAATGCAGATCGCCCACCGTGTAACATGTCAAAGTGTTAGACGAAGATCGTGCGCTACTGCATCATAGCTCATAGCACATGATATTGCGATGATGTCAGGGAAAGAGTATGTGTTGTGAATAACACATTAAATTTTAGTTCAATACCTGTAACACTGAATGATTTGTAGTCATTTTGTGTTGGCTAATATCAATAAGCTGTGACAGAAATCTTGAATTGGTCTGACTCCAAAAGTGATTCAGTTGTAGAGCTACATTGATCATATTACTTTCTGAGAGTTTCATTCAAATCTATCCAGGGGTTCATGGGATATAATGCTTACAAACAAATAAGGTTGACTCCAACAGTTAATACCAAAATTTTAAGTAACAATCTTGTACTATAAATAGAGCTTGGAGGATTTGTTGTAAACGACTCTCAGGTACTACCATACCAATTTTTAACACAATGTCTGTAAAACCGTGTCACATTTTGGATGTTTTGATTTTGTTTCCCTGGTCTGAGTTTTCTGTAGATCCTTGTTTCATCAGGGTTTACAGTTTGCATCAGTATATTTCTGCACAATTTATTTGTTCCAGTGTTTCTGTTCTCTTTTAAACCTGGCAGTGTTAGTTTTTTGTTTTGCCATAATTTTATCTGAGCTTATGTTTTGCCTGTTGCATAAACCTGTGTCTGCAATTTAAAACAAATTGACCTGTCCTCTTTTAGCAACCACTTTCCCAGTAACTATATTTGGTTGTCTCAGCTCATTGTCAGATCCTCACACAGATCCTCCTTTGTTCACCTGCTGCTCTGCATCCTTGGGTCTTACAACCAATATTGTTACAAATTGCTTGAGTTATTGAGTTACATTTTTGTGATTTCAAGGTCAATTGGCTGTGATGGTCATCTTGATTTGAGTTGACTCCAAAAGTTAATTAGCTGCAAATGTACAGACAATTTTTCCATTATGAGAGTTTTATTAAAATCTGACCTAAAATTCATGAAATATTTGCTGACAGACAAATAGTGGTTACTCCAACAGTAAATGCTAAAGATTTAAGCAAAGATCTGGCACAATGTGTAGCACTCGAGCCATGTTTTGGGTCTTACACTCAGCTACTACCACACCAAATTTTAGGTCAATAGCTGCAAAATTTACTGAGTTGTAGTCATTTTTGTGTTTTGTAATGTTAGTAGGCTGTGATGGCCATCTTGAATGTGGGTGACTCCAAAAGTTAATTATTTGTAGATGTACATCCAATGATTAGTTTGTGCAAGTTTCATAAAAATTCAACCAGGGGTTCACAAGATATTTTACTAACAAACAGACATACATGCATAAACATAGCCAAATCGCCCACCATTCAGCAACAGGCAATAAAAATAAAATATAGTAATCTGTATTTGGGCCACATGGATATAAATCATGAGGGGATACTATTAGAGAAAAATATGCTTTTCTTGTTGAATGTTATTTTTCTTTAAAAACTGTCTAAATTGTTTATAGTTGAGGTTCAGAAAAATGCTAAACTTTGTTTATATCACAAAGAAATTAGAAGACAGAAAAGCTGTTTCTGATTAGATCTGTTATCGGTGTCCTAACAACCCCATACTCACCCCAACAAAGGTGAGGAGAACACTGACCAGCTTCTTCTGACCTCTGTCCTAGAGAGAGCAACCTATGGATGATCAGCAGGTGTCCTGACTTCCCAGCACCGGGGGGGCAGAGGAGGCAGGATCGATGCGAGGAGAACAGAGATCACACCAGACCAAACCCAGCGAGTTTAGATACAATAAATGAGCTGGGAACAACACAAACAGCGGGGGGACGGAGGAGAGAGAAACATGAGGGAGGATACAAGAAAAAAAAATAAATAAAAAGAGTAGAAAATTGTGATAGAGATCTGAAACAAGGCTTAGTCTGACACAGACGAGGGAAATAATCAAAATCCTCGGCAGGACATCAGACCTTTCTACAATGAACAGGCAAATGGTGGGATAAACCTGTATTTATCTCCTCGTACTTTCATCTCTGGAGGAAGACCAGCGCCGTAAGAAACTGATCAGATGAGCATCTGTTCGGGTTGGCGACAGTCACAGGACTGCAGCGATGGATCAAAAATCCCATTTCTTAATCTCATCTCTATTACTGTTCGTGCTGTACAGAGATTTACACCACAGTTACACAAAAAAGGAGGAAAAAAAAATTCACCATGTTAGTGTTTTCTTCTAGACACAGGTTTTCTTTTTCAGTCGTCGCAGAAAGTGCTCGACAAAGACAATCTGTGCAGTCAATTTGGACAAAGTAAACTGTAAAAATTGTTGACTTTTTAAAGAATTGTATGGCCATCAGTACCTAGTGAGTATCCCTTTCTGAAACATTTTTGTACATATTAGTTTGGGCCACCCTCACACAGTATGACGTCCCAGCTGCACAAAGTACCCATTGGGAGTAAAACTAAACAGTTCAACATAATTTGCAGCAACTGTTTCCTTAAAATCTTAATAAGAGTAAAGTGTTATAGTGCTATAAATGTAGAAAAATGCCTCTGAATTGTGGAACCTGAGCTGCATGTCACAGCTCCATCTGTTCCTGCCACGCCTCTTGCCACAGCCACTTAACTTTCCATTCATCCACAGTTCAAGCCACGCCCATATTATCGTGCCCAAGTAATCACAGTCATCTGTTTCACCTGTTCTGGTCCCCATAAATACCCACAGCTCCCAGTACTCTTCGCCAGATTATTGAAAGCCTCACAGCGAGTAAATGTCCAGCGTTCATGTCTTGTTCATGCCTGATC
>NC_051445.1:23898416-23906581 GCF_001649575.2 Kryptolebias marmoratus
AAGAACTTACCTGTTCCGGTTCCAGTCCACGACGGTCACGTGAGTGTCCTGTTTAGAGTCACAGGTCCCGCTCCTGTCCAGTCCACAATAAAACTCTTAAAACTTCGTCGTTGTGTTGCGAGTTTGAATCCTGTCAAGTCCTGCCTTGTCACTGCATGAAACATCCAGGAAGTCCCTCAGAGTGATACTTAATGTTTGAAGCAGATGTTCAGTTTACCAGACACCACAGCACTTAAAGGTGCTTTAGAAGACAGGTTCCCAAAACGTAAACACAAAGACGTTAAATATTTTCATACTCCAAAAACATCCACCAGGAATTTGTATGTGTGTATGTTAGGATTGTAACACTGATCCAGGCTCCATTTTTTTGCTTCACAACTTAGTTGCTGAACTCTTCCAGATCAAGATCCCCACAGTCATTATGTCAAACTAATGTTTCCTTAAACACTGCTCGACTCAAAAATAGATCATGTTAAGCTATTTTACCCTGTGGAAAGAATTCTATTTGATCCAGTAGTGCATCAAAATTTAATTTCTACCTTTCTGAATTGTTATTATATAAGCAGCTTCATAACATCTTTATTTATGTGAGCAGGTTATTCACAGCGACAGGATTCAGTTAAAAGGATTCTGTGACTTCATCTTTTGTTTTATAAAGCCGAAATCAAAGGCAGCAACTTTTAGCTTGTTTCCATGTTACCCCTGCCACAAAAAATGAAAGGACAATATTGTTTCTTGCCCATGTCTGTGTGTGTTCATTTGTCTGCTGTGTTGTCAATATATTTCTTGAACCACTGGACAGATTTTGGTAGCATTTTTCATCGAGTCATCGACATATGCACATCTACAATGAAATAATTTTTAGAATCTACTCGATTCAAGATGACTGCCTTAGCTAAGCAAGCTTAGAAAACACAAAAATGGCTGTAACTCAATTAGTTTTACAGGTATTAAGCCAAATGTTTGTGTGGTAGTAGCTGAAACTTACCTGCAACTTATACTCCGAGCATTAACTGATTGTGAAAGAGCTGTTTTTGAACTTTGTCTTTTAGCAAAATATCTCATGAACCACAAGATAGATTTTATTGAAACTTTCAGAAAGTAATCACTGGATAAACATCTACAACTGACTAGCTTTTGGAGTCAACCTGTTTCAAGATAGATTTATTGAGCTAAATCTTGGTGTGGTGGTAGCAGAAGATCATCGTCAGCACACCCTCCGAGAGCTAGCACATTTTGTGAGACCTTATACGAGATTGGGCAAAATGTCATTGATAAAGTTTATTCAAAACAACTAACTCAGTCCATTCTCGTCATGCGATGATCTTAGTTTAACACTCTGGCATGAAAGGCATCAGGCAATGTATTCCTTTAAAGAATGTTAGACCTTTAGTATTTTAAATATGTTTTACTGTTAATTTCATGTTTAGGATGTTATAGGATTAAAAACAACTACCCATCTTTGATTGCATATAGAATCATGATCATCATTTCTAAACACAAACAAGTGGAAAAAACCCAACATAATTCATCAAAAGTCTTACTTCTAGTTGATGTAGGCAAAGTTACCTGACCAACGGTGCTCGTCATATCATTAATACGAGTCATCCATGCACTCATAAGGTCTTCTTTACACAATACTTGGCTATGTGTGTCTGTGTTTTCAAAAGTGTGTTGGTGTGTCCACGTGTCCCATTTTTCCATTTCCCTTCCTCTCCCTACGAAGGCTCTTTTATTCCCCTCTGGGCGCTCCGTCACCCGTGTCGCCGGGGGACAAGGAGAACGTGGCGTTTTACCTAGATCAAAAATTTACGAGCAATTAAAAGCCGGCCGCTGCCCAGCATCCATCAGCCCAGCGTGCTGCTGCCAGGCAGCGTGAGGGGGAGTTGCAGTAAACCACAGGCTATATACTTTTATATCTGTTTTCCCTCCAAAGAGGGAAGGTTATGACAAAATGATGTTTTACTCTTCTTAGTTTCCAGCGTGATGTAGATGTTTTGGTGGTTTGTTTGCGGGGAGGTCAGAGCACAGAGAGGCGCAGACAAAAAATTAAATAAAATGCTCGTGAAGGTGTTTTCTTGAAATTGGATTATTTTCTAATTAGTGACATTACAATACACATCCGTTACTTTGGTCAATCAGTTACTGAGGGAAGAGTGACCTAATTACTCTGTTGTTTATTACTGCAGAAGTCTGATTTATGTGCCTGTAAGCTGATGATTTCATCACAGAGTCCTCCGTAATAGCAGTACGAACCCCCCACCCACCCATATTTGAATTTACAAACATCCACACTCACGCACAATGATCCAGTGCAACACACCTAAATACACAAAAAAGAATGGAACCCCTCATAGATCAACGCAGTCACTCTTTCACTTTCCCTGGCTCTTCACGACAGGCTCAGACTCATTTGCATCCTTAATTGTGTTGTAATGTACTTTTAATTTGAAAATGGAGGCAATTAATTATTTTGATATGGAACAAAATGCAGCAAATGTAAACATTCTAATAGTTCTTTGTGAACTTGGTATCATTTTTCAAAAGATGGATTGAATCTTATCTCATTCTTTAATGCCACAACTGTTTTTTTTTTTCACCCCCAAAGATACAATTTCAGCATCATGCATTCTCCTTGATATTCACTTTGTTTTCACGGTGAGACCAGCAGCTCTTTGATCTATTCTACCACTGTTATTTTCCATCCAAATCTCCTACAGGATAATCACTGTGGTTTCACCTCTGCCATCAGAAGAGATTAAGTGAAATTAAGTTTGTTTGGATGTTCTGCCGCTTCTCCATACATCACACCTCTGATGTGAAAATCGCTAATGCCATACGGTTTCCAGGTTAGAGAGGCTTCAAGAGGAGATATGAACCACAGATCATTTTTTAGCTCCTCATGTGATCAGTTGGGGTGTTCATACAATGCAGAGCAGCATTCAGAGTGCGAGGGGTGTGAGGTGGAGGGGATCTGTTTCTGGAGGCGAATAGAAAAGCTGACACTTTCACTCCCTCACCCTGATAAACTCACCGCAGAGAGGAACACGACGAATGAGACTTATTTTTTATCCTCTTTCCATCCCGCTTCATCACCTTTTCTCTCTCCTCTCTCCCATTGCTGCAAACTTTTCTCCCCTCTTACATCTCCGTCTCACCGTCCAACACCTCCCCTCATCCCTAACCCCACCGCCCCTTTTCTTCTGATTCTCCCGAGGGGGCTGGGAGCTGGCTGACATCACAGCCGGCCAGGCAACAGCCTATAAATTATGAGTGACAAGTCTTTGGACCAATAAATGCACCACCATATTTCATGCACAGTAAATCTGATGGCAGATTGCTGTGGCGTGTGGCGGCTGACATGTTTATTGTCGACAAGGCGGCGGGAGCAGAGCGGGGAGGGTGGGGGTCGCTCCCCGACATTGTTGAGGTTTTCTAAAGCTCCCAGTCTATATGGAGGTCAAACAGATGGGAACTTTGGCTTGTGAGCGACCCATTCGTTCCATCCAGCGCCAAACTAATCCTAAAACACACCCCATGCTCAAACACACACACACACACACAAACATCCACTCACGGAACATCTTTAGGAAGCCATTTTTCTGCAGCTTTTGCAAAGCCATGCAGCCGCTGCATCCACTGCAACCATCTGTCCCCAATCTGCACACGCTCTGAAAGCTTTAAGGTTACACACCACAGCTCCACTGATGTTTTTTTTTCTAATTTGAAGACAGAATTAATTTAAGGTCTAGAAGTCCTGGAAAAAACACATATCACTTGCCACCTTTCATGCCAGAGGTTTAAACTTGGATCATTTTATGTTGAGAAAGCATCGGGTTATAGCTGTTTTGGTCCAACCTTGAAATTAATGTTTCACACCATATCATGCAAAATCACTAAATGTTGTGCAATCGAATATTGTTCAGAGTATGAGTCAGATACAACCCCATCAAAGTTTAGCTCAATATCTGTATAATTGACTGAAACACAACTATTTCTGTGTTAGCTACGGTTGATTAGCTATGACAGCCATCTTGAATTGGATTGACTTTAAAAGTTATTCAGCTGTAGATGTACACCTAATGATTATTTTCTGATAGTTTAAATAAGATCTTTCCAGTGGTTCATGAAATATTTTGCGAACAGACAAAGGCGTTGACTCCAATAGTAAATGTCAAAGTTTCAAGCAAAAGTCTGGTGCAATGTGTAGTGTTCAGAGTATGTCTTGGTAATAACTGTCAGCTACTACCACACCAAATTCTAACTCAGGATCTGTAGATAAACTACAAAACCACTTTTGTGTTGGCTGAAGTAGGTTAGCAGAGGCATCAATCTTGAATCCATCAGCTGAAGAGGTATATCTAGTGATTATTCTTTTGGTTATTTGTAATTTATCCAGTGGTTTATCAGATATTTTTCATAACAGACACACACAGTTACAGTCAAAACATTATCATCCTTTCAATGTAAGCGTTTGGAGAGAAATATGAAAGAATACAGCTCTTTAATAGTCAAACCAATCATTAACAGACACTAAATGATTTTCAGAAAATATTAATTCCTCTTTTGAAAGTTCATTTTTTAATATTTTTTTATATAACCAAATACTAATAACCCTAAAACAAAACAAACATTATTAATTTATCAAAATCAAAGAATTCAGCTACCTTTTTTTACATTAGACGGTAAATACTCTATCTGCTTTTATATGTATTAAAACCCTCTCACTAAGTGACCCTGTGCTGATTGCAGCGCAGTCCACTCGTCGTCGTCCATGCAATAAACCATTTTTTATAATTAGCACGACCGTTGCTGTATGATCAGGGCATTACAAGTCTTCTGCCACAGCCCTTAAACGGACAGATTTCAGCAGATGCCTGCCGCTGTGATCGGCATCATTATATTTTAATTAATCCATTCTTCTCCCAGCAACACAGTAATTACAATCTATTTTATGACACCGCATGCAGAGAACGAGGGGATCAAGGGGAGGAATAGGAATGGAGAAAAAAGGAAAGACTTGAAAAGGAGCAGGTTATGAGAAAAGAAACTACAAGGACAGGCGATGAGAGTTAAGAGAGGGAGTCTGAGTGAGATGAGAAACATCACAAACACTGTGACTGATTACTGACTCGTCATTGGCTAACCGACACCATGAAAGCATTGTAAAAGCATTTATAAGATGTCTGGAGGAGCACGGGCTTCACTCTCTTTCAGACTCTTCCTTCATACAGCGTGAAGGAGAAGCCTCTTAGCTTCTGTTTGTGTAAATCATCACAGGTAGGAACACAAAGACACGCTGAGTGTGTATAATAACATCACAAGATTACAGTCACACTCCTCTCTGGACAAGATCATTTGTCTTAACTCAAATAAATCAGGCTGTGACTTTTGTGGTTCAAGTGTTTTACACAAGGAGAGTTTGCATATAAAAATGATGTGCATGTGCACATGGAAATTACATTGGTGAGTAGATGGAGAATGTGAAATCAAAAACTCATATTCATAATTGAGTGAATGCATCATATGCAACACCTGATTCTTCCAGTTAAATATATAAATGATCATTTTGAGGCAACTTTAGCTCAACAACATTATTTTAAGGTAGACTTATTTAATTTACATTCAAATAACATTCTGCTCACTTTCTTTTTCTATGTGGGTGGTTTCACTTCACTTCAAGGTCAGGTCCTCTATGAGAAATGTGGGAGCTTCAGGATTCTGCTCAGTATCTTAGCTGTTCCTAGGACTGCGCTCTTCAGGACAGAGATCTCTGAGGTTGTTTCTGGGATCTGTTGGAGCCACTCTTCCAGTTTGGGGGTCACAGCATCGAGTGCTCCATTGGCCACTGGTACCACTGAGGCCTTGACTTTCCACTACTTATTTCATCTTTCAGCTCTTTGTATTTCTCCAGCTTCTCATGCTCCTTCTTCCTGATGTTAGAGTCGATCTGGACTGCTACTTCTATCACCACTGCTTTCTTCTGTATCTTGTCGACCACCACAATGTCCGGTTGGTTAGCCATCACCTGTTTGTCAGTCAGGATCTGGAAGTCCCACAGTATCTTAGCCCTGTTGTATGAATATGACTAAATCTTGTCGACTCTTAGCACTATAAAACGTAGAGAATTGTTAAAATTTAGAACCGCTGAATAGCAGCTGATGTATAAGTTTCCGTAAACCATAGAGCTAATTCATCTAATATTTTTTATGGGAAAACAGGATGAATTAAAATTTTTTGAACAATGTGAGCCCAAATCAGCTCAGTCTTCTTTGAAACTTTATTGAAGAAACTCTCTTGTGGCATGTGGTCCAGAAAGCAGTTTCCTATTTGACCACCATTATAAAATGTACATTAAAACACGTTTTAAGAGGTGGGGACCACTTCCGGTCCTCAAGGGTCAACTTTCCTGCATGTTTTAGTTGTATTCTTGAGCCAACACATCTTGCTACAATGTTTAAATTATCTCCTCAACATTCACCAAGTCCTGCAGAAGCCTGTTAATGTCTTATAACAGGGAAACAACAAAAACACAGGACAGTGACCCTTGAGGACTAGAGGAGAGGACCACAAGCTTCTATAAGGTGAGTGTAGTTTTAAAAGTACTGGTGCTGGAAGAGTGTTCAGTTTGCTCTGTTACTCAATGAACATGTATGTACTTTAGAGTCCAATCACATCTGCTTTCATCTCTCAGTAGCTCTACTGAGAAAAAAAATGCCTACCCTGAGCTTGGAGCTGAAAAGGTGATGCTAAATGCAATCATAAAGACTAGAAACAGCAATCCCAACGGAGAGACAAAAAAAGGCAAACTATCTCAAACAATTATAAAGAGTAAGAAGTGGTGCATCCTCATCAAATCAATTATCATCAATAGTCAGTTTCGGAGCATTTAACTTTAAATTTTAGTCATCAAAATGCATATACATAAGACAGTGAGTGTGTTTTGCGATTTTAAACTCTAGATCGGTTTGAAAATATTACGAGAAGTAATCTGAAACACTAAAGAAGGGCCACAGCAAACTTATGAATGAAGAACTGCAAGTAACATGCTGCCCGCTTCCAACATCTCAGCAATTTAACCAGCTCCTTCTCACTGCCCTGCTGTTGCTGTAGGAAGCCCAAACAAAACTACGGTTGCTCCCAGAATAACAGATAACAACCAATATTTAACAGACAGTGTGTTTCGTGAAATTATTATAGTACAGTTACATCAACAACTAGAAGTCTTGCAAACCTAGAGAGGACTGAAATCTTTGCTACTGCCCATTTAAACCAGAGAATTACCAGCTCTGTTTTAAAATGGCCCAGAAAATGTAGTCAACCACATTCAAAGTGATTTAAACAGGTATAAATGAGGTTTGAGCAATTTATTACAACTGAAACTACATTCAGACATCATGTGGAGATAATTACTGTAATTCCACATTTCACACCTTTTCCACATTCAGATATCTTTAGGAGGCTTTTGATTGTTTCTGGTGGGGCATAATACCTTTCTAGACCAATTAAACTATACTACTGTTTCTCACAAAGTGCCATAAGCTTTATGTTTGTAATTGTAGTAACTGTGTTTTACAGATTGTTGATCTGCAAAATGTGCCTTTATCTTTATGCTGCAGCCAAGTTACACTGATCAGTTCATCAAAAAGAGGAACACATTTTGCCTAATTGCTACATCTGTACAAAAACAGCTTTTTTACATGAAGAAGTAATGAGCGTAGATATTTAAAATACTGTAGGCATAAATTTACAGACTTCCTAACATGTGGAATACTGAAAAATAAACACTACAGAACTTAAAAAGATTTTTAAGTTCTAAAGTACATCAAAAGTATAATATAAATCATGTTATTAATCTTCCTGATGAAATACAGTTCACAATTCAGCTAAAAAAGACTTTATCAAGACGCACACGCACACACACACACACACACACACACATGTATATATATGTATATATATGTAAAAAAAATTCCCTTCTCACCCTCCGCGGGTGGTCTTTGTTTCATCCTCTCAGCTCGGGTCCTCTACCAGAGGCCTGGGAGCTTGAGGGTTCTGCGCAGTATCTTGGCTGTGCCTAGAACTGCACATTTCTGGACTGAGATGTCTGATGTTGTTCCTGGGATCTGTTGTAGCCACTGCTCCAGTTTGGGGGTGACTGCCCC
>NC_051445.1:23906808-23959926 GCF_001649575.2 Kryptolebias marmoratus
ATATATATATATATATATATATATATATATATATACACAAAAGCAGGAAAATCAAGCCCACAACAAACCAAAGACTGCACAGGAATGACTGAAGGAACACAACAAAAATCCTAAGACATATCCCATCTTATTCTAAAAGTCTCTCAGTTTAAAGCAGTGGTAAATTCTCAAAAAAACAAACAAAAAAAACATTGTTTAACGTTGCCAAAGTGAACTGCACTCAGTTTACATTCGTCATTTAAAAACAACACGGTTAAAGCCATAATATTGTAAACCCAATCCATTTGAACACATTAGCGCACAACACTGTCTGTAGATATTCCAAAAAACTTGTACCATGCAGACCATTCCCAGCAACTTACACAACCCACAACACCTGCTGCTAAAGGTTTGGTACAAGTACAAGATATTCTTGTGTTTGGGTTTTCTTTAAGTTTCTTTTTGTATTCAGGGTTATTGTTTTTTTTTCATGTTTCTGGTTATCCTGTGTTCAGTTTGGGTTTATTGTTTCTTTTATTTTGTCATTTGGTTTAGTTTTGTCTTTGTATAGTTTTTGCTCCTTGTGTTCTTGTCATCATTCACTTGTTCTCAACCAATATTTTGTTTGCCTGCCACGCCCATCTTCACCTGCTCCAAGTTATCACTCACCTGTGCCCACTTCTCCTAATTTCCTGCAGTAATTAAAACCTGGTCATTTCCCTCTGTTGTCACTCCAATGTGCTGTCTGGTTTTGTTCGTGTCTCGCCCTCGTATCTTTGCCATCCTCTATTTTGTAAGTTTGTGTTATTTTGTTTTTTCTTTGTTGCTGACATGTCAGCCTTTTGTTTTCATTTCTTTTTAAAAATAAATTAGTTTTTCTTTAAGCTCTCAGTATGAGTCTGCATTTTGGGTCTGCCTCACTCTCCACCAAACCCAACAATTCTACACAACTCCATGTCCATGTCTTTGTCAAGTAAGGAGAATTATATGCCTGCCGTGACATACTCTCTTTCACCATGTAGCTATGGGTATTACATTGACGCTAGGTTGGTTCCATGTCCTTATCACAATCATAGAATAGGCATTCCTAATTCCTCAACAACCACACCATGTCAGTGCTTGTGGGCCCCACAGCGTGGATACACTGCCACTACGCTCTGTGTAGGACCCCAATACTCTGCCACCACAAGGATCAACCACCTTGACCTAGATACAGAAGTTTTCTGCATTCTCAAAACCATTGTGGACTAGTCACCCTCTGTCATGAGTGGTGGGGCGTTCACTGTGTTTATAATACTAGCCAAAACCAGGCCAAGATCATACACATTTTGGCAGATTATTTTAAAAATGTGGTAAGGTCACCATCCAGTAGGAAAGATGGCCTAAGACAGGAGGACTTTTTGGTATGGTTGATCAGTGTATGGTTACAGCTCAAAACAAAAGGAAACTGCTAGACAAGCAAATTAAACTGATAAATACACCAGTGTAGCTTCTAGCCGCACTTTAGAAAGGCTGCTTAGACCGCTGGCACTGATGGAGTTACCCTGAAACCCAAAACGTGTAGTTTCACGTTTGTACTCAAAACCTTTTAAAATAGCATACTTGGCTGTATCATTAGTACCTATGGTGGACATGATATCCTGCTGCATTGATGGTCCAGCCAGGCTCTTCGGGGTCAGGAATCTTTGCTGTCTTGGCGATCAGATGCTGAACATCCCTCCATGTCAGCTTCGGACTGAGAAACATAAAACAGAAGTTGAAACATGTCAACACTAAAGTTGCAAAGGAAACAATACAACTCTGTATGAAACTTTGAAAAGAAATTCACATGAAACATAAAGCAGGCTATGGTTTAGGCAGGCAAGATGATGGAGGATTGCTTAATGGAGCTCATATGAAAAGCCCACACTATTAATGCCAGGTTTATTGATACATACAGTAAGCTGCTGCAATAAGACACTGTCATACCTTTAAAAGTAATTCCTCTATACATAAAAGCACATATTTTAGTCAAGCCTCCATTTTTAATAATGGCGTCAAAAACTGTGAATCCAACAAAGAATATTTGATACTTAACAAAAGAGTCCAGAGAGCTAAATGTAGAGAAAGTCCTCTTTTTAATCCCAGGCAGGGGAATTCTAATAGAGCAGACTCAAGTGTCATGTCAAGCAATATACTAATGGAATCCAATTAAGACCTTTAAACTGCGCCGAGAGCTGGAGGATATTAGCTCAGTTTTCTATAACAAAAGACCAAAGGGTCGTCAACGAGGGTTTTTTTTTTCAGAGCATAAAAAGCATAAAGGAAATTGGGTTTTTCTGCTTTATCCACTCATTATTGTTCCCTAAGAAAATGATTTGAATGGAGTAAAGTAAAACTGCTCAGGCACCCAATCTGAACAGTCCTTTTTTTCCTGAGAAGAAATGCTACTGCTCTCTGCCTGAACCTCTGCAAACAGCCATTTCTCAGAAACACACATAAAAAAGATGTTTAAAGGTGTTCCACCATCATTAATAACATCATAACGCACATAGTCAGACTCTTCTGTAAGTATATTTTCATAGTTTCAGTCAATGTCAAAAGTTGCACTTAGATGTGAAGATAAGCTGCTGTAAAGGGGAGGGAAAAAAAATAGTCCTTCATTATTCTGCTGTTGGGTGTTGGACATCTCAGGAACTATTGGGTACAGATTTATACTGATAAATTCCACTCACATATTTGACAAAAAAAAAATCAAAACCAAACGGCAGAACAAACGTGAGGAGAGAAGCTTTCATTAGGAGCACAAAACAAAACCACAGCAAGCCCCAAAAACAGGCAGCTAAAACAACATGATGAGAATAATACCAGTAACACTAAAATTAGAAGGATAGAATGAAACAAAACACAACGCACAAACAATTATTTTAGGCTTTGATTTCAAAGGGATTGGAGTGCGAGCAAGTGTACGGAGGGAATAAGCTTTGTACTTTTGAACTGTTGCTGCTCACTGCATGCGTCTGTGTGTACGAGTGCGCGTTCTGTGCTCCATATTAGCAGCAGCAGCGTGATTTTGTTGTGTGCACTCCCCCACCTCTATCATCAGCACCACCACCACCACCATCACCCCTCTGGTGGAATCAGAGAAAGCCCCACGGCCCCGGCTGGTTTGCATAAAGCAAACAAAATTAAATTTGCTTTGCTAAATCAAAGCATGTATGGTATTCCAAGCAGCTCTCTCTGGGACAAATTACTTCAAACGGCCTCCTTTGTATCATAACAGAATTTGGGAAAAAAAAAATCAGCCCAATCAGTGGCACTCCAAAACCCTCGACTCAGGAATTAATTATTGAACCGAGGACTTTTCTCTCTCCTGGCAGTCTGTGACACAGATCTATTTATTTTGGAAAAGTCATTTTGCTCTTAAAAGCACACTGCTGGCTGAGAACACTGCTATCTCCCCTTCTCTCAGATTTTACTTCTCTTTGCTACACAACCCCCTGAAGGGACACGTGAATAGGTTTAGACCAGAAGCTTATTCTGAAAACTCCACAACCACCATCAACTGTGGTGCTGGTTAAACATAAGTGTTACTAATGATGGACTGAGCAGTCAGCTGTTTTACATAGACAGTATTTAGTTTATAATAAAAAATATGAAATTGAGGGTGGTTATTATTGCAATTGATATCTCTTTTGCACACAATTTGTTTATTAACTAAAACCAATTAAAACTTTATTTTTAAACCACCTTTCAAAAAGCAATGTGTAACACTAGATTAAACAAACCAAATATAAAGAAAAAGAGACAAAAAAGCAAATAAATAAATAAAATAAAACCAATAAAATATCATTTTAAATAGCAACAAATTGTAAAACATGGATTCTAAAGTCTAAAGAATAAAACCAAGATTTTAAAAAAGGAGAGAGAATTAGAATCTACTATTAATCCCTAAAAGTAAGCATAAAACAAAATAAGGCTGAGTAAAACAGGTAGAAATAAATGACATTTATATATTATTTAGTTAAGAGTCAAACTAGAAGCATAATAAATCTAACAAGTTATACAATTTATACAAGACCTGATCAACTTTGTGAGTAAAAAGATCATTAAAAACCAGATAAACAGGTGAGTCTTGAGTTTGTTTTTAAAAACATCAACACTCTCAGTCGTCCTCAGGAAGGGCGTTCCACAGATGAGAACCAAAATAAGAAAATGGTACCTTGCTGCAGGTTTTAGTTCTAACGTTTGGTACAAACAGAAGACGGTGAAAGATGGTGAAAAACCTAAAAACCTTTTAAAAAAAAAGTTAAAATTGATTCTAAAGCACAGTTATACTCTTCTATATTCAGATTTTTACCCCTCTATACTCAGAGTTATACTCTTCTTAGGAAGACCGGAGAGCAGAGCGTTACAACAATTGCTCCTGCAGGTAATAAAAGCATGAACTACAGTCTTTGAATTGGACTGAGAGGGAAACAAGCCATCTCTGGCAATGGTTTTCAGAAGATACGAATGACATTCTATTTGAATCTTCAATAGCTATGTTTTGTAAGTGTATTTATAAAAAAATAGAAATTGCAACATTAATGATTAATGTTTAGTTGCCAGAGTTTAATTTAATAAAAAAATGTTCTGAAGTTGCAATCTGCTGTTGTTTTTTCATCTTATATAAATATTAAAAAAAGGGATTTTGAACTTTTACACTAACCTTAGTAACTACTGACTTTAGTCAATTGAAAAGAGTACAGACGGGGCAGTTTCTAGTTTTAGGTATACCATAGTATTAAAATGTCACAATGTCAAAACCACAGATTTTTGGGTTATAAAGTTTCTGTGGTTTAAATTCCCTTTAATGCGATGCCATGGACAGTGAGGAGTTTTTCTGGTCATATGTTAAATAAACTGTCTTTCCCCTACCCATCACTGCCAGTTGTCAGTCAGCTGAATATGGTGGTAGAAAAAGAAGAGTTTCCCTTAACTTTTTTGCTTCTCAAAAAAGACAAAGTCAGCTGTTTTAAATTATTTTTAGTTGCAAAAAAACACGAACAATCATGACTTGTCTACAAGAGAGGTGACATCAGTCTTTTTAAGGTAGCACTGTTTGGAAGCAATTATTTGCAAAAAAACTTTGAGATTTGGGATGTCTACTGGTAAAATAAACAAATACTAAAGACCCAGCTACGGTAACCAGCATTAACTTGTCATGTTCCCAGTGTTACTGTAGTCTTTCTGGTTTTTAAACTGATACTGATTTTAAATTTTATTTCTATACTTGCAATAACAACCCCAATTCCAACAAAGAAAGGACGTAGTGTAAAATGTCAATAAAACAGAATTCAATGATTTGTCAATCTCATAAACCCATATTTTATTCACAATCGAAGATAGTAAACATATCAAATGTTTAAACAAAGAAATGGTGCCATTTCTAAAAAAAAAATAATTTAATTTTGTACTTGATGGCTGCAACATATCTAAAAAAAAAAAGTAGTGACAGTGCCATTTTTACCACTAACTTTTTTTCCTAAGATTATCATATCAGAGGTACAAACTTACTTATCCCAAGTAAAGAAACTTCCCAGCTATTATTTAGTGTCAAAAAAACTAGTTGATAAGGGTTGTGGTGATTTGGTCAAGTCCAACATTTTAACAAAGAAGAAGTGCAATTTTGCTCAATTTTTGCACAGCCACAGCTGCCATTCTACCCAATATAAGAAGCTGGATTTTTGTGTGTTTTGTAAGGACTCAACATTTTGTCTTGCTCCAAGCTATCTTGTAGCCAAAAAGACAAAAGCTCAGAACAATCAAAGTCTTTGACTTATGTATACAGGTGGGTTTAAGGTGTGATAATCTACAGTGGTGGCTTTAATTAGTTGACTAGTTGTGGTTGTTCTTGATTCTCTTGAATGATGGTTGAATTTGTGACTTTTTTAAAGACAGGCTTAGTGTGAATCAAACCATCTAGTGTATCATATTAGCTGTCCCTCTGCCTAAAGTCCAAACCCTAAAGTGTTCAAAGCGGGCCCATCTACAGAATTATGTTATGAGTAACAGAAAATAATGGCCAATAAACAAGCTGGGAATAAACGATCAATGACACGTTCAAACATGAAAAATGAAAACTGCACTAATGGCAGCCACAAAATCAAAACCCTCCACTGTCATGATTTTATGCACAGATGCTTGAAACTGGAGAACAGGAGCATGGTTCATCCAATGGAAGCATTTAGCTGAGTGTTAACATAGTCGGATAGAAGGATCCCATAATCTGTGTGCACTGGTTTCACTGGTCTGGAACCTGAATGCAACAACATATGAGGAACCCGCAGACCTTCACAGCCATCATCCCCTCGATAAGGCTCACAAAGCAGTACAGCAGCCGTCACAGTGAGCACACAACTGTTTACAAATCCCCAGTTAATAGGATCAGGCCTCATTGACTGGGCCACTTCGATGTGTCTGATGTAATCTATTAGCTCTATGATAGTCAGTGTCTCAGTCAAATCGATAAACCTGGGCCTTCATATTGCTCCACTGTGGACTGTTACTCTACTTTAGCGCTGCTAAGAATGCAGCCTCAATTGCGACTACACAATGTGCGTGTGTGTGTGTGTGTGTGTGGGGGGGGGGTGTACTGGTTCTTATGTTTCAAATCAAGTGTTTGCATGAATTTGTATAAGCATTTGCATGTGTATACATTAACTGTCAAAAAATATATTGTTGTTGTTAATTCTGCTACACTTTAATAAATAAATACACATGGAGGTTGTGCATGTGTCTCTGTGTTAAGTAATTATGTTGACATTTGTAATAACCATGCACCTAGTGTTTGCAGTGCTATATTACTGTGCAATACTGCCTTACACTATGTGTGTGTGTGTTAATACCACTTTGCCACACATATTGCATCTGGATGTGGATGTTTGTGCATGAGTGTGTGTGTTCTTTGTTAGTGTGTGAGAGTGTGTCTGTAGCTGCTGTAACTGGGTTTCCAATTAAGTTGAACCAGAGGCTGGATCAATGCAAGTCCTCTGTGTGCAGGAATGAGCAGCCCTGGGCCCTCAGAGCATGCCCACGAATAATTTATCACTCACACTGGGTGCAGGCAGCGAGGAGAAGGAGGAGGAGGAAGAGGACTGGCATGAGGAGAAGGAGACAGAGAGCATAAGGACAAAGTGTCCAGCCAAGGGGGAGAAAACACCAAAGAAGGGCAATCAAAGAGTCAAAGAGATGGAGGGGTGAACAAAACAGAAAAGAGGAAAACATCACCAGCTCTTTATCATTTAGAAGTATGACTCATACATTTCCCCCATAAACAACCACTGAAAATAGAATTCTGCGGGGAGCACAAGCTACATCATTCACTCAGCTTTAAACATATCAAATGTTTGAAAATGCTGTAAGACAAGTGAAGTTATCTGATGTGGAAAAAGAGTAGTTTATCAGTTTTACACAAAGTGCCTTTTAACAAATTGGATACCATCTAGTAAGTTTTATTTGGCTGTGATAGAATTGATTTGATCACAGACTGTCTACCAATAATAGTCTAGACTAATTATGTTACTTTGAAAATTACTTTGAATGGAGTTACACATAATACACAATGCATCACTTCATGTGATGTAAATTGTGGCTTCAGAAAGAATTCAGACCCCTGCACTATTTGCAGTTTTGTTTTGTTGCAGCCTGATGCTATTGTTTTTATTTTTTCTTAATCTATGCTCAGTACCCCATAATGAGAAATGCAAAAACTGATTTTATCAAATGTTATATATATATATATCCCTTCCATGTCGCCCTATTTGTTCCACATGGGTGGTTCCACAATAAAACTTTTGCTGCACTGAAGGTTCCCAGGAGCACTGTAGCTTCTATAATTCTCAAATGTTTGGCATAACCAGGACTCTTACAGTAGATGATCACTCAACCACAATAAGCAGTGAATGGGTAAGGGTCTTAGTGAGAAGTGACCAATCCGATGGTCACTCTGACTGCTCTAAATATCCTAGGGAGATGGTAGTAAGTTTCAGAAGGACAACCAGAATTGCAAGTCTGCACCAATTTGGGCTTTGTGATAAAGTTACTCAACAGAAGCCTCTTTTAAGTGCAAAGAACTTAAAAGATGCTTGATGAAAATTCAGACTGTAAGAAAAAAAGATTCTGTGGTCTGATGAAACCAAAATTGAACAGTTTTGCCTTTATTTGAAACTCAAATTTCTAACCCCGCTCAACACCATCATTACAGTGAAGCATGGTGGTTGCAGCATCATACTGTGGGGGTGTTTTTCAGCAGGGACTGGGAGGCTGGTCTGGGTCAAGGGAAAACTGAAGAGACAAAGATGACAAAAATTAAGAAAACCTGTTCCATAGCGCTTAAGACCTCAAACTGGGCCTGAGGTTCACCTTCTTCTTCACGTCACAAAAGTGGCTAAGGGACATCTCTGTGACTGTCCCAAAGGGGCCGTGAACCCTGTTGAACAGACCTAAAAAATGTCTGTAACCCGCTGGTTCCCATTCAGTCTGACTGATCTTGAGAGGATTTACAAAAAGGAAAGTCAGAAAATCCTTTAATTCAAATGTAAAGCTTGTTGCATCGAACTCCAAAAAGACTTGAGGCTCTAATTGTTGCCTAAAATGCCTTAGTTCAGAGAAAAGTAAAGAGTCTGAATACTTACAGTATGAAAATGTGATATTTTAGTCACTTTGTCATTATGGGGTACTGAAAATAGATTATTGGTGGGGAAAAAAAGAATTAAAATTATTTTATTATCAGGCTGCAACATAATAAATTCACAAAAAGTGTATGGGGTCGGGATACTTTCTGAAGCCACTATAAAGTATTACTGGCTTTGAATATGATTATTTTGTTACTATACTAATACATTCTGAGTACTACTAGAACTTTTTAAATTTATTTTATATTATGTTACTTTGTACAGTTTGTACCACTGTGATTGCTTTTATTGTCATGTAAAATTAGGAAAATTTTACAAATTTTAGTCTAAATTTGGATGCAGTATTATCTTTTATTTTTTGCATTTAATATGCCCAGGTTATTATGATTAACATACATAGGTAACTTTCCAATAAATAACCTGACATTCAGTCTAACCTAAATTACAACCTTGTGGTCGTCCAAAATTGGGGAGCGTTCAGTTTCTTGCTTGAATCAATTCTAGCAATTCCTGAAATGTTTTTAACCAACTCCACACCAAAGCAATGCGTGGACTAAACAGTTAAGAAGTAAAAATGACACTGTAATCCCATGATGAGCGTCACTCAAAATGAACTAAAACGAGACAGACAAGAGCCCATGAGGACTACTGAGCCATTACCAGCTTCACTCCATAATACATCATGAGCATGTTTGCCTCCAGAAGAGATTTAGACATTTAGACTCACTGTGATGGTTACATTATTGAAGCTCTGCATGTCTGTCATTTATTTCTGTTGTAAAAGTAACTAAAGTAGGAAACACTAGAAGTAGAGCTTGTTAGTTATCAGAATGTAATGTGCTGGTATGAGACAAGCAGCAGTTTAAAGCCCACCGTCTCTTGTCAGCTACACTGCAGCTTTAGTTGAAAGACACAGGTGGAGGCATATACTGTCCTTTTGCATAAAGAGACAGAGTGAACGCAGAACTGCACACAAACAAGTATATGCAAAAGGAACACAAGGAATACCAGTCAGTGTGCTATTACTTCACAAAACACATGTAGATATTTTTACTTACAAAACTAAACTAAACGGAACACGCAGACGCACAGCGCCTCTGCCCTGTGGAGCATCACTTTCCTCAGTTTGTCTCTATCAATCACACTACCAAGGCATGGACTGGCAAGAAGCTCCACGCCGCTTTGTAATCTCCTCTTAATGTGCTGCTCTCTGAGCCTAAATGAACCCACTCGGAGTGACTGTGAGCAGACTGAGATTCCTCCCATGTTATCTGAACAAGTGTTACTAATGGGTCTATCAATTAGGCCAAGTCCAATAACTGCATGCCTGCAATCTCCTTTAAACACACCACACCGATTTAGCCCTGAATTCTGGTCTTAATGAGCACACTTGCACATGTGCAGAAGACCACAGGCAGCTTAGATCTTTAAGTGTGTAGTTGTATGTTTGCATTTCTATGTGTATACAAGTGTGTCCAAAAAATTGTGGTTTATGCATATGCCCGAAACACCAAAAGATAAGCTCTAGATGAGCTTATCTAGAGCTTATCTTTTGGTTTCTCAGGAATATGCATAAGCTCTAGATGAGCACAATGAGTCGAATGTGCAGGTTATTTACTTTGCAAAAACAAGTAGAACACCTAATGTCTACTTGTCTACAAACACTAGACTAGAAAATTTCTAAAGAAATTTTAAATGCTGCCCAAACTTCCAACATAACATCTAAGCTAATAAAAGTCTACATTTGTATAAAGATGTATAAACTGCAGAAGTGTAAAGAAATGTTATAGCTGCTGCCAGTGGCTCATTATGATCACCAAGGTAACCACACACCTGTATCTGCCACTTTGCCAAGTTAATAAGAGGCAGACCGAAATACAGACTGAAAAGTAAGCTTCAAATAAACAGTCACTGTGTGAAAACCGCAAGTCAGATCCAAAGACGTCTTGAACCGTGTGCGGCAGAAGACTCTGAAGGTCATTTGTGTGCATATTTATGCTTCTACAGTGTTTTTACGTGGGAGATATGACAAATTTAATAGACCCTTCACTTCCAGGTTTGAAGAGAATATTTAGAGTTAAAATTATATTAAATCTGCAAAAGGTTGGATGTAGACTCTGCATTCTGGGGAGATATGAGAAAAACCATAAGTCTTACAGCATGGCTACTCAACTTCATGTGCAAGTGGGCCATATATAAAAACTGCTGGGGGTTTAAGGCCACAGGCAATAATTATCACCTTCTGCCAAAAGTCAAAAGAGGATAGTTATGTTTCTGCCTGTGTGCATGTGTGTTTGTGCGTGTGGGGGGGCATCTGTTTGTGGCCCTATCTGTTAGCAAAATATCTCATGAACTACTGGACAATTTTTTTTAACTACATAAAGTAATAAAGTAATCACTGGTAGCACAAGTTAATGTTGGCTTGCAACTAACTTACTTTTAAAGCAAACCAGATTCATTGTGGTTGCCACAGCTATTCAACCGTAAAAAAACACAAAAATGAAGTTTAGTCAATATTACATATACTGAGCTTAAATTGCACAATAGTTATTTTTTTAAAACCTTGGCTTTAACTCAACTCCTTACTCTCAACTTTGTTAGCAAAATATCTCATGAATGAAATTAAATAGCATGTTCATAAAGGAATCATTGGATGTACATATACAACTAATTAACATCTGGAGTTGATCCAATTCAAGATGAACACCACATCAACTTTAACCAAAACAAAAATGGTTATAACTCAGCTGGGCTGGTTACAAATATGCAACTAAAATTTAATAAGGTAGTAGCTGAGAGTCAATCAAAACACATACTTTTAGTGTAACACCTTGCACATAATGTTATTTTCAAGGTTTGTCCAAAATGGCAACAACTTCACTATTTGTCAACATAACATCATCAGACACTGGTTGCTGTTGATAAAGTGAACAAAAATACTTTTCAGTCCATTCGATCTGAATTTTCTTAATCTATTTTCCATCTTTCTGGCTCTGAAACAGACATCTTTTGGTGTTGTCTGCTATCTATACTTCAGGTCCAATGGGTGCTTTAATCAGATAACTGCTTACTGGTGCACAGGAAGCCCCCATGTCATGGTTTAGCAAACATTACTTGTTTGACAGATGCAGACTCCTTAATGCAACACTGACATAAATAGTTTTAGCAATATAAGTTTGGGAGCTTTGTGTGGGCCAATTTTTTTTTAAAGTGCTGGATGAGGACCACGGGCCACTTGTTGAATCAGCCTGTCTTACTGGGTGAAAGAGGACAAACATATTTACATTTCATATAGAAATTGTACATGTACCAAAAAGAGCTGTGTGAGTAAGAAGAATTTGTTTGTACAAGAGTTCAACATTTTAGACAATTCAAAAGTTAGTGTGTGAAAGTATGAACCGCCAGTTAAATATTTAACAGAAGAATCAGTAAAAATAAAAAAAAAATAACTGGGATTGTGTAAAGACCACAAAATACATCAAAAATGATTGTTCAGACACATAAGTTCAAACTATCTGTGATCTGTTTAAAGTTTGAATGATGAGTCTAATGTGAAGTATGACTGAGTTAAAAAGCTCCAAGGAGGGCTGAGTTTTCTCATATGATTTGCCAAAATCCCTTTGATCTGTATAATTTTTTTCTCAGTTTTTTTTTGCCAATTTTGTCTACAATGTACAACGTATTGCCATCAAAACTCACAGCAAACTATTCTTAATTGAGTCACATTTTGGTGCATAATTTGCATGGTTCTTTTTCAAATGTTCACAACAAAACACAGGACAAAAGTAACAGAATACTGAAAAGGGTGCTTCAGTGTTTCTACAGTGGCAAATCTAATAAGGAAACTGGTCAGCTTTATTGTATAAAAAAATTAAATATACAAAAAAATTGTTGCTAGCAAGATGTTTATAAAAAATTATAAAAGTGTATAAAGTTAACATGTTACACAATTTCTCTATTAAACAATTATTAGGAAAATTATTGTGTTTATTCTTACCAAAAACAAGATTTCATATGTAAAACAGTTCCTGGTCACTATCTGATTCTTCTTTTCATGCTGATACACAAAGTTTTAAAAGGCTACAGATCTGGACTGCAGGCAGGGCAGTGAAGCACACTCTATGTTTACAAGATTTAAATTGTGCAGAATGTGGTCTGGCTTTGTCCTGATGAAATAACTGCAGACCTCAAAGAAAAAGCAATTGGCTTGATGTCTTTCCTTAATTACAACACGTGCCTCTGGATCAATAGTTCCTTCACACAATTCTAAACTGTGCCATGAGCGTTGGCACTTCATATCACAGAAGCTGCTTTCTGCACCTTTCTCTGGTAACGACCTGAATGACCTCTCCCATCTTTGGCACAAAGAACCCATCATCCATTGTTTCTCCTAAAACAGGCTGAAATGTGGTTAAATTGATAAAGGTGACATGGTGTTCATCATGCGCTACAATCTGACTGTACAACATGAATCTTCAGTTTCTGGCCTCAGCATGTACACACACACAGTTTTCTCCAAATTTCCTTGAATTTTTTAAAATAAAAATGCAATGCAGATATTACAAAAATACGTTTTTTGGTTGTTTTTTTTGCAATTTTAGATAAAAATATATTGATAACACAAAGTGGAGAACACTGATTCTAATCTAAAATCCATCCACTGATTAATGAAATATTTTGCTAGCATGACAAATGAAACACATGTACACAGATATACAGATAAAAACATTATTGCCCACCTTTTGCCTATTGCCTTTTGCCAGTACACGATAAAAATTACATACGTACATACAGATTGTATAAAGTACTAAAACAGGAGTCAATAAGTTGCTGAATTGAGTAAATAAATAAAAGTTGTTTATGTATTATATTTTCCTAATTTTACAGAGGATCAATCAATTGATTTGCAATTATTCTAATCACAAAAACTAATTTGGGGTAAACAGCTGGCAATCAGTCAAACAAAACCAAAACAGAATGTAGATAGATGCAGAGGTGAAGCATCAGGTGGAATCACAGCAGAGCCAAATGTTTCAACAAGCAGACTGATTGATGAATGAAGAGAAATGGAGATAAAGTGACAGAGGCGGAGACAATGTGATAAAGTAAACAAAACAATTGGTCCGACAATGACTGACGAACAGGATGAGTGAAGAATTGACTCACCTTGATGATTCATTGGACAGGAGTTAAGGTGTGTGGATGGAAACAGATGGAAACACAGACAGACAGGCCAATGCAGTGTGATAAGAGTCTGCAGAGACACACAATGACACCCTGACACCGCACAGACACAAACACAATAAAGACTATTCTGTGTTTAAACAACTGGCTCAGATAGGTTTTAGGAATATTCAGACTGTATCAAAATTAACTTCAGAGAAGTTAAACAGTAGAAAGCAAATAAAGCCAAGTTTCTTCAGTTATTATCAGTAATTTAAACCTCATGTATCAATGTTTGGCTTTGTGTCAAAACATGTTTTTCACATGTATACCTCACTCCTGGATGCTTTGAATGCTCAAAATAGATTCACATATTACGTCTGTAACGGAACACACAATGATGAACCAAAACCCAGAGTGACTACAGTGTTGAGCAAAACTGATGGGGCTGTCAAAAGATTTCCATAGAGGAAAACATTGGAGGAGACTTCTACAGAAACAAAACTGAATGGAAACTATTGATAGCTCACATCACAGACAGCTTGGCTCTACCACGAGACAATGTGATCACATGTGAATAACTGTGTACTGTGTATCTGATTGGTCTGCAGTCAGCAGTTACCACTAACCACAGGAGAAAACCTCCACATCAGAAAACAGCTGCTTTATGCAACATTTCACCATTTTGTCAGTCTTGTTTGTTTTGTAAAATTAAAAGTGAAAACTAGTTAAAAAATAAATCAGACCACCTGTAGGTTAAAGAATTTTTTTTTCAATAGTATATCAGTTTGTACTGTATGTACAAATACTATGAAACAAATTAGAAAAACAGGTTTTAAATTCTTGACACACGTCAGATGTTCAAAGCTCATATGAACCTGTGACATCAATCTGGTATTAACTTTGGCTAATACAACACTTTTGAAGAATTTAAAAATTAAATGCCATAGTCGATGAGCCACTTAAGATTTGTTATAAACAATGAATTTACCTGAGAAAAGGTATTTGAAATATTTATGTTTTTTCATGGATTAGTTGTTGTTTTCCAGTAAATTTTTTTTAAAGACAAATATTTCGGTCTTATAGTGTTTGGTTTGGAGTATTAGTGAGGACTCTGATATATTTATTTATTTTATAAGACTTTGATAGCAACAAAGTACAGTGCCAATAAAAAGTATCCATCCCCTTTGATGTTTTATTCTTTTATTGTTGTAATAAATGAATCATGGCCAATATAAATTGGCCTTTTTGACCAAATAAATAAAAACCTCAAACTTTTACAGAGTTATACTATTTAAATAAAAATATGTAATATAAAATAAGTGATTACATAAATATCCACCCCCTTTAAACTAATTCAACTCAGGGAAACAATGATTGAGAAGTACAAATCAGGAGATGGATACAAAAAGATTTCCAAGGCCCTAAACAATCTCAGTTTTGTTAAATACCATCATCAAGAGGAAGGAATATGGGACATGTGTAAATTTACCAAGAGCAGGCCGTCCTCACAAACTGAGTGAGCGTGAAGAAGGAGAACAGTGAGAGAGACCACCAAGACACCTGTGAGCTCTCTGAAGGAGCTCCAAGCTTCAGCAGGTGAGATGGAAGAGACTGAGCTACAACACCTGCTGCTCGGGTTCTTCATCAGTCTGAGCTTTATGGAAAAAAGTCAAACAGAGAGGTACTGTTGAAGAAAACTCAGATTAAAGAGTTAGAAGTAGTCAAACCTAGTGTTTGTCAAGGTGTATGTAGAAAACTCCATGGTCAAGTGCTTCTCGACAGCTAGCACTAGTCAAGGTTTAATCTGAGTTTTCTTCAACAGTGGCTTTTCACTTTGCCCCTCTTTACCTGGTATTACTCTGTAGAAATTTGATTTCAGTTTGACATTAAAAAAACCTTCGTTGAAAATGATCTTTTTCAAAAAAGCTAATTTATATTGATCATGACTTATGACAGCAATAGAAGCATAAAACAACCAAGGTGGTGAATACTTCTATAGGCCCTGTAGTTTGAAGACATAATTTCAAATGTTGAAATTGATGTTTAGTGCTTTAAAATTTGCCTTAGATCTGTGTAAATAAAATAAAAATCCAAATATGACATAAAAAAGAAAAGGCTTTTGTCTTAAAAAAGAAAAACTGCAAAAAAATAAGATGTATATTTGTTAAGTTTCAACCTGCATAAAGCATCTATAAGAATTTGATGAGATGTGCATATTTTCCAAAATGATCTCTAGTTAGCAGATTCTGTATTTACAGAACCCCAGTTTACATAGATCTGTGCAAAGGTAAGTATCCTTGGAAAGTATCAAAGGGCAAAAACTTGTTGCTTTAACAACAGAAGTGAAGACAGATTATAATAATCAAATAACCTTGGGAGTCCTTGATTTGAAAATGTTTTTAGAGAAAATCCAAGCTGCATTTCTGCAAATCTTCCTGTCATTACATTTTACTGCTTAGATGGTTGTGGATGCCATATAAAAGGCACACCTCTGATGAATGGGAATAAAAAAAGCAGCCTTTGCTTTGATAAAGTATGGTAGAATATATGATTGTGTGTATTTCTGTAAAATGTGAACAGAGAGAGTAAAACAGAATGAGAAAGTGTGGGAAATGAAAAAAAAGAAAGCCTGAAAGCCACACAGATAAATATAGAGAGAACCCAACACCGTAAAGACGTGAGCAGAATGCTGCTGCTCTGAGAAGGAGAGGTGATATATAGTTTAGTCAGTGGCAGCAGGTCATGACAAAGCCTTTAACAGTAATGTCCTGGGAGTCGTCTCGCCCAGGGGACCCACACTCCATTTTACAGCCAAGCAACTGAGACTGAGAACGCTGCAGCATGACGGCTGAAGCAGTAAGGCTCTGGTACCATCTGTGGAAGGAAGGTGGCGAACGTGGCACTGATATCACCACACGACACCAAGCCCAAGGCCACACCAACAGCTGGAGTGTTAAGCGCAATAAAGAACAAAGTCAGGGAAAATAGGAGAAGGAAACAGTTGGAACAAAGAAAAGAGCGAGAGGATATTTTGGTACATTTAGACAAAGACAGAAAGTGATCTATGTCCAAGAAAGTAAAAGAATGGAAAGAGAATGAAGTGAAAAGATGAGGAGTTAAGGTAGAAAAGTCTCAAAAGAGCGAGATAAAAAATGTGAATGCAAGAAAATGGGAAAAAATATCCTCTTTATTTACATAGTCCTTATAAAAGTGCTCTGCCTCTTTAGTATTTACCTATTTTGTCCTTGACTAAAAATGAATTTTTATCATTCACTCAACAAAATTATTTGGAAATGTAAGACTAACTAAATATGAATGAATAAATGAACAAACAAATACTTTTACATTTTCCAACAACCTGTTTTACCACTGAAAGATGCAAGTCTCTTGGGGATACGTCTTTTGTAGCCACTGGGATGTTTTTTCCATTACACAAAACAAAAACTGGTACAACTCCAATAAGTTTGATGGGATACACTTGTTTAAAGCAATCTTTGAGCAGCAGCACAGATTTCTTATTGGATTCAAGTCTGCTCTTTGATTTCATTATGTTGAACGGTGAACATCTGTTCCAGTTTCAATTCTCTGGAAGACCCAAACATGTTATGTCCTTCCATAGTTATGACAGACAGCTAGTGTGTGATATATTTAGGTTGGTATCCAGGAGCGAAAATCCCATTCCAATATTGGGGGGACAGTAAACAGGCAGATTTATTGGGAGCAATTTTGGGGGGACACTTAAGATACAATCAATACTGCTGTAAAAAGAAAAGAAAACTAAATATTAATTACCGTTGTGGCCAAGTAGATCTGTTGCAGAAATGTCCTGAATGTATTTCTTCATATTGTTTTTAAAAGTTTTTGGATTATTTCTCCATTAGCGCTATTTTTTTGTATTCCTTAAGGCACTTGGTTCTGCTTCTGGGTCACATGGTCAAGTGACTTACAACACTTTTATTCTGTTTTATAAAAATATAAAATCAAAAAAATATAGCAACAAGTTACTAAAAATCTAACATACACAATAATAAAGCTCAAAAGGAAATGTTTCCATTATGACCACATGGAGAATTGGTCATGCGCTGACTTTCAGTGTTGCCATGAAAATGTGTAAACAAAGACTCAAATTAGCCTTACTACAGTATTCATAAAGATTTTTAATGAGTTCACTCTGCAGAAAAAAAGCTACTTACTGGAAGCATGTTATTTATAGGTTTTTTTTGGGCGGCAGTGGCTCAGTTTGTCCTGTAACCGGAGGGTTGCTGGTTCAAGCCCCCGCTCTGTCAGTCTCAGCTGTTGTGTCTTTGGGCAAAACACTTTACCTGCCTTGCCTACTGGTGGTGGTCAGAGGGTTCGGTGGCGTTGGTGTGATGGCAGCTTCATTTCTGTCAGTCTGCCCCAGGGCAGCTGTGGCTATGATGTAGCTTACCACCATCAGTGTGAGGAAGAATGGGTGAATGATTGTAGTGTGAAGCGCTTTGGGATCTTTGGACTAGATAAAGCGCTATACAAGTGAAAACCATTTACCATTTTTATTTAAAAACTAAAATCTTGAATAGCCAAAGAAAATAGGTGCGTTTGGGAGTCAAACCTAGGTTTTCTACTTGAAAGACTTTTGCCAATGACATGGGCTTGAAAAATTATGTCTACTGAAGTCATGCTAAATCCAGTCCTCAGGCAGACTTTCAATTGCTTACAAGTTACAGAAGAAACACGTCCTATCTCTCTTTCTTTTTTTTTTTCCAGAAAATGTAACACAATTCGTCTGGATACCTACTGTTTAAGCAGCAGGGCTGGGCGTTCACACACAAGGTTCCTTTGTGAGGTGATGAAAATACAGTCTTGTTCCAAATGTTTAATTTTATTGAGAAGTAGAAATATGTAAAACGAGTTACATGTCATTTGTTGACGGTGAACTTTTGCAAAACAGCTACTCACTGGAAGCAAATCATTTTGGCTAGCAGAAGAAAAATAAAACAATAAATGGTCAAAGGCAATGAGTGGAGGCCCAAAGAATCAAACCCAGATCTCCCACATGAAAAGCAGGAGCTCTAAACATTGTACTAAAACTGCAGCCTTTGGAAGTTGGGCTTACTGGAAGGTATTTATAGACACTATCTCCATCACTCCTACGTGCTAATAGTGATGGATCATCCCACTGTTAGAATGATTGTGTGTGTGTGTTGGGGTGGGCATAATTTTTGAAAGTCATAAGTGTCTGTCAATTTGCTTAAATAAATGGCGGATTTGCTTTCTGTTTGTTATATTGCTTAAAGTATATTTTCCTCAATTGATTTGATCAAGACATCCATAATTGGATGGTGACCTAAGTTTTTAGGGTTTGACAGTTGGGCGCCATTACAAATAAATGTGGGTCCATCCAGTAATTTGGGGAAAACCGAGCTCTAAATAAAATGCTGCTCTGACTGAATAGTGTACCAGCATTGCCATCTGTTGTATTAAACAAAAAATAAAGAGATGCTGCAATCATGGAATATACAGAGGTGAAGAGTTATTATTTAGTCAACATTAGAGGCATTAGCAAGCTAAGATAATTAAGGATAAAATGAAGAAAATGTGAAGTGTATTGGTAAAATACTTTAAATAAGACAAAATGCAAATATCTAAAAGCTGAAGACTAAAGCATAGATGTTTATCCTTTAAAAGTATCATGGAGTGACAGAATCACTCCTGCAGAACTCACCTGGGCTAATACTGGGATTCTGCAGGTTGTTGCCACTGGTACAACTCTGACATCCCTCGCTTGCAAGTGGCAGTGAGGGACATAAAACCTTACTGTAAGTTCACTCTCCTGTGGATCAGTACTAAATATAAATACCACACTGTCAGTCTGCAACTACAGCAGGACAGAATGTTAAACTGAATAATTATCACCACTGTTCTTAATCATTTTGTTGAAAAATAATTTACATGCTGCTCTGTGTAATCAACACAATTTTAGACATGTGTCTTTAGCAAAATATCAGATCATATCACTCAAATATCAATTCGGATTTTGATCTGTCACTACTTTGCTATCTTTGTTTTTAAATTCTGCGCTGTAGGAGCAAATTTTATAAATATTAGTGACCATGTTATAGATGTTTACTCATTTTCTTCAAATAAGTTAATATTTGTGTGACTACTAATTCAGCAGTCACAATTAAATCCCCGAATGACACCTTAAAGCTCTTCCCGGGGGATCCCAAGGCATTCCCAGGCCAGAGAAAATTCATATTTCCTTCAACAAGTTCTCCCAGTGGGGCATGCCTGGAAAACTTCAGAAGGGAGGAGTGCAGGAGACATCATAATCAGATGCCCAAACCACCTCAGCTGACTCCTTTTGGTACCGAGGAGCAGCAGCTCTAATCTGAGCTCCCCCGGGATAATGGAGCTCCTCACCCTATCTTTAAATCTGAATCCAGCCACCTTATGAAAGAAGCTCAATTCAGCTGATTGTATCCGGAATCTTGTTCTTTCATTCATGACTGATACGCCATGACCAAAGGTGAAGTTTGGAATGTAGGCATACCAGTAAATTGAGAGTTTTGCCTTTCAACTCAACTCTTTCTTCATCACGACAAACCAAAGCAACACCCTCATTACTGAAGATAAGGCCCAAAATTGTCAATCCATCTCCCCCTCTATCCTACAATCATTCATGAACAAGACTCCAAGGTACTTGAACTACACTGCTTGAGGTAGAGACTCATCTCCAACCCAGATTGAGCAGACCATCCTTTTCCAGTTGAGAACCATGACCTTAGACTTAGAGGAGCTGACTCCCATCCTAGCTGCTCACACTCGGCTGCAAACCACCTCAGTGCACACTAGTATAAGTGTTTAGCTTTGTTTTCTTCACTTGAAAGTGCAATGCTAGCAATCTGTGGTGATTTGTTCACTATCCAAATTTTCTAAATTGTGTTTAGGGCTGTCTGGGTTTCAGCCTCTACCCACTTTAAAGTTCAGAATATTCACTTTGGTAATGGTTTCACTGGTATGCAGTTGCAGTATGACTGAACAAACAGGTACTCACTTTACTTCTAAGGCAAGAGCTAGAATCCCTGCAGCAATTGGAGCGGCACTGGATGTTCCTGGAAAGTGTGTGGCACATCCATCGCCAGTGTTGGTCACAGTCACCTGGAGGAAAAATGAACCAAAAATAATCCAGGATATGTAACAGGATGTAGCCAAAAAAAAAAAAAAAAAGTAGTTTTATCCGACTAGCTGCCAAAAACTTGTCTTTACAGAACATGGAAGCTCAAGTCACATTTTACAGCAGCCAAAATGAATACACCATGATTAAAAAAACAAACTGGATGGAACACTAGAAGAGCCAAAACATTTGTTACCATTTGGAAGTACAGTCACTTAAAACTGTTTGATCACAAACAAAATTTGCGCAGAACAAGAAAACCTGTGACTTGGAGTGATTGGGCCTTTGAGAGCTTTCATCAAGAACTCAATGAACTAGCAGTTTTTGCATATACTGTATGCCAAAACTGAACTAAACATCAACTCACTTATCCATCTCACCAGCATCTACAGTAGCAACACTGGAAAATCATCTGAATCCTTAATGCAGAAAAGCCTAGCATTCCTTGTTGGAACACATCATTCAAACCAGAGTGTTAAACTAAAATCATCTTATGTTGATGATGGACTGAGTTATAGCCATTTTGGTCAAATTTTGAAAATACCTTTGTGCAACCTTATGCGAGATTGTGAGATTTGTTAGCACTCAGAGTGTGGGTTAGGGATGATTCTCAGCTACTACCACACATAATTTTAGCTAAGTATTTCTAAAACTGACTGAGTTACAGTTTTTTTTTATTTGCTAAGGTCCATAAGTTGTAGTGACCACCTTGAATCTGGTTGATTCGAAACGCTGACTCATCCATTGAGTACTTTCTGAGAGTTTCAATAAAATACATCTGGTGGTTCATGAGATAATTTGCTAACAGACATACAGACAAACAAACACAAACACACATACACACACACATCAATGTCCACTCCTGCAGTGTGTTGACCATTTTAATGTCCATTTGGTTAGGTCATCATCTGTTTGGTAGAGAATGGATTCTAACAAACAAATCTATGCATTCATGCAGCACCATGTTCAGGCATACCTCTCATTTTGACTTTGGGGCTTACGCCCTATACTGGGCACAGATGTTCATGTTCTCTCTTTTATTTAGTGTTAGTTGAGATTTTCCAGTATGATTTCTATGCTTTGTAAACAATAGCAGTGCTCTCATAGTGAAACAGTGACAGTGTAAACCTTTTACTTCCTCATTGGAACAAATAAAAACAATTTTCTAATAATCACTATAAAAAAGAAACAAAAACAAACAAACAAAAAAATCTGTCTTATCTGTCTCTCTCATAATGTGAAGGTCAAAACGAGCAAAAATCCCAGCAGACAGGGGTGTTATCACAGTGATAAAATTGGCCTTTCTGTTTCTCTCCAGCCCCGGAGTTGGCACTGCATTTTTCTCATAGTTTCTCAGTGTTAAATCCGCCAGCAACACTTTCAGCTTCTTCCTCTCTCATTCTCAGCCACTACAACCATGCTTTACCTCCAATTAACACTTGTTTCTGGATGTCTTCGAGTGTGTGTGCCCAGTAATCACCTAGGTCATTTGGTGGGCCTCGATAAATATCACACCAGTGGCTGCTCTTTAACAGGCTTCTCACCGCACAAAGGAGCCAAAGTGTCAGGCTGCTGTTTCTCATACACACACACACAGAGTCATTAATGATAAACACTGCTGTTATACTGTATTTTATAAGATATAGACAGACTAACCAAAGGTAGTGGGCCTCCCACGCCGGCCCCCGTCAGGGTGACAGCCATCACTCCAGGGCAGGGTTCACCAAAGTAGGTTGGCTTCCCAGTCTGAGTGATGGCGCCAATAGCAATGTTGTAGATGGAGTTAACATAACCGTCTGCACCACAGTGGTCCTGCTGCATCCCACCATTACCTGCTGCCCACACAAAAATACTGCCTCTTCCACCTCGGCCCTGAATAACACAAAGAGACAACCAAGTGAGTAAAAGAAAATGTGGATTTCATAAAGAAAATTTACCTGCCTACCCACCCACCCATCCATTTATCTATCTGGAACATTGGTGTCTGGGAGCCACCTAAAAGTAGATTCTTTATTCAAAAAAAATGTAACTTTTGGAATTGATAAAGCTCCTTGAATGAGAAGCTAAAGGTTTTCAACTACAGAGTAGAAGTCCAGTTGTTTTTGTTTGTTTTTTAAACATTTTTTTCTTTTTTTTGGATTCATCATAGCCTAGATGACTGAGAATCTACATTTACATTTTTTAGTCCATGTAAATAAATTTGACATTTTCCTGATCCAAAAATAAAAATGCTGCACTTCAGATAATTTTAGTCCATGTGTTGACTTTTCTTGACTGAAGTAGTTCTTACTCTGCTTTTCTGTGTTCAAATATTCACATTTCAAAGACATTTATTTGTGATTAGTTATTTAATGAGATTAAGTGACATCATGATTGTGTGGGGGTAAGTAGGTGGGACTTTCAGCCCCACAGCTGATTGTGCAAACTGCAATCCTAATTCCCTAAAAGTAGGGATATTGTGTAAAATGTAATTAAAAGCAGACTGCAATAATTTGCAAATCTCATAAATCCATATTTTATTCACAACAAAACCTAGTAAATATATCAATTGTTTAAACTAACAAAAATGCAGCACTTTTTTAAAAAATGAGGTAATTTACAATTTAATGGAAGCACTGTATCTCAAGAAAGTGCGCTCAGGGGCAATAAAAAACTATAAAAATAGGTGGTACAAATAAACAGCCTGAAGAGCTTTTGCAACTAATTGGATTACTCAGCAAAAATTAAGGAAGAGGACTTGGTATAAAAAGAGCATTTCAGAGAGGCTGAATCTCTCAGAAGTAAAGATGGGCAGAGGTTCGCCAGTCTACAAAAAAATTACTGAAAATAAATATCGGATGGCCGTGGTCTTCGGGCCCTCAGGGGCCACATCATTAAAAACAGGTGTGATCCTGTTCTGAACATCACTGTAGGGACTCAGGAACACTTCAACTAATCATAGTCTGTAAACTCAGTTCACTGTACCATCCCTAAATGCTGCTTAAAGCTCTAATATACATAGAAGAAGCCATATCTCAAAACCATCCAGAAACTCCACCATCTTTTGATTCGTTTTTGAAACCATATACACCATGTCCTCTGTACTCTGTGTAGCGCACAGTTCAGGCCTTGCATATTTCAGCAAGACAATGTTAACCACATACTGCATCCATTACAACAGTATGGCTTCATAATAGAAGAGTTCATGTGCTGACCTGGCCTGTCTGCAGTCCAGACATCTTACTAAATGAAATCATTTGGTGCACCGTGAAATGGAAAATCTGGCAAAGACGATTCAGGACTGCTGAAAGGCTAGGATTCTCCATCAGACAAGAATGGGACAACATTGCCTCTAAAACCTCCAGCAGCTGCCCTCCTCAGTTCTATGGCATTTACAGACTGATGTTAAAAGAAGAGGGGATGTTTCACAGTGGGAAACATAACCCTGTCCAACCGTCTTTGAGATGTGTTGCTGCCATGAAATTCAAAATAACCTTTTTTTCTTCCTAAAAATTGTCTGTTTTTAGTTTAACTTTTTTATATATTCACCATGTTTCATTCTGAATTTAATCTGGGTTTATGTGATTTGCAAATCATTGCATTCTGTTTGTATTTACATTTTTAACAAACTCCTAACTTTGTCAGAATTGAGGTTGTAGTTCCAAAAATACAATATGACAGCACCTGTAAACAGGATATTTTAGCTTTCCTTTTTGTACAACAGAAGAAAAAGGAAGGGTGTTGTCCATTTTTAGATGTGTTTTTGCTATGTACATGCCTGTGCAGAAAACATTTCTTATAAGGACTGCTTAAAACATGGTGACCTAAACAAACAAAAAACACTGAAAACAGTAAATGCTAAATTGTAAATACAGTGACAAGTTTTCAAGTCAGTATTCACAATTTTTTCATCATAATAATTAGTGAGAGACCCAGTAGACAGATTTTGTGTCAATAGAAAAAATATTAGATCAAGCTTAACTTTGATGAAGTGTGTTTATGAATGCCTAAAACAAAGTTGCATATAGATAACCTCTTGAATTAGTATAAAACGAGCAACATGAGACATTGCCATTGCGAGCAAAACTGTTTGCAGCTAACAGTTGCAATAATGCCTATTACATCAGATTGTCACCTTTGGACAGGCAGGTTGTGTGTTCAATCATCTTTAGTAAAAATACAAAGAAGAGCTCTGTGACTGGTGTTTTTCCAGCATGTTAAAGTGATTTCTAATGCAGACCAGTGAAACAAAATAACAGAGTTTTACATTTTGAGTCTTGTTTTTCATTTTGTACCAATATGCAGTGTACACCTTTTTGTTTTGCACTACATGCCTTGAAAATGTGTTTTGTAAATTGACAACAAATAAGGATTGATCTGTTGCTGTAAAATCTTTCTGTTAAAAAAAAAGCCCTCCACATTTTGTCCTGCCAGTCCTGGCTCTTCTGACAGCGGCACGTCAGCTTTAAATCTGGCAGGCAGCAGTGTGAACGCAAACTAGAAAGCCTTGCCTTGTGAGTTCCTAGCTGCAGGGCTTGCGCTGTCAGGGTGTGCGGCCCGTCCATCTCAGCCCCGTTGTCCCGCGGGCCCCAACTGCAGACGTAGATGTCGATGAAGCGCATGTTGTAGGTCAGGGCTGTAGCCTCCATGGCATCAGTGATAGTACCATCCAGCAAGCGGATACCTGGAAAAATCACAGAGGTTACAGAGATCAGGGTTTAGATTGAGGCTAGTGAAAACAGCAAAACCAAATGTTTCAGTTTCATGCTGTTTAGGAAAACCTTTGCTCCATCGCTCCATTGTCCATGAGATTGTGCATGAGTAATTTTTGTAGGATGATTTAGTTGTGGCAGCCATCTTGAATTGGGTTAGCTCCAAAAGTTAAACTGTTGTAGATGTACATCTAACTATCATTTTCTAAAGGTCTTATTAAAATTTGTCAAGTGGTTCACAAGACATGTTGGTAACAGAGACAAGAACACTAACACACAAGCAAAAACAATATTGTCCATCTTCACCTTTGCCTTTCAGCAGCGGCAATAATTACGTGCAATTTTATTTCTACACGACCACCAATAATAATTTGTACTGGTAAAATCTACAGATAAATTTGTTTCCTGAACCACTTATAGCTGTAGAAATGCAGCAAATATGATTCCATCACTAGTTTTTATTGCATATTTTTCCAGTTTAAGATCTTTAATCTTGTGAGTAACCTTAGCCTACATTTTATTTTTAGGCGCTAAGTAAAACATGGGGAACAATTAAAGTTGTGTAATTTTGAAGACTGTTTTCTTTAAAATGTTCCACTTGCATGAACAAAAAATGAATTTAGAAATAGTACTGCAAAAGGTTCACAGCAGCAGTAAATTCAGAAACTTCTCTAACTTCAAGCATCTTCAAAGCAAATGATACAAAATCTCTGCAGGTGTAAACATACTGGCAGAGTTTTAGAGAAAAGTTTGAATTTCATAACATTTCTTATTAATACCTTTTTATGGGACTGTAAACAGCTTAAAGTGTTTTACAGTAAGTTGCTGTAGAAACTCCAGCAATCATTCAGATGTGTATTTGGCAGTTTTTTGCAACAGTGTATTGCTCTAAAAAAACGAAAGAAAAAAAAAATGAAATTAGGCAACACGCTCTCTCCTGCACAGCATCCATCCAATTAGACTGCAGATGGAAGAGGTAACTGCTGCCTGTGAGGGGAGTCAGCACACAAAAAGAAAAAAAAATGATTGTGGATTTCACAACTAGTAGGAGACATTTTTCTGAAATCCACTCTTACCGGCAGCACTGCCACAATTGCTATACTACTTTTGTTCAGTGTGTGAAAATATGACATTATTGTCAACTTTTTGTCCTTTTTTTATATTTGTGTGCCATCTTGTTGGCATGATCAGAGCAGATGTACAGCTGATCACACAGGATGGCATCCTATTTGGGATCAAGGTTGCACAACACCCCTACACCGCCATCACAACACATCAATTAGAAAGTCATCTTAATGATAATCCCGTTGGATAAAAATTAGCATAAAGAACAATTTAACCTGAATTTAAAAATCCCACTTTGTGTGTAAACATTTTAGAAAATGTCATATTCTGTTTAAATGTTTAAACAATAAATATTTACTTTTTAAAAAAAATAATTTTGAGTGCTAGTCTCATACTTTTATCAAAACCCATCATACATTTGAGAAACTGTTGAAATCAAACTACCTCATTTCACTGAGAATTTTAAAAACCTGCTGAAAAGAAAAGTAAAAAGTTGAACTGTTGCACGACTCTCCGCTGCATCCAGGAGTTCAACATGCATCTTTCATGAGGGTTTCACCTCCTCCTCTCCTCTGAGCCAAACCTTGTTTACGACCCAACAAGCTAAAATTAGGACTAACTGTGGAATAAGATTCCTGGTCTTGCCTCGTGGAGAGTTTTCCCCCCCGTTTTTGTTGTCAGTTGTGCTACATGCTTTCTGTGACAAATGATTAAGGTCAGGGATGAAAGATCTCAGAGCAGAGTTCATTGGTCAGAGTTCAACCAGAGGATTCCTCTCATTTTCTCGGCTTCCTGCTCGTGGCACGACTGCAATAAATTAGGTCTGAGATGGAAGATCTATGAGCTGAAACATCATTATTTCAACATAAAGCATGTCTGATATATAATTATATTTAAAAAAATGAAACTAAACTAAAACAAAAGTGTTGTTCAAATCAAAGCAGTGCCTTGTGTATTAAGATCATTCATCAATGTTACAGCCAGCACATGAAAGGCCATTTCTCAAGCCTCTACTGAAAAAAAATAATAATGTTAAATGAGGTCAGTGTTGCTCAGAAGCAGCTGGTCAAAATGTTGTATTCACACAAGCCGAATGCCACATTCACACACAAACTGCATGAATAATCAACATTTATGTCTGATTTATAATCACAACTCTGACTTAGTTTTATTTTTTAAACACTTCATGCACATAATAAAACTTCTAAACTTTCCTAATCTTTTTCATAGCTATTTTTGAAAATCCACTCATATTTCTTGCAAAACTTTAGGATACTCTTGTTCACAGCAAGCCATTTTTTTAAATTTAATTTCTGTTAAAACCAAACACAATGTCAGCTTTTTATTTAACATTAGATGTAATGACAAAATTAAATAGTAAAATGTGGGTTTCTCTTCCTAAAGTCATTTTGACATGAGAAAGTGATTGCTAGTGGACATGACTGTATTTTAAAGGAATCACATATTTTTTACAGTGTGTGTTCCAGTCAATTTGAGTTTAAAGAAGTTTTTGTTGATTTCAGATCAATGTATTATGACACCAAACACAAAGTGAAATTATTTCTGTATTTTATTATATTACCATACAATATGTAGATAATAACAGGAATAATAGTACTGATATATGCTGATATGGTATATAATATATAGAACTGAAAAGAGGTGTGTGCATATGTGCTCACCCCATTTGCTTTGAAACACCAACCATTACTTTCTAAAGCCAAATTTTTAGTTAAATAAGGTCCACCTGTGGGAAATCTGTCAAATGTATGGTACATCTCAAACTATAAAGCAAGAAACATCAAGAGACTCTCCAAACAGTTCAGAGACAAAGTTAGAAGAAGAACAAATCAGTGTTGGCTGTTAAAAAATACACCAAAACCTGAACATCTCTCAGAGCACCATCACTATTAGAAAATAGAGAAATGATGCCACCACAACAACCCTGTCAAGAGAAGGACGTCCACCAAAAGTCACAAAACAGGTGAGAAGGGCATTAGTCAAAGAAACATCCAGAATCCCAAAGACCTTGATGGAGCTGGGCTACTACAGGGATAGGAGGGTCTGTCCACAGGACGACTATAAACTGCTCAGAGCTGAGCTCCTTGGACAAGTGGCAGAAAAAAGAGACTGCTTAAAGGAAGAAAAAAAAGCTGGACTTTTTGGAGTTTCTTCCCCAAACATTTGAAAGAATAAGCTGTGGACAGATGAAACTTAAACTGAACTTTGAGGCCATCGAGGACATCACCATCTCTGGCACAAAAGTAACACTTCTTTATCATGCTGAGAACACCATCTCTACAGCAAATCATGGTGGTGGCAACATCATGCTGTGGGGATGGTCTTCACTGGTAATGACAGGGAAGCTGGTCGGAGCAGAAGGAAAAATTATGATGTCAAATATAGAGAAAATCTTGAGGGAAACCTGTTTGACTCGTCTAGAGATTTGTGTCTGGGACGGAGGTTCCAGGAGAACCAGTTAAAAGTCTTGGAAAGGTCCAGTAAAAGACAAGACTTCAATCCAACTGAGAATCTTTGGATTGACTTAAAGATTGTTGTACACAAGCAGCAGCTGTCTAACCCGAAGAAGCAATTTGATTATGAAGAAAGGGCAAAAAAATTCAGTGGTTGGATAGAATAAGATCATGGAGACGGACATAAAGAGACTCGTTGCTGTAACTGTTGCAAAAGATGGTGACACAAAGTTTTGAGTTTGAGAGGTGAGTTGTTAGCAGGGTTTTTTAATTTTATTGTGTGCCTGTCTAATTTCTTGTTTGTTTTACAATAAAAAAACAATTTAGCATCTTCCAAGTTATAGTCTGAAGATGCCAAAAAATAAATAAAAATCTGCAATCCACTGTAAATTATCATAGCACAACGAGAGGTTCTGACAAAGATTTTGCTACCATGTCATATTGTTGGCTGAAGCAGTGCACCCTCAATGAACTGCCTCTTATTGTCTCATCAGGCTGTGTTGTTTTCCTCACCTCCAATCCTGGCATTGAAGGCGATGCCCACACCGCAGTAGGAGTTGTTGGCCTCCATAGCAACTTCCCCTGCACAATGTGTACCGTGACTGCAACAGAGGGGGGAATAAGATGTTAGCCACACACTGAGAATAAATAGGCAGGGATTAGAGTTTTCTTCTTTCTCTGATGTTCTGACCTGACCACACATGGTAATTACACCAGGACAAATAATTATGTACAGCACATCCTGACTAGCGCACACTAAGATACTGAGAAGTGAGGCTGGGTTATAAGAAAGCTTTCTGCTGGTTTTGAGCTCACACAGTGCATACAATTTCATGTTTCCTAGCTTGATACCAGAGTGAATTTAGAAAAATACAATTGTAAATTTGGTGTGAATATCATGCATTCATATGACAACGCAAAGGATTTGTATCTGCTCTTCTAAAATCTTTATTAAGCATTAGCCTGCTGAGTGTTTCTTTATATTATGTATAAGTAGATTCAGTTTTTCAACAAACTTTTTATAACTTTAAAACTAAATAGAATGTGCGTCTATTTTCAATAGACCGAGTCAAAACTGCCACATTAGTGTCCGAATCTCACTTCAGACAAACCCAGCCAGCTACTTTATAGTTTTGAAGGGGCTAGAATAACTTGGCAAATTGCCTGAAACTCCAGAGAAAACAGCACAAGGACAGGAGTCAGTACCTGTTCTCCTCGTCTCTGACAGGCATGGGATCATGAGACAGACCGTGTGAGGCGTGCAGGTCAAAACTGGCGAGAGCCTCCTGTGAAAGCCAGACAGAAAACAAATGAAGTGGAGTGTAGGACAACGCATCTCTTGACACAAAACACCAGCGTGACATGACAGGAAATGAAGGAATCCCTTGAAAAACTCTTGATACAAGCACTTGAATTAGTCTGTCAACATATTTCCTCTGACTGACGGCAATCACTGTCACTGAGGAGACGCCTCTGTCTGTGCGGCTTGTGTGTGCGCCTCATAAGAGTGAGCAGAGCTGAATGACTTGCCAGTGTATATAGGCATAACGTGAGGAGGAGGATGTCTTGGCAGCACACCGTACAAGAGCAATTATGTATCTCTCTCACTGCAGCCAGGCTTATCCATGCCAGACAATCTGCTCCGACAAAGTACAAGTTGGCCTTCGTGCTTCCAACTGCCTATAGGATTATGGAAGACGAGGCAGGAGCAAACGAAAACTGCCAGGACACATATGCTTAATGGTTATCCAGAGTAACACCAGCCTAACAGCTTTAAATCTCGAGGAAACTTTTATTTTACTGGGTTTTACAGAGCAGAGAAGAAAGACTGATTTGGAAAAGTTTTGGTGCTAGATTACAAAAATCTAAATTTACTTATATTATCAAACAGTAGCAACTGATTGAAATATACTGAAGTATACTGATAATAATCTCTGAAAAACACAACCAATTTGAACTTGACTCACAAAGTTTTTCTCCAGGTCTTTGTTTGTGTGATCCAGACCTTAAAAAAAGGAGAAAATACAAAAAAATTATATATATATTAGATGTGTTAGAACAGATTTAGTTCAGTTTGACAGAGAAGGCTGTAGATAACCGTTGATTATCGCCCGCCGCGGAAAGATAAAGGCAGAGTGATAGTGTTTTTGCCTGTGTCTGTGTGTGGCACTGTCTGTCAACAAAAGATCTAATTAACAAGAAAACAAATTCTAATAAAACTTGCAGAAAGTAATTATTAGATGTATGATTCAATTTTGGAATCAACCTGATTCAAGATGGCTGGCACAGCAAGCTGACCTTAAAATACCTACAACTCAGTCCATTATACAGATATTGACTTAAAGGTTAGTGTGGTAATAGCAGACAGTCATCACTAACACATACTTTGAGAACTAATGCATTGTGCAAGATTATTGTTTAAAATTTGCCAACAGCTATTTGAAACCAAATCTGTCTGTTTGTTAGCAAAGTATCTTATCCATCACTAGACTGATTATAATGAAACGTTCAGGAAATAATCACTGAATGTACCACAACAACTGATTATCCTTCATACCCAACCCAATTCAAGACCTTGGAAAATACAACAATAAAGTGCTACAATTAATGTTCTGCTCATATCAAAATGAATAACCTTAGCAGAAAATAAACCACTTGTTCCACTTCAAAGATCAAAATAAGGAGCAGTTTCTAAATAATCAATATGAACTCTTTTTGTCCTTCGAGGAAGTTATACAAAAGTGGAACCGATCTGCTGTTTGTTTGTTTCAGAAGCCCAACTCGTGCGATGATTCATTTTTATTTTATGTGTGAATTAATCCTGTTCCTGTGTGTGTGCTGGGTTCTGCTGTTATTGATGTAGATAACAGTGACAGTGATGGTACAGGTTACAAACAGCAATGGTAAAGAAAAACAGGTTATTCTGAGCCTCTCCGGCAACAGGTGAGGGGGTGTACGTACGTAATACTGTTCATGTGAAAATATTAAAATAAAAATCTTATTTATTCCAGGCATGAAATTTATTCTGGGTGTCTCTGAGAAGAATCCAGAGACATTTGATGCTCAGGACAATATTTATGAGATTCTTGCCTAATTTCTTCATGTTTTGTGCGTTCTGTAATGCCTAAGTGCACTTGTCATGTTATTTCGTTCTGTGGAGCAGAGCAGTTTCAAGCCATTTGAGCTTGCTATGTGGTAGACAGGTTATTAAAATTTTTGAATTTTGAGTACCCTACTAATTGGTGCAATTAATTTGCCAAAGCGTAGTGCTTTTTTATTTTTTTCAATGTAAGTTTTGTCAGGAATCCTTGCTTTGCTCTGAGGTACTACACACAACTGTTAGATGAGTGACTGAACAAAAGGCTTCAAATGGTCCAAATCCAACCATATTCATGCCACTCTTTTCAAATTCTCATTCTTTTCTCTCACTGTACACCTTTCTTGCATCTTTTCATCCTCTCTTTCTTTCAACATCAGTTGCCTTTCTTTGGCTTGCCCCCCTCCTATCCCCACCCCTCCACTCGCCCCACTCCATCCACCACCACCTCCATCTCCGCTGCAGCGGGGCTCCTGTGGTCTCAGCGAGAGACAAACGAATGAGGGCCCCAGGAGGGCCGCGCCTGCTCCGCCGCACATCACTCACTCTCTCTCAATCACGCACGCACACCGGGACCTGCCCGCCTTTGTCCCATGCAGGCTCTGCCTCGGGTTGCCATGGTAACCCAGGGCAGGTTTCACTCTCGTGGCCTGATTGAGTGGAGCTCAGGCGGGATGGAACCTCGATGACGCCTGCCGTACTGTGCCATGCTGGTTCGCTACTTTCTGAAGTTGAGGTCTGATGCTTTTAGTGTCCTTGTTCACTTCATTTGGAACTGGGCTGCACAAGTTTTCTGTTTAATGTTTTGTACTTTACAGTAAATTTATTGTAATATTTAATCACCTATCAGAAAATTGAGATTCCCCTAACAGCAGGGGTCTGCTACCTTCGCAATCAAAAGAGCCATTTCTGCTCTACCTCCCACTAAATAAAGTCTGTGCAGAACCACAAGACAAACTTGATGTTTGAACCAAAGATAACACCACTCTTATGTGTTACATAAATACTGGAGGAAAATTTATTGAATTTACATTATAAAATTAAAGATCTGCAATAAACTGTTCACATTTATTGGTGTTTTCATGTTGGGACAAAAGATAAAACGAAACTCTTGTGATTTTTTTTTGGGTCAATAGCCCCACTAATTACATTTACAATCTGAACTATAAAAAATATCAGATTTCTGTTTATATTTGTTAAATTAATATTATAAGTAGCCCATTTTGAAATAATAAACCATATGCTTGCACACTAATAAATTATTTGCAAACAAAAATTAAACCAAATTATTGGATATTTTTTTGTGAGTCACTTTCTTCCAATTAATATTGTTTTAATCAAAAGTACACCTTTTCTTTTAATACTTAATGTGTTCGAAATGACTTACCATTTTTTGACTCCTTTTATGTCTCCTTTCAGTTTCTTATAATAATCTATGACATATGACATTTTTCTCCTCAGCATCTTGCCACAAATAAGTTAAAAAATGTTTGATTTTATGGTAGATTTCAGAAAACTACCATATTTTATGGCTAAAAGTTGGATCAGTGGAGTGGCTAACAGGCTAACTGTTTAGCTCCATGTATTATCAGCATCATTCGGCCACATAAATTTTATTCACAAATTTGCATAACATTGGATAAGAAAACTGATGAAACTAGCTTTTTCTATTAAAGTAATGAATATAAATAGTATTTATTTCTCTGTTACTTTTGTTATTTTCTGAGAGCTGCTGCAGAGGGACTAAAAAGTCACATGTGGCCCCAGAGCTGCAAGTCGCAAACTCTGCTATAAACGTTCCTATCCTTCCCCTTAAAACCTTTTCTATGATCCAGTTTTGATTGAATCGTGAAAGTGTCACCATGCTGGAGTGTTTAGACAAACACGTCAACATATGTTGCATGTCCGTGTTTTAGTCTGTGTGCTTTTAGTGTGCTTTTCTAAACATGAGCATATTCTTGGCTTCACTCCAAGCTTCAGTATATACACATGCAAACCTTTGTCAGGTGTTCTTTTGTTTTCTAACTGCACAGGACATACAGCAGTGTACAAAGAAGAAACTGATTTCAATCATATCTTACTGTCCTCACCAATGAGCAAAAATGAGTGAAAAAAAATCCCATTCATTCAGATGTAATGAGTTTAGGTTACTTTTCCTAGTTATTGCATTTTAGCTTTATTGCAACTCTGGTTTGATGTAAGAAGGAAACACAAGTAAGGAGACAGCTCAAGCTGATTTTTTTCCTCTTAAGGAACCAAGAAAAAGAACTCACTGGCCAAATTTTCCTTTAGCCAGGGCCAATTTGGCTTATCGCACCGAACATAAGGCCAAGCAACGATGTTGAGCAGGTTTCAGTCAGTGTACTCTGATTTAAAGTTCGAGATGTATTTAGTCACAAACTCACATATTGCTGTCAGAAAGAAATAAACATCCATCTAATTTATTCCCAAAATCTCGCCACATGTTGCTTTTTAAGGCAATTAAGGCAACTTAATTCCCCCCAAACGTCAACAACAGTAAAATCAGGACACTCTACTCCATCTTGTATCATCTTCTGTCATTATGTTAGTATCTATAACCTGTTAAACTGTTAACAGGTACTGTCTGTACTTTTTTATGACAACAAACATGCAAAAGTAAAAGGCCCTTCTGCAAGAGGCACAAAAGCTCACTAATAAATGTTATACATTTTCCATTTCAGTTAAAAGAAAATCTATTTGATGTACATTCATCTGTGACCTGCCAGTACCCAAAAATGAATATAGAGTCACATCGGGATTTTTAAAAATGACACTAACGTCTACAAGCTTAGAATAAAGGCATCTATGGGAATAAATGCTGAGCTGTCCAGGAGGAAACAAAGTAACGGTCATGGCTTTTAGGGTGGATGATGTGCCCTTTTTCCTGTTTTGATTATGCTTGTTGTATTTACAGTTTGCTTAAAATGTTTGTCTAATCATTGTTTTAGTTATTTAGCGTTTAGAGCCGCTAGTTGATCTTAAGTAGATGTCAACTGATATGAGTTTTTTTTTTCTGGCTGATGCAGAATATATATAAAGAAGAGCATTCTCACTTAAAAAACTAAATTGTGGGCTAGAGTGAGCTGGCTATAGCAGCTGCTGCTGCAATTGATTAAGTACGTACAGGCATGGCTGATTGCTGATTTTTCAAAAAGAAAGCCAAAATAGGTCGATTAAAATTGTTCAACCGAATAATCAGTCTATCGCTAATCTTTAGTTTTGTAGTATTCAGAGTTTTCTTAACTTCTTACTGTAGCTTTCAAGCCATCGTTTCCCTCAGTTCTCCTTTTCCAGCTCTTTACATACCTGTGCTTCATCTGGTAATCACCTTACCTAGTAATTTATACTCCCATTTGTCAGGTTTTATGGTTACCTGTTCACTCTTTATTCATGTTCCTGGCTGCTGCCCTGACTACATGTTGGTTCCTCTCTGTGTGGACTCCTGTTTTTTTGCTTTGCTCCCTAATATGACATTCAAATTCTGCATTTTGAGTCCTTAACATATCACTTTCATCACAATAACAAGAGGGGAGAAATGGATGGAGAAAGACTCATAGCGAACAGAAGAATTATAACTATACAGAACTATAAACTGCACTCATTCTTTTCCCCCCAGACTATGGGTGTGTTGCTATAAGTGTGAGACCCTGACAGAGGGCAAAGACATTTATTGACGTATTACGTCACATCTAGTGTTACGCACACAAAATCAAAATTACATAACCTACATAAATCGAAACCTGAAAAATATAGCCTATTGTTGGATGAGTAATAACATTTTGAAGCAGACTTTTTTAAGTTTTAGTGAGTTTTAGTGAGTTTTAGTAAGTTTTATATTCCCTGTTCTGTTGCAGCTGATTTTTGAACAAGCTGTACTTAAAACTGTTGAACACTAATTTTCTTCTGCTATAAAAAAACCCTAGCTTTTTTCGCATAAACTCAGAAATTAAGAACTGAATTTGAGAAATACCATTCAGATTCAGTCATTTTTAACATGTTATTATCTTACGTTAAGATTTTGATACATTACATATTAATCTGCAAAGTCCAATATTTATTGCAAAAAAGCATGTTTTTATTACAGTCTTTCTGGTGTTTTGTCCAGTTATTTGTATGTTTGAAGACCTAACCCAGATTAATAGGAAACAAAGAAACAAAAGAGGTTCAGATAGTTTTTATATATAACACTGTACACAGAATTGCTATCAATCAGTCAAAAGAAAATCTGAATCTGAGTGCATATATGCATGCTTGAATTGAACTGAGCATAATTCTGTGTATTTAGATTTGGATCGCAACAAGCACAGAAATAGATGGTTTGACACTGGGTCAAATTGAGTGTCAAAACATAGCACCCTTGAGCATTTTCAAGGATGATCTAAGTGGGGAAATGCATTCAGCCAGGTGCATTCACTCAGGTAGTTTCACACTGCCATAAGTACAGCCATAAACACACTCAGACACAGTCCAAGGTCTTCTGAGTGTGAAAGTAAAAAGCCACATCCCACAGTTATATGAAGCACTGTAGGTGGTGGAGCCAATGCAAAACCTTCTATGAATACAAATGCTTTGAACCTGGCTGACCCAGTCGGGATTGTGTGCGTGTGTGCATTTTATTCTCCGCATGTGTGTGAGCATTCAGCGGCAGCAGCTGCGCTCCATCTCTTTGCTCCTACAGCATTCACGCTGGTCCACGGGGTCAAACACACACACAAATCAGACATCGAGATGTGTCGGAGGCCATTTTGAGCCGACGGTGAGTCGTGCCTGAGCCGCTGCAGAGAAAATGAGCCGACATCACATCAGAGGAGGCCCCCGCTACATCTGATCCTCCTCCCGCCCCCCTGTCGGGCTGGCTCTTGCTGCTCAGCCCTCCTCTGTGGAAGTTACTGTACAATAAAACAGCAGAAGTCAACAGGCTGCCAGAGAGACTTGAAGGTGAAGAAGGAGAGAAGGTTAAGGAGGGGGAGGAGGAAGGAGGATGGAAGCCATGCAACACTGTTATCAATATTTCTGTAATGAGGCTGTATGTAGCTGATAATTTTCAGATGCATGCGTGAAAAAGAAAAGTGAGTATATGTATGTGAGAGAGACAAGGGGTGTGAATCACCACCCACCAAGGGTGAGACTTCCTGGCCCTACACCTCGTTCTCATTAATCAGTTCAGTATTTAAAGAGGACTGGACACTTGCCTGTAATTACCTGCCTTTCTCAAGTGTGTGTGTGTGTGTTTTGGGAAGTTTCAAAAGTAAATGGCTGAGAGACATATCTTGGGGAGAAGAAGAGTTTGATGACTGATACAGGATGAGGGCAGAGGCAGCGTGGGTGATGGGAAGCCTGAAGCTGGCAAGTGCACGGAAAAACGGAGGACATGAAAAGGAAGAGAAGGCAAGCTGAGAGACGAGCGGAGAAGGAGGAAGAAGACCGTTAGGAGGTGTGGGAGAGGTGAGAAAAATAAAGAAGGATAAAGAAGATGGAAAAAGGAATAAGCAGATAAAGACACAAGCAGAGCGTAGAGGATGTGGCGATGGAGCAAAGAGATGACTTCTAAAGTGGTGCATCAGTATTCAAGCAGCAACCGTTCAGCCCGCCTCACCCAGCAGCCCTGTCGCCCCAGCGGTCAGCTGTGGTCCTGTGGCGAACTCACAAACGTAGCTTTAGGTTCAAGTCTGAAGCACTCGCTTCAATAGAGATCGACCGTTCAAAGAAAAATCTTTTTTTTTCCCCCTATGGTGTGTGGGCATCAATTCCTCGCTGTTACTTTTCTGTAATTATTTCTGAAATTCATAAGTAAATTCCACTTGCAAGTTGAAACATTTTCTGTCAATCAATAAATGAAAACAACTTGAAAATTTCTCGATCTTTAAAACAAGTGTGAATCAGAACAGAGCCACACACCCACATGCAGAAACGCGGATCCAGGAGCAAAGATATACAGTAAAGAAGCTACATGAAAGCGAGAAAAAAAAACATGCAGGGATCTTATATTACTTAAACTGAATATATAAAAAAAGGTTATTAGCTAAAGAAAACACAGTTTCACAGCTCTGCTCTTACTGTCCACTCAAAGTGTCAAGTTTTAAGTTCAGTTATGACTGCCAGAGATGAGAAGGTAGGAGGAGGAAGGGAGTTTAGGTGCCAAAGTCCACCTCGCTTTACACAAGGAAAAAAAAAGAACATATATCAACACACTTTTTTTTTTTTATTTATTACTGCCTATTCTAATTAAAGCTGTTACACTGTAAGGAGTCAGTTTATCTACAATGCCAAACTGTAGCTTTAGAAGGGATATGAACTGATTTCATCCATGTCTCACACAGAACAAACAAGCTGGTTTGTTAAATCAGTAAAGGTAGAGTCTCAAAGGGTTGCTACTAGATGGTGAACAGCATTCATGAGGGAGTCTGAAGGTCTAGAGACATATGTAAGGTTCCCAACTTCCTCACTTGTGTCACAAAAGTGTGCAGTCCTGCAGCTTGAGTTTTGAACATGTTCAAATAATTTGTGCAACACATTTTCTATAAAACAATCACAGAGTTGTTGTAAGCATCTCCAACCCATCTGGAACCCCGCAGAATTGTGTTGTTGATTTCCCCAACCCATCTCAAGAGCGCAAGATGTATTTTGACACCCGCAAAGGAGCTCTCCTCTCACACAAACATCCAAGGCACATGTCCAGGTCTAAACACCACACTGATGATAAATAATAATTATTGAAAATTTGGTGTAAATCTGCCTGTCTTTAATTCAAAAGTGTACTCAAGATTAAATTATAAATGTGGGGGCGGCTGCAGAGGTGGGTACAAAACGAGCCGAGGTGAGTATGATGTGGGCGGAGGTGGACAACAAGAAAAAAGGCCACAACCAAAAATGCACTTTCACAAGCTGTCCGCATTAAAATAGGCCTTGATTTTCAAAATCTGGCCACCTAAAACGCAAGCTCACAGTTTGCTGGTCGCTTGGTTGCAAAAACTCAAAACACATATAAATAAATGGACAAAACACTGAAAATTCACAAATGTTTTTGCACTTTAGAGTCACAAAAGTTGCAGCTCAGTGAGATATCATCTTAAACACTGTTCAGAGATATGTCACCTGAAAAAGGTCATGCAGATCAGACTGTCACTAAGATTACTGGAGCAAGGTTTCACATTTTGCCACATACGTTGGTACATTTTGAAATTTCTTTTATATGTGTTAAAATGGGAAGAATTGCATAACATAAAAAGTAAAGTCTTGTGACATATGATGTATGTATAATGTTCAAGATGTATTCCTGTTATGTACTGTTCATACGTATTGGGTTAAAGAGTAAAAAAAGTTAAGCGTACTATGATTTAAGCATAATTCATGCTTGTATTTATCGTTGTGTTGTTATGTTCTTATGAGTGAAGTTGCTGTAGTGTATCTGCAGCATTCACCAGCAATATTTTGATGCTATCATTCAATAAACCTGCTCTACTATAGCGTATCACTCTGATCGTTTTGTTTTCTGTCCTCTTCATCTTCAAGTAAGGTCCAAACCAAACCCACGACGACTTACACATCAGTTTCCTTCAGCTACATGTCTGTGGAACGAATGACAAGAAGAAAATGTAGCACAGTAGACAACTGGTACCAAATAAAATGATGTGTAGACACTGTCAGTACTCTTACAATGCCACGTATACTAAAACAACATAATATGTATGCAGCGCCAACCACATGACATCATGAACAGCGTTTTATTTACATGGTACATATGCCAAGAAACAAATTAAAACACCACTGATACGCAGCTCTAACAAGACAGATAAAAAAGACAAGCAATGACAACACCTATTACACATAAAAGTACCATAAGTATGCCACAAATATTTGCATAGTGTAGCATGAGATCCTGTAATGTTATTGTTGGGGCACTGTTAGGTAACATTCATTATTAATTAACATGTGAAGTTCTGTTTATCTGACATTTCAAAGTTGCTACATTCATGCTACAGACATTTTCAACCTGGTGGAGATCACCCTACAAATGCCAGAGTATCAGACACATAAAGAGTCAATGTTATGCTGTTATTTTCTTACAGTCAAGTATTTCAGCATGTCATAGAAACACAAGTCAAATGAAGCCTCTACAATACCAGCCAAAGGTTTTTATGTTGTTGTTTTTATTTGCAATTTTGCTCCTTATGATGCATTTGTGTTTCTCAGATAATATGCTTGTGCTAATTGCTTTCTGCTCGTGTCATTTGATCATAAAAACTAAATCGTAGTCACTCCGAAAATTAAACAACATGGCATGGACACATTTAAGTTGGGATTTTTCCATTTTCTAATAAGTAATACTTTATTTTAATAAAATGAAGGACCTTCCAGGGAAAGTTTTTTTTTTCCTCTCATATCTGACATAGAAGGAATCCCCTCTGTCTCCATAATCATCTCTTAACACACATCAATGATCCTCATGGTTTCCTCCAGCCCTGTCTCCATATATTGCCGATTAAACTACTTTCCAACTCTGGTGTCCTTCTCCGCTTTGTTCTCATTTGACTAATTATATTCACTGAGACCAGTGTTGACAAATTCATTTGGAAATCCATTAGTCCCATGGCGTTGTTTAAACAATGTGCACGTTAATGTCCATTGCTTTAATACTCCTGATTCCTATTCTAATAGCCGTCTGATAAATCAGGTTATCTGCGACACCTTCTACACACCGTGAAGAGTGGAAATTAGAGCATTATTAACTATCTGTGGTGCTCTGTCGTGTCCGGGTGTGTTAGGAAGAGGAGAGGAGATGACAGAGGAGAAGAGAGAGAGAGAAAAGTACACTAATAGTGAGAGAACAGAGACACTGGAGAGAGGGATGAGTTCAAGAAGACCAGAGGGGAAAACATAAAGAAATAATAAGGAACATGAAGAGCGACAGGACTAAGGGATGGTAAATGTAAATGAGGCTAAGTTAAACATTAAAGAGGGAGAAGTGAAGACACGATGTAAAACATAAGGAAGAGAACAAGTCAAGAATCAATTTAAAGGCTCTGTTCATTTGAACCCACTTAGAGCCTTATGATAAAAGATAATACACAAACCTAAAATATAAAAAGGCCTAAAAAGGACGCAGAAGCATTTGCATTGAGTGCATTCAGCAGGGACTGTGCATTTATATGAGTTTACCAGCTGTATGTTTTAGTCTTTTATTTTAAAAGGTAATTTTAAATACCTTGTTGCCCTCTCACTGACACAATGATGATGAGTGCCTATTAAATACAAACATATAATTGATCAATCAAACCAAACCATGTATCTTTTAGATCCAAATCATAAAGCACTTTAAAACATCAGCTGGACCAAAGTGCTGTACAGAACTAAAATAAAAGACATAACAGCAGTCAGAAGGCATAAAAAATAGTCACAAACTAAACAAACAATGTCAAGCAAACTGTAGAGGATTAATATTAACTAATGTGGAAAGTGAAATTTTACTGTAAAACGCAAATAGCTGCAGAATTTCTTAATATGTGAATGTTATCTAATTATTCAAGGTTTTTTTAGTGGCACTGCAAGAAAATATGTATCAACCTGAACAATAAAGTCATATCAAAACAAAGATTTTGGTCACACCATTTCTTACAGTTCCACTTACCTGTGTGCTGAGAAAACGTCTTCCACATTATAAACACTGTTTAAATATTGTTCCATTATAAACTTTGTGCTTCGTGTTAAATGTTATAAGGATTTTTGCAATCAAGTTACACATTTGATAGAGTAATAGTTGTTTGTGTGAAACACAGTGACCACTCAGTCTATGCAGTCATGTAGATTAAAAGAAGCATCAAATCAAAAGGTTTTGCCCTGAGGATTTATTTGAAATCCTTTTAGCTTTATGGTAGTTTAATAAATGCTACTTCATGACCTAAAATCAATTACATATAAATTGTAGTATTTCTGCTTTCTTTCCCACAAAGTTGACCACATGTTGTTTGTTTGTTGGGGTTGTTTATCATTTTAAAAACCGGATTATCAAAATTGGCTCAACAGAATGCCCAAAATATTAACTACACGTACCTCAGCTCACATTTCATTGCCTCCCCACTTTCTAAATGTTGACTGGATCAACTTCATCATCTAAAATGTGTCAAATTTTCTATCCTCTTGAACCTTCGTTTTCTTCAGCTCAATCTTCGCTGCCGCTCCTTCTCTTCCTTTCAGCATTCAAAGGGTGCAGAGAAGAAGCCTGGTGGTGTCAGTGTCCCTGACTGTGGTGCCTGGTGGAGTGTGTGGATTAAACACATAGGCCTGATTAGCTGCATGTATTCTCACCACCATCGCTGCAATCACAACCGCAGGGCTTCAAGGGCAACGCCAGTGATCAACTCCACACATTATTCACCGACCCACACAGAAAAACAGCTAACACACACACTCGGCGCTCAGCACTTCTGCTGAAAGTATTTGATGTGCGTGCCATCATACCCCTGTTGAGTCGCCCATCGTGGCACAGTCCTCTTAATTAAGAGGAGTGTGTGGGTATGTGTGAGTTCTGGGGGTGGAGCAGCTGGCAGGAGGCAGTGGGGCCAGAAAACATCTGCAGAAGGCTTCAGTGTTAGCTCACCTGCACACACACACATACCTGAAAAACATTAATGGGCACCTATACACACATTCTCTGAGCACACACTGTCACCAGTTGGGGACGCACATTCATGAGTATAGAAACAGAGGAACACACTTGCACTCACACACACACAGAGCCATTCAACACTGCCAACGCCACCGCCGCCATACCAGTGGGACTGTCACCATAGCAACCCAGGACCGGTCATGTCACAGTGGTTTAGTAAGATGGGTGACAGCGCGGGAGAGTGAGAGATGGGCAGGCGATAAAAAGAGCAAAAGACAAAGACAGAGTGGGGGGGGTGCATTAAAACGAGTCTCGTCAATGCTCAGCTTTGCTCCTGTTCTGAAACAAAAGAGTGAAGATGGAGCTGAGGAGAGACAGACGGATGTCTCAGCCAAGCAGCTCTGAATGTGAAGAGGTCAGCAGCTTAACGGACCTCACAAATCTCTCCAGTCTCTGTTTTACACTAAGTCAGAAGGAGCTGTGTGATTGTGTAACACAGACACAAAAACACACACGTGATGTCATGATGATGGTAGAAGATGCAGGAGAGGAAGGAGGAACAGGGAATTTGTCCTTGCTTCGGGGTAAAGGTTAAAGTCGGGTGTTAAGGATTAAAGCACAATATCAGCCTTAGAAAGTTCCCATAATCCCCACTGTTATCTTTTTCAGACCTTGTAAAGACTTTTACCTTTCTTTTTGACCTTAATCTCTTTTATTTTAAAGTCAATAAAATCGTTGTTGACTCAAATAAAAAATATATCTGTACATTTAAAAGCCTCTTTAGACAAAAACGTACATTTGTCTTCCAGTTTTCACATTACCTACTGCATCAAAACAAAAAAGTTTTTAAAGTGTTTCAATTTTGGAAGAATAACATTAAATATAAAATGAATAAAATAAATTATATAATTTGTAGAAGAAAAACAGTTTGTTGTGGAAAAGGTTTTTATAGCTGCTATGGAGTGAAGAGTATTAATAAAAGAAAGTGCACGACACACTAGTGAAGAGAAAAAGGACAGAAGTTTGAGTTTGGACTATCAACTGTTTGCTTTAGTTATAACACTCAATAAGTCAATAAAACTTTTGTAAAACTAACTAAAATACATTAATTCAATTTGCATGGATGTTATTATTTTTGTTTTACAAGAGAAACCTTTGCTACCATCTGTACTTTTTATATTATCACAGCAACAAATGACCCACACTTAAACAATTTGGTAACAGCTTGCTATAAAAACATTTTTGCACTTGATGCCCAGAGATGCCAACAGGTTATGTATATTTATGCAGGAAACAGTCTCTTTTAATTGTCCAAAAGGTTTCTTATGTCTGAGCAGAATCTGCCCCTGCATATCAGGTTTTTCCACATTTCACAGAGATACACAAAGTCACTTTTATAGGCCAAAATTTATCATCTGTAGTAGTTTTTTATGTACTGATATGTAGATGTGTACATTCAGACTGTGACTTTAAAGGAGCTGATGTGTACATGCATTGTATTAGTTGCAGGGAATTTTCTAAAAAGATAGATAGATAGATAGATAGATAGATAGATAGATAGATAGATAGATAGATAGATAGATAGATAGATAGATAGATAGATAGATAGATAGATAGAATGTGAGTTTCTTTTTCCCTTTAATTTCCATGTTGTAAAATAGGATTATGGTACCTGCAGTGAACAAATTGCAGTGTGATGGATATCGTGTTAGATTTTATGTGTGAAGAGAAAAAAAGGCGTACATGTTTACAACTTCCAAATCCTTTTTCTCAGTGCCTTTAATTTCAATTTTACACATACTTCTGTTTGTTTAATTTCACCACCACTGTTTTAGCTTTGTTTGTTTTTTTCAGTAATACCTTGATATAAATAACTAAGCTGTTTTTAAAATCTAAAAAAAAAAATAAAAAATTGCCAAGGCACATATGTTGTTTTGTATTATTATGTATGAATGGATCAGTCAAAGCTGAGCCGATCAGAAAAATCATTAGAAAATGACTCTAATGGTGAAGCACGAAGGAGGTGTGAAAGATATTAGTGAAACTTTATTTAATTTTTTGTCATTTTAGGTACAGAAGTAGCATCAATCAGCTACATTTTCTGAAACAGAAAGTGAATAATATGTTACACTTTATAATCATCTTACCACTTATTATTCTTAAAAACAAAAAAAATGGCAATTTTCTGGGAGTTTTTCATAGTAAAAATAAAATAAAAGTCAAGATGAACAGCTGCTTTGTGGCCACGATTGCTTACAGTAGTAACATCAGGTTATCACTTTGCTACACCAACTAAAGCGTCATGCCAAAAATATTAAGGGAGACAGGAAAACCCAGACTAAAGCATCTCACCTTTCACCTTACTGCCCTGAAGGGCTGAGATTCCAGCGACAGCTCTGCCCTTCTGTCCGCTGAGGCTTCATCTACAATTTTTTTATAAAAGGAGGCTGCTGTCTGCTTTGGCCGTAGAACTTTGCTTCAGCTCAGAAACCACGCAACAAATCCCACTGCTGCCACAATTTGTTGTGGCAGAAATCTAATTACCATAAATAATGTTGAACATAAAATCTTAGGGATGAAAAAATTCCAAACAGCAAAATATGTCTACCATAAGATAGAATAAAGTATTTATTCAAGTTACCAGAGTTTATTGGAGGTACAAGGACAGCAGCCTCATCATGACCTGGAAGGCCGTATCAGTGGCAGAGCTATTTGACTTGACAACAGGATGTGATGCTTTCCATCACTTAAAGATGGTACACATACATGATTAAATACATCATAGAAAACTTAGCTTGTAGTTGTTGATACTTCTTAATCAAAATTAACTTTATTGTAGTAAAACTCAAAACTTCTATCATCCATATATCAGAAACGTGTGTTGTTGCTTTGAAAGGGTTTAAACTGGATTAAAAATTTATACTAAAAAGGCTGATTTGAAGTAAAGCTCTTTGGCTTCTACAGGAAATAGCCAATTTGCATCATTATGACTCCATGTGTCTGTAACTGTACACGAATTGGGAGGTGGTGCAACAAAGAGACAAACACACATACACAAAAACGTGAACCACTGCTACAAGCTACAGTTGTTGTGGTTTATGCATGTGTGTAAGAGAGATGTAGTGTGGTATGAGATTTATGTATATTTGTTAATCAATATTTGTGCAACTTGACCTGTTCTATACTGTATTGATCTGTAGCCAGAGCACAGAGTATACATATTTGACTTTTGACCCCAACAGCACCATAAAAACCCACTACAATAAACAATGTGTCCCTCTGCCTCACTGATTGAATGAGCAGCTACTGAACTGGAACAGAAAGGTACATCAGAACTGCTTGATGTTTATGAGCTCATTAAGGACACTTCAAATGACCTCTTAATATAGATGAGAAAAAATGCTTTGTTTCTTAGTAAAATTATCTTGTTTTAAAGAAAACTGTGATAAAACTTGTATTTTTGTATGTATGTATTTCTATTTTAAAAGAATAGCACCTGAAGTGCGTGTGTGTGTATATATATATTTTATATGTTTCCAAAAGCCCAAACACACCCAGTTTCAGTCAGAATTATCCCACACAAAATTTTATTCCATTTCACTGTTGTTAAGCCTCCCAATTTACAAATACATTTATTTATTTAAATCAGTTTCCCCTTCTGATCTTGGGTAAATTTATTTTCTTAATGACAGAAAGTTTATTGTTAGCTGTTGGACACTGTTGTGCCTCAAGTGGAAGAAAACCCCAGAATCAGATAGAGACTGTCATGGTTTGTGGAAGGAAGGACCCAAGAATGCAGATTAGCATGTGGAGCTCAAATGGAAACTTACAAAATTTCAATAATCAAAAAACAAAAGAGCTGACGTGGCAGCAGAAAACACAAAGTAGGCCAAATGAAACTGGGGGAACATGGAGAGAACTCAGACAAGGCATGAAGCCACATTTCCAAACTGCAGGTGAATGAAGGCTGAGGGAATGAAAAGGCTAGGACTGAGGAGGTAAGTGGCTGCAGCTGAAACTAATAGGAATGGAGAACAGGTGTGAGTGGGAGGAACGGGACTGAGGGGCAGGGGCTGACTGTGGAAAAGTACTGAAGGTGATGAAACACAAGGAAAATAACATAAGTAAGCATCCCAAAAAGTAAACAAGTGAAATGAACCCAAAACACAAAAAGCTACCCCTCCATCACTACCACCAAAAAAAAAGAAATAAAGAAAAAGAAATAAATACAGATCCTGACAGAGCTAACTGAATGGTATAGTGAGATCCTCAAACTGGCTCTGCTGGGGTTCTGGAGGAGCTTTGAGAAGATGATAAAACTTGAGTATCTAGAGGAAGTATAAGGAAATGACAGTTTCTGGCTTGGTCTCTGGTTTCAAGCCACCCACCCTTTTCTCTGGGGCTTTTGTTTAGGGTGCATTCTCTTTTTTTCTGGGAAAGTTATGTCTCTGTTCCCCGTCCAATGAGAGATTACTTGTTCCGATACAGGTCGTCCAGCTGCTTGAATCAGACACTGGGCTCAACTACCCATTAAATGTGCCTCTGTATGTCCCTGACTGCCTCAATCCTAAAGTGACGGGTCCTTCTCGGAGGGTTTGACGATGAGACACATTTGGAGGTTTGGTGTTAAGCACAATGTACCAGCAGATCAAGGTCGGCTCCAATCTAAAAACTCAGCTCTTAATGCAATGCGATGATCTCTTGCTCTAACCAATGCCTGAGCTTACAATCTACATAGCCAACTATGTGTATTATTACTATGCTAAAAGCACATAGCTTTACAAAATACACAGCAAATTGGAAGCTCACAGAGACTGGGAGAACATGTAAACTTCACATAGAAAGGCCTGGCGGGATTTTAAACCCAGAATCTTTTTGTTTGAACCAGCTGCTTCACCGTGAACTCCCACATGTGGTGTTCTTTTAAAGCCAAGCACTCAATTAAACAATACTTCAGTCAAGCCTTCGCATTTATGTTGAAGGACATAGACATGAGGGAAGACCTGTGCTGGAGGAAAAATGAGTCACAAAGTAACTCGCTGTTGTAATCATGTTACATTTATAATTCTACCATTTTACTGAACATGTTAAACATGTCCTGTACAGAGACGGTGCACAACATCAATTGCAAAGGTGTGATGTCCACAGCCTCTGACCAAGACAGCACAATGATATGAATTGTTGACACAGGAACCGCATCAACAAGAACCAGCATGTCTTATTGTTTCTCAATGCAAAACAGTGAGTTTGCAGCCCAATTGCAATCATTTAATTGTGAAGAGAGTTGCAAAAAGCAAGCTGTAGCTCTTTACTAAGGAGCAAGAAACTGCATAAGTGACTTGCTGAGATGAATATGACAACGTAAACTACTTGCCTGAATGTGTGGAAATTTGCCGGAGGAAAATCTGTTTTGTTGCTTTAACTAAACCAGCACAGTTAGACCAAGGAAAAAGCCCTACACTATAATTAATTTAGGGGCTCTTACTTCGAAAATCATAATAAGGACATAATTATTGTGCGTTCATGCATGTTTGTGTGTGTGAGTAATACGGTAATGACAACATGCTCTGGTTCCAGCCAAATTCAGCATTAATGATGGACTGAAATCAGCTCTTGCTGTGGGATCAAATACTCCGTCTGTTAAATAATGTAGCACACGGGGCTGATGACAGTCCCATATGGAGCAGAGAGGGAGCTGATGGAAGCCTAACGTATAGCAGGTACTCTAAGTATGTCAGCAACCACTGTTTAACACTTTGCAACTAGTGGAAGGATCACTGCCAGAAGTACATGTGTGTGTGCATGTGCATGTGCGTGTGTGTGTGTGTGTGTGTGTGTGATAGCACATATGAATGCACTTGTGTGTTGTGTTTATGAGTTTACGATCATGTTGGCAATGTGTGTCACTCATCAATAATGTAGAACGCCTGGTTCTCCCTCTTCAAAGCTTGTGACGCTCCAGTGTTCCACATAATTAACTCTCTATCAAGCATGCACACACGCACACACACACACGAGGATTCAGCAGACAAATATACATTTATAAATGAGCTCAACTTTTGGAAAGCCTGCAGAAAATTTAAACAAAAAACTCCCAAAGATCATATTTAAATTTTATTACCATCTATATATGACTCTGAAAAACAATTTCAATTTTAATCCCTCTTTGACAGAAAAATCATTTACGTTAAATAGTCACACGCCCATATAATCAGCAAAAAGATATCTGAACACAAACTTGAGCAAAATCTATGGCACATTAATTTAATTTTTTTACATGTGTATTTAGAAAATTTGTTTATGAATTTATTAAACAACATATTTTTAAGATATTTGCCATTTGAAATCAGAAAAATGTTTTTTATGGAAGTTTTGTGAAAAGAGAATTATGTGGATTTGGAATCAAGGACTACATGCAAAGCATTACACTGAAAACATCTATCTTTATAGGGTTGAGAAGTAGGAATTTGTAAAAATGCTATGTTTAAACCCTTTGACTAGTATGCTGAAAAAAACACACGAGGCCTACTCTCTGTAAAAACGATTCCCACATTCCTTCTCACAGATGCCTGATGTAAAGTAACACTACTGGGAATATAACAACTGCACTGATATGAAGAGAAACATCTTAGATGTATTTGCAAAAATGCATCAGAAAATAAAAATTAAAAAAAGTTTGTTTTTCTTTCGGATTTATCATCATCATCATTTGTGAAACGTGTGCCTGTAATAGCAAGTCGGTGCACCAACACTAATTGAAACTAACCAGAGAACTTCAAACTTTTGCATCACAATTCGATCTCATCTATTCAAATAGTGTTATCCACAGTACTGACTCGTTTGCACCTAATTGTGGTTCACAGAACACATTAAAACAAGGTGTGATGGCATTGCAGACAAGCTGTTTTACTTTTAATTTTTGACATTTTTACTGAGTTTTACAGATAGAAAAACCAATCAACATGATCACTTTTTAGAAAAACCAAGATAAAAAAATAAATAAAAAATAAATACAAATAATTAAGATAACCAAACAAGAAAAACAAATGTCACTTTGAAGGCATATTTTGGCCATTTTGAAGTCTGTGAAAAGTTATGAACAATTATTATCTTACTTGTCTTAGTTAGCTTTTTGTAAGAGTTGTAGTTTGGAAAAATAGACTTTAGATCAAACAGGACTGATGAACCAACAGCTAGTTTGAATGTGGTCAAAACAAAAATCTCCAATCTCCAAATGTCCATGTACATGTAAAAGCTAACTCATAAACTTGTACCTAACTGTTTCCCATTTCATGGTTCTTCCTGCAAAGATATGGTACTCCTGCTGGAGGTCCGACAGCTATGTGCTGCTATTTGTGCTTGCAAGTAATCACAGAACTCTACATCAATAACCATGTAATGCAAATCTGATGGCCGTGTCAAGATAAATAATAAAATAGCTTTTGCATAAACAGCTATGAAAATGTTGAGACTAGATTTGTTTTAAGGCAGCAGCATCAATCCACTTTGAAAGTGGTTGTTTAAAGATAGCAATCCACTTTGGTCCTAGCTGGTTTCAGGGTACTATATTAGTACACTTGACCATAGCTGTTAGCTCATCAGTTCTGTCAGATTTAAACCTCAAGTTTTCCAAACTGAGGTCTGTCAAAAATATTAATCGTTCATAACCTTTCCACATTAGCCCACCTCAAAAATGAATAGAATATCCCCTTTCATTTTTCTGAGTCTTGTTGGATTTTTGTCTTTTGTGTGCTTATGAAACGGATTTAAAGAGTCAGAATTTCTGGACTGTGAGGATCTATTTTCTGACAACAGCAAGCTTTGAAATTGTGGCTCAGCGAGGAGATGTGTAAAATACCACAGACAGACATGAAGACACACATCTGCACACAAACATACATAAGAAGTGAGTGGTGTTGATGCCAGCTTGGAGTGATGGTAATATCACAGGCTGGAGGAGCTGCTAATGAACAGTGCGAATGGGAAGAAAGGCTCCAGCTCAATCCACTAATTGCCTTAAAAGCTTTTCGTACAATTTACCCTGTCAACAGAGATGGTGGTAGTGGGATGTGTGTGTGTGTGTGTGGTGTGTGTGTATGTGTGTGTGTGTGTGTGTGTGTGTGTGTGTGTGTGTGTGTGTGTGTGTGTGTTTGGGGGAGGGGGGATAAGAAAAAGAGATAATTTAAGAAAACATATTGTAAGAAAGCAAGAAGAAAAAAAATGCAGAATGGTTTTACACCTACGCAGGTCCAATCAAACATAGTCTCTCTCATATACCAAGACGTCTGATTTAGCTGAAGCCATTTCAAACTACAACCAGACATTTCACACACCCCAAAAGAGACATACACACACACACACAACCAATGACTGTTCATTCCAACACTTGCTTTATATAGCATAAAGCCTGATCTTCCACACAGAAACACACTCACTAAAGAGCTCTGCAGCTGAACTCAGTCCTCATTAAAGTAAAAAGCCTGCTGAGTATTTTAGGCAACATTAAGGCAACAACAGATTCAGAAATACAGGCACCTGTCCTCTGCGCTCTCCACCACAGCTCCCTGGCCTGTTGTTCAAAACACACAGCTCAAGGACCAGAGTGGCGAACTGGACTCTGCAGTACAGACTTCTCTGAGGCAGGGACTCCATTCAAACTCGAAGCAAACAGCAGACGGTCTGCACTAAAGAACACAGCCAAAGAAGGAAAATATAGTGTAAAATAACTGTGCAAAATTTAGTTTTCCATTTAGATAGCTCAACCAACAGGCCATTATATGAATCAAACATTTTGTTACGGTTCACACCTGAATCCATTTCATTTTTAGAAATACAATGATCAGACCTTCATCAGTAAAAGAAACCAAAGCTGATTCTTTGCACAGAAGTGCTGAACACTGATTGCTGTTTTATATCAACTGCTGAGCAACTTTTTACTCAACTCACAAAAAGCAAACTGGAAACTGAAACAAATTGTTCCAAAATCTCTAGATTTTACATTAATCTTGAGGTTTATTAGTAAAACCAAATTATTGCAATTTCTTTTGAACACATTAAGCAATTTGTGGAAAAATGTTTAAAACATTACATCATTTTTTTTAAGTAAAAGTAAATAAAGCGCTCTGGTTTAGGCCTGTAGAATGTCAAATTTACTAACTCTGTACTGTACTAAGACAAAATCTGAATAAAATAAAATAAAACAGATTATCTTTGCTTTGTTCATGATAGCTTTAGCAAAGCAAGACACTAAAAGATATGAAGATAGGTTCTGGAAAATTGCAATGAGAACCTAAGATTTTGCAAAATTTTGATGAGCATAAAAAGTTGATATTAGTTTGTTGTTGTTTTCCTTTCTGCAGGGGATGCCACAGCGAGCGAACTAGCACAAAAGATTTGGAAACTTTTTTTTGCCAGATGCTTCCCCTGATTTAACCTGGGCTCAAACCTGCAGCTTCAGAATGACATAAAAGCTGTTATTAGGTGAGAAATGATAATGAAATATTAGCACTTTAACTGTCACAAATGTGGACTGTAAGTAATTAATATAAATATTCAAATAATTCAATAATGAAAAAACACATTGGTCTCAGAACTGAATGTATTTGTAGAATACCACACCATGGCATCAAAATGTGTTCAGAACATTATAATTAGTGATGAGCTGTAAGCATGTTGAATAAGTTCAACAAATCCATCCATCTATTCATCTTCTTTACCCACTTTTTCTTTCTGGGTCATGAGGAGCTGGTGACTATCTCTAGCAGTCAGTATGCAGAAGGCAGGGAACACACCTAGGAACCATTTAGAGCTACCAATGAACCTAACGTGCATGTTTTTGGTCTGTGGTAGGAAACTGGAAAATTACCTAAAGTAAATCCATGCATGCATGAGAAGAACATGCAAACTCCTCCCAGAAAGACCGGGAGGTGATCCTACAACCTTCTTGCTGTGAGGTGACAGCTTTACTTCTCTGCCATGCCACCCCCCACCAGGGGCGGAAATTAGCACCCGCCACCGGCCAAATGCGGGTAAATATTTGAAGTGGCGGGTAAATCTGATCAACACACGCCACTGTGGCGGGTTGGCAATTTGAACAGAAAAGGTGTTATTTGTCCTCCTGACATATAGGGGGCAGTAATGTGCTCGAGTTGCTGCTGTTACGTCGAGCCGCGTTCCCCCATCAGATACGGTTCCCCCTGCGTCTCC
>NC_051445.1:23960972-23988408 GCF_001649575.2 Kryptolebias marmoratus
ATGCAGTGTCCAGAAAGAGGTGTTGTTCAGCTTGTAGGGCACCACAACTGCTTCCACCCACCTCCATCATCATCATCATATGAAATAACTTTTTGTCACAACAAAAAATAGTGGCTGGTAAAATATTTGAGTGGCTGGTAAAAAATGTCAAAATTTTAATTTCCACCCCTGCCCCCCACACAGATAAATTAACAAAAGACTAATATACATTTACTGCACTGTGTACAGTTAATTAAAGTACATTTAATTCCCTTCTTGTGATTTTATACTGTATTTATCGCTTGCTGCCAAAAGCAAAAGGACAATAATGTTTTGCGCATGTGAGTGTATGTGGATCCAGGAACACTGGATAGATTTTAAAAACTCTCAGAAAGTGATCTTTGGATCATGTGCATCTACAAGGGATTCACTTTTGGAGTCAATCCAAGTCAAAATAGATACCACAGCTAATTAATTTTACTGACCACAAAAATTGCTTTAATTTTGTAAAATTTACCAATATATGGAACTGTAATTTATTGTGGTAGTAGCTGAGAGTCATCTTTAAAACACACTGATGACCCACCACCCCAGTTTATGTCAGGTTATGTTAGATTGTAATTTAATTGTTGTGCACCTGCTTAAAAAATGTATTTGTAGATTGTGTTTGGATCTGTAGCAGAGAAGAAATCCTTCACAGCAGAGGTGTGTGTCTCTCTTGTTTAGAGGCCTCCAGACTGTGAACTCCTCCCTTGAGTCAACTGTTTGTCATTACAGACAGCATGCAGAGGCAGAGCTGACCCTGGGTCACCACCAAAGCCAATACCTCGAGACAGGCAGCACACATGTACGTACACAAGCTCCAAAATCCCACACAAGCCTACACACAACAGTCAGCAAGCCAATAACTGCAGCCCATTATTGAGCTGGCCAGGTCCGAGTTCTGACACGAGCCACAATTAACCCTTGAATCCTCAGCGGGCTGCTGGATGTTCATTCAGAGCAGCTAACGAGGCTAAATGTGAGAGCAGTGGCTTCGTTAATGAGACAGGATAACTGTGCTGTGTTCCAGCCCGAGCAGGTCAGCTCTCACTGGCCCTGATGATATTATTCTACTTCCAGATTCACATCAGACCGACTGCCTGGAATCACCAAGGTTTGTTTCTGGGACGACATTGCACCTAGGTACAAAACTAGCTCTTTTACAACTGGAGCTGCTTTTTTCTTCAAACAAAGAGCGGTTCACAATGGCTGCACTGTAAAAACTTCTGCAAAATGAATAACTGGGAGAGATGCAGGACCAAATCTGTTCTCATCATCCTTTAAAACTGCTGTAGACAGCAATCCTTCAAACTACATTCTATCCTTTAAAACCCACATTAGTAAAGCACTATTAGGAAGTTTTGGCTTAGGTTTGTTTTTTTTGTTTTTTTTTCTGCATTTCTATCCAGCTTGCAGTGGCAGCGCAGGAGTTTTTCAGGGGTTTTAGTGTTTTAATTATCCTGACTGGCTGCACCAGGAAAAATGAGATCAAAAGACCTGTTGATGCTGAAATGAAAATCCCTCCTCTGCCTATGACAGATTACTATTCCACCAGTTTGTTTCTTTTTTACACTTTGGTAAAAAATAAAATAAAATAAAATAAAATAAAATAAAATAAAATAAACAACAACAATAATAATAATATTTTTTACAGAAATAAACTCTTTCAACTGCCCCTTCTACCTTTTTTGCCATTATCCTTAATAAAGTCGGGACATTAAAGTAGTTTTTTTTAGGAAAGGTTATCATTAGTAAAAACGTTTTTGGAATTTTACTTAATTACTAATCAGTTTTGGGGGTTGTTTCTGCTTTTTTTTTTTTTTTTTTTTTTTTTTTTTTTTTTTTTTTTTTTTTTCCTTGGTTGTAGTATGTTTTGGGGTTTATAGTAAATTGTATTTCTGCTCTGTCTGCTCAAGAGCTCTGCACCTTTTAATCTTGTATATCGTTTAAAACTAGGTTTATTTTGCCAGTGTCTTGTTTTTATGTCTGGTTTATGGACTGCATGCAGTGCTTCTGAGTAATCAGCTTCTTACCTGCAGTAGATAGTGTTAAGTGTAAAACAATATCTGAAGGGACATTTATGTTTAATGTCTGTTTGGTCATACCTCAACTGACAGACTTCAAGGGCTTCCGGCCAGCTCAGGCAACAGAGACAAAGAAAGTGGAATCATCCTGCAGAAAATTATTATTGAATATGAAACATGTCAGCGATATTACAAAACTAGACCAAAACCTGCTGTTTGAAACTATGGCAGCTAATTTACATGAACTTCATCCAGGTGTGTGTTATCTCCATATTATTGTTCAGTTTGGTACAGGAAGCATTTTGAATACAAAAAAGTTATTTTAAATTGTGAAGCAATTTATTTGTCTGGATAAGTGTACATGACCCACCACAGAAAATGTTCAGTGACAATGGAAAAGAATTTAACAATGATGAGGTAAGAGACATGGCGGAAAACTTCAACATCGTAATAAAGACAACAACTGTTTATAGCTCATGGAGTAATAAACTTGTAGAACGGCACAACCTGAGACTGGGTCACTGCACTGGACTGGGCTTTGGGCAAAAAACACCATGCAAAATGTACATGGTTTTAATCATTATCAGTTGCTGTTAGAAGAGGGTCAATTCAAGAGTGAATTTACTCTATTTAAAACAACTCAAACCTCAAACCTTATCATGATCCACATTGCAGTTCATATGACTTGTAACATGTTGCAATGAGCTGTGGACTGTGTTCTAACAAGGCCAGTCTTTATTGTAAGCAACCACAGACTCCGATTTTAAAACAGCATCATGCAAAAATTACATGTAGTTATTTAAAAAGGATTTTGCATAAACCGCTATAAAAACTTTGAAGTTTAAATTGCTTTAGTTCACAAAAAATGATCTTAAAGGGGCCCTGCTCTGACTTGTAATGAGCTAGACACTTTATGAGAATTTCTTCCTGATTTTCCCAACATAGATCACTGATTGTTGTCTGCTGCAGGTAAGATACTGCCTACTTAGAACTCTAATTTAAAAAGCTGTTAATTTTTTCTCTGAAGTAAGGATTTTTAAAGTCCTCACAATATAGGGGTGTCTAAATGCCAAAGCTCAGATTTTGTCTGAAAATTGTTAAAGGAAAGTGGACAGAAGCTGGATATTGGAAGCAAGAATGTTGCTGGCTACTTCTGAAAAGTCTTCCACTGCATGAAGACTTAAATTTGTATGCAAACAGTTTGTGGCAAAGGCTGTAGATAAATTAACTTTAAATGTAACTCTGTAGTCAGACTATGATAATGATGGTTACCATAATAAATTACTGGATTATACTGATTATCATAAAGAGAACACAGAAGAGACCGACACTGCAGCAGTCATTCCAAAACAATTTACTGTTTCTTGTGGCACAATGGAGCACAAAAAGGAGAAAAAAGGAAGGGCAGTACAAAAGGTGATTTGTAAATACAGGAGCAAGAGACGCGAAGAACTACAGAGCTTTCTTTTTCCCTTATAGTCGTATTCCTCTATTTTCCCTACTGTTTATTTACAACCAGAGCCGTTATCACACGCAAGTGTTCGGTGAGCGGAAAGGAGAACGCAGGGAAAATAATTACCCTCTGCCTCAACCAGCTGGTTTGTTCATAAACATGCAATTATGATTTCATGGCAGTCCATTATATACAAGCCACTCCAGGGCAGAAAGCTCTGCCAAAGCAGGATCACTGAAAACATCTTAAACACTATGCAAAAGCAAATACCTCAACTACTGAATGCTATTTTCTGATTTACTTGGCAGGACTACAGTAAAAATCAATTAGTCTTTGAAAAAAAAACACAAGTCCTGTAACGTTAATGTGCCTGGTCTGTAGAGTTCTGTCTACATGGCTGTAACATCTACAGGGTCCTTTAGTGTTAACAGCCGTAGTGAGAGTGGGACGAGGCCAGCTGCGTTCTGTTTGGTTACATGATTGTTTAACTTAGGTTTAATAATTCAGCACTAAATGAATCTCAAATGCAAGTGGGAAGTCTTGTTTAATCTCTCACTCACTTGTTTTGTGTATCACTTAATCCTGTTCAGGGTCATGGGGACCTGGTGATTTAGCAGTCAACGAGCAAGAGGCGGGGTACAGGTCGCCAGTCCAAAACAGGACCGCACAGAGACACAAAATAAACAATACACACACACATGCAAGTATGGACAATGTATTACAACCTAACAAGAATGGAGGAGAATGAAACTGGAGTACTTGAAGAATACCCATATACGTATGAGGAGAATATGCAAACTCCACACAGAAAGAGTTCAGCTGAGATTCAAACGTGTGATCTTCTTTCTGTGAGGAGACGACACTCCTGGTAATTCTAGTTTTCTTAAAAGACTTATTGATTGTAAGCTAAAATCACAAGCACAAGTCTGGGTGTCTTCACAACATTGCAAAAGGTGACTACACAGATTTTTTTTAAACTAGGATTTTTTAGTTTCTGTTAAAATAGCATCATTTATTACTCAGCTTTGTCTCAAATGGCTCCAGTTGTCTCATAACATCACCTCAGGTCACACCAACAATTTATACCAGTGTGCAAACCATGCACTGAGATCGTAAACAGAAGCAGCTGAAAAGGCCCCTACAAAAAGAGCCATGTAGAAACTTTTAACAGAACAGTTGGTTAAAGTAAAAAAGGGCAATACTGAATAAAATTTTAAAATGGTATGGTAATGGTATTTAGTAACTACTGGACCTTGACAACAATACACTGCAGCCAGTTTAAAAAAATGATGCAGAGATTTTAGAAACTTCTGTTTACTAATGTTAGAACTTTTTCATGAAAACCTTTGCAAAATACACCAGTGTGTTGTTTTTACTTGTGCTCTTCCTTGAACAGCTGATCAGGGCTCTGTTGCCGTTTTCAGACATGTGGAGCTCTTTTTGTTTGAGTTGTCTCTCTTTGGGGAGCATCTTTGCACTGCAGCACTGAAATATCATTCTGCAGGCAAATATCTTTAAAATGGTAGGCAGCTGCATTTGTTCATGAGCTACACTATTTTTTACCAGAAACTTTGCTGCTCTATGTTGTTATACACCTAAATAACTAGAGGACAGACTGAAAGCAATGCCTTTTTGCATGCTTCATTTTCTGAACCCTACTTCTGGTCTACTTAATGCTCAAGAGTTGTGTGCCTAACATGGATTTTAGTTTAAACCCTAGTTTTCTGTTGTCTGGCTTTCATGCCCATTCTAGCCACAGTTCTAGATGTATTATAACTGTTGCAAAAAACGACTAAAATTCTTTTAACAAGCTAGATTTTTCTTATAATAAATTCACATGTATGCTTAAAAAGCGCTTCCTTCCTGTATGTAAGGGTAGCCATTCCTTTCCACTGTTGCCTGCAGCTACAAGCATGCTCAGGATAAGGGACTTCAGCGAAATGAAGACTGGATGCAATCTGCTAATTACTAGCTGATATTTTATATTATACTGAATTTGACTTTATTGTAATATAATTTAATTATCTGTATGTAAATAGATTTGCATAGTTTGGACTGGATTGGTTTACAAATAATTTTACATAATTTGGACTTTTTGCTTTTTTATAGTGTCCTGAAATAACTCTTGTTGAAGAGCAAGCAAATGAATAAAAATGAAAAGACAAAAAAACAAACAAACAAAGTAAAACTACAGCATTGTGATGCAAAACCAAATAAATTACATATATAATACTGCTGCAATCCACACTTACTGGCAGGTAAAGTTCCTCCTTTACACAGTTAAACAAATGGCAATGGCAAAATCATTGAGTGTCAGAGTGTTTGCATCATCCAGTTGCAAGCAGCACGACAGGCACATCATCTGTGATGTGGAAGTTCAGGTGCACTATCAACCTACAGTGAAAGGTCATCAAGTGACAGGACCTCAGAGCAGACAGGACAATTTATATTTATTTTAGTTTTAGCTAAACTTTTGCACAAACTTAAAAAATGAGGAAAAAAAGCACTTACAACCACATTACTGAATTTAAACTTCAATAAATAGCCATTGTTATAACTGTAAGAGTTTACAGTAGTTGCACAGATCTAATATTGTTGTTATTTTTTTTAAAAGCCTTTAATATTAGTGATGTTTAGGAAGCAACATGATGCACCAACACGCAAAGTTTTCTGAAGTTACAGATTTTTTAACAGCATGTTGATTTCTCCATAACAGCTCATATAACCTGTAAATCAGCATGTCTGGGGATGACAGTAGCAGATTTACTGAGATATTTTCAGAACTTTAAACTACTGTTCATTTTCATTGAATAATGAGAAATAGCTGAGACATGCCTTCAATTGTAGATAAAATTAACCTAAAACTTGGACAGGGCAGTAATTTAATTATTTAATGACACATGTATTGAATTCCTCTTAAAGATGACCTATTATGCAAAATTCCCTTTTTGCATGTTTTTGTACTTCCATTTGGGTATCTACTGCTTCTAGAAACAGTCCAAGCACAAAAATAAAAATCACCAAGACGTTTTTTAAACAAAAAGTAAATGTTTTCTGACGTCTGATAAATGATCTGTTTCAAATACCTTGGGATGTTTGCGTCACAATCCACATTACCTAGCAACCCCAAGCTGAGCCCAGCTCCTCACCTAGTAACCCAAGTGGAGCTCCACCCACTTCATTACAAGAAGACTATCATGTTAGTTCTGCTGGAAAAGGAAAATGTTTTGTTGTCGGCTGCAGTATAGAACATGTGCATGTTCTCCCAGTCACGGAGAACAGAGCTGCGTGGCTTCATTATATGTTTGATGGCAATGTCCCTGCAATATTGCCAAAGAAAGTTGTAGTTTGAACAGCTCACCTGTCCCAGAAAGACGTCTGTGTTCAAGTCACGGCAGGTTTGTCTAAACTTACATTAGAACTATGTTAATAAAAGAGAAGAAAAGCTGGAAAAAAATATTAAAACTGATCTTTACCAGGCGGTTGTCCGGACACTTTTCGGGTTTAGACCTGCTGATTGCCGCTGTCCTGACCCGCTACCAGTCGGGTTTCGGACCCACCTATTGCAGGTCTCCTACTTGACAAATGTCGTTTCGGAACCACTAAGTGCCCCTGTCCCAAAGTCAGAATCCTCAGAGTTTGAATTACTAATTCAATTCAATTCAAAAATACTTCATTAATCCCAAAGGGAAATTAAATGTTGTTGTAGCTCATAATTCTGGTTTTGTCAAAGAATTGTTATAGATGCTGATGGCTGTGGGCAGGAAGGATCTCTTGTAGCGGTCTGTCCCGATGTGTCCTCGACCCTGGTGTCCTCAAAGAGCCCCACCAGGTAAGCCTCGCTGGCCTCCTGCAGAGCCATGATGTAATAACGATATAAATGTGGGACACATTCACAGCGTTTAATCCTTCAGTGAGTTTTTATGTTTTGAGATGGGACACAGAGTTGGGGGGCGTGGCCAACAGCAGCTTATTACCAAAATAGTGACGTAGCCTTAAAACTGCTCATTATGAAATGAGCTCAAAACAGCCAGAACTGATGAGGTGAAATCTCAATATCTGAGAATGATTTTGTGTAATATAATGATCATGTTTTGTACAGCCCACAGACCTATCCTAACTTGTTCAAGGAAGCATAATAGGTCCCCTTTAACAGTTACTTAGAAGGTGACTGCTTTATAACAGCTTCAAAAGGTGAGGTGAGATCTAAAACTGAAACTGCAGTGTTAAGAGTTTGTGGTTTAGTCTCTGACAGTAGTAGATATATCTCTTTTTTCTGTCCACATGTAGACGTTATTATGATTTCTTCTTTATGGATATGGAATATTGGATGGTGGAATGTAAAGAAAAGTTAATATATATTGTAAATTAGGAAAGCACTGCATAAATTCACAGTCTTACCGGTTACACCAATTTTGTCATTAAAAGGAGGATCTCTTACTGGTGAGGTACAATTTTTAAAATGCACAGAGAAATAACTTTTTAAGGAAAAGGACTGACATCTGGACAGCCAAGCAGATTTTTTTTTTTTTTTTTATAAAAAAATTCACACATACTACTAATTTGTCTGCAGAGTAGGTAACACATGCTGATAATAATGACAATAATAATAAAGCTCCTGTGTGTTGTAAAAAAATAAAAAAAAGAGCCACTACTTGTCTCAAATCTTTTCCAGCTTGATCAAATCTTTTTGTAGAAACAAGCATCTATGCTCTTCTAGAGATGAATTATTTTTCACTAAAACAGTGGGTGTGCTGCAGCAAAAAGCAGTTGCAGAGTAAAGCTACAGGAGTGTAGCTGAGCAAAACAAGTCAGTCATCTAAATTTAGGTCAAGATGGGTTTCCAGGCACTCATGCCCTCCATCAATGACAGATTCCTGCAAAGTCTTGTTCCTTCAGAGGCGTGCACAGAGGGTTTAGACCAAGCTGTCTACTGAGTTCGAGCCCATTTTACATCCTCTGTAAACTGGCCATGGGATCAGGGATCTCTGTACAAAGAAATTGAAGTATATGTCAACTTCACCTTGGGTTACTCCTCGTCACTGAAAAACATTTTCTCGCATACACAGGGACACAAGATGCATTTTTGTTGATGCTGTCAGTCATTGAACACAGTCTGCTGACCCTAAACTGGGATCAAGAATGGAACCACAGCTAAAGTAGAGAAAGGGCAAGAATGAAGCAAATGAGACACAAAGAAAAACAGAAAGATGTTTGCAGAGTTAGCTGCCGGCAGACACATGCATGGAGGCAGCTTCCGACATGTGCAAACACACCGTCTGCATATCTCTATGGGAGCCACCTCAGTGCATTGTGGGAGTTGTGTCTCAGCAGGAGGGCGTGTCACTTCCTGGAAGAAGAGACCTCACTGTTAGAGCAAATTCTCCCGGGATGTGGAGCTTTGAAATACTGATGCCTAGTGGGAGCCTGGGTGTATTGTGGAGAGTGCTAGGCCCAGCGGGTGTTGTGCCTGTTTGGTGTCCTGATAACTGTGCACGAGGCAGCGATGTACATGCATCCGCATGTACGCACACTAACACACAAGCGCACACCTCTGATCTATTGATACACAGCAGCCCAGCAGGATTCTGCCTTTGTTGCTTTGGAATATGCACAGAGAGTTCCCTCTGAACAATGTGTGCTTGTATGCACTCATAAACACACACATACACACACTACAGAGATGCACACACTCACAGAGGGAGTAAACTCCCCCATGTTCCTGCTGCAAACACATGGGAGAGAGATGAAAGACTTTCTCACTCTCAGCAAGCAGCAGAAAGAGATGGATGTTTTAAAACTTCATCCACTGTGTTGCAGTTTTTATAATCAATATACAGCATGTGTGGTGAACACATTTCCACACCGCGGCTACAGCATCCTGAGCCGACACACCAAGCCTTTTCCTTCAGAATAAGGTGGAAGTGTTGCTGTAGTTGAACTCTGGCCATCTTCATCTCATCTACACTCCCCTGCACCAACACCACCCTCTCCTCGCTGCCTCGTTCACTAATCAATGCTCTCTCCTCCAACCTGGACTCATATCAAAGTTGCCCGCACCCCCTCGCCCTCCACCCCCGGCCCTTCTGTGCCCAAATGCTGGCTGATCCACAGGTAACCTTTTTCTCTTTCACTCCTCATTTCTATCTTTCTTCCTCCCCCCCTCTCCTCCCCATGCTGCCTCTCTCTCAGAACCACAGAGCATCAAAGACCACTGGATCTTGTGCCACGGGGCTCCCTGCTAAGCAACCCATGCCAGACCCCCTGCTGACATCAACTCCCTATTGCCACTACACCTCCACAACCCTTCTTCTACCTGCTCCCCCCACTTCTACCCCACAAACCTGCTCCAAACACACACATGCATACACACAGGTATATCCACCTCCCACCAGGCCCCTGATCGGCGAAGGCGGCCCCACGCTGACAGCACATACTGTAAACAACAAGCTGTCAACAGGGCTCAAGCGTGCCAGCCGTCTGACGTGACCTATGGAACAGAATCCTGGCTGTTTTATGAGGCTTAGGGCTCAGCAGGAGGGTGGTCACAGGGAACTGTGGGAGTCTGAGAAAGAGGAGTTTGACTCTGCAAATGTAGCAAAGCTGTACCGTGTTTCTCTCTAAAAGTCATGCCAATTTTTTTTACCTTTAAATGGAAATCACATTTTGTTTATCAGGATAACAAAACAGAAACTTGGGCTATATGGGGATGTGCCATCTCCACGTGTGAGAGCTTGAGAGAGGCTGGTGAGTCTTTGCTGTCAAAGAAGACATTGACAGTAAATTACATTAAATGTCATTTTATTAAGGGAATATTTTATTACCACAACAGCATTTTTCCCTGTCTCAATATAACAAAATGCTAAGCAAAATTTGTGGGCAAGTTTCAGAAACATCTAATCTACTCAATGATATATAACATTGGACAATAAATGCAGTAGAGGTAAATCGAAAAAGACAACACTGTAAAATATTACATTAGTCAATCAATTTAAATAATATCTTATTTAAAGAAATGCTCTTCATGTGCATGAATGATATCCTTCTTTTTATTGCCTAATGTTGATGATGATTATTATGAACTCATTCCATGTGGTTCAAAAACTCCACATTTGACCTCAAGTTATATTTCCCAAATTATGTGGTTTTACATTTTAGCTGGATCTTTTCATTTGCTTGTACTTGCTAACAGTAACTTGTAGGAGTAGTACTGACTGATAAAAGTACAGTGTATTTAGGCACCACATTTGAAAATTATTTGTGAAATTATAAATTTAATGCCTTTGTGCAAGGCACTGATTACAAGTTATAATCCTATCCTAACCCCCTGCATCAAAGGATGTAGCTGTGTGTGCTTTATTGAATTTACAAAGTGAAAAATTGTCATTAGCATTAATCAGAGGTGGATATTCTGAATTTCAGCTTACATGAAATTATCCAATATATTCTAAATTTACTGCTAACCTCCTGATAATCACAGGTTAAAGAGACGATCCTCCTGCTGACTTAATAATGACATAATAGACAATAAAGATTCAGGAAGTAACATGGACACTGCACTGCATACAGATTTACTAGTTTCACACTGTAGCCAACATTCAGTAGCGGGCATAAACACAATGAGAAATCTATGGAAACTCAAGGAGGGATAACACCACACACCTAACAGGTTTCTGCTGTGAAAGATAATTGAGCATGCAGTAAGAAAAAAAAAAAAAGCAAATAGGATAATTCATGCTGCGACTGAGATAAGACGTTGTGACAATGCTGCATTCATCTTCTCTCTTCTCAAACCTAGATATCTGATATCTTTTTTTGTCTGCACATCCTGTCTTTTGACACAACTTGTACGAATGCACTCAATCGCTGTCTCCTTCCCCGACTATTGTCTATATGCTATCATTACTGTCATCTCCCCACACTTCCTCCCCTCTCTGCCCGCTCCCCCTCCTCTACCTCCACGACTCCTCTCGACTCACACTCAGATTTGTGGCTCTTAATATTGTATCTGTCTGCCAGAAGGACAGGAGCACGGGAAATGACATGTTTCCGCCTGGGGTGAAAAGACACACAGGCACGTGCACACACTCAGGCATTGGAGACTGCGTCAAGCTCACAATGTAATTATGGGGAAACAGAGCAGTCAGTTACACACCTGAGTGCAGCCCGGATCAGAGCTCGGGTGTTACTCTGACACTGATGGGGAAACCTGAGAGTTAGTCTGTTAAAACACATTGACAGACAGCTACATTTGCAGACATGGCCACAACGACACATCAAATATTTGAAGGGAAAAAGGAAAAGGACAGTGAAGAATATAACAGTAATACCTGTGCCCCTGTGCCATACATGTTCGGCTGCAAATATATTGAACAAAGGCATGTTGTCTCATACAAGAGATAACACAACCTTAAAACAAGTTGTGTTGCTTCACTGAAAGTGGTTTTAAGGCTGAAATCTACACTTTGTCATCACAATGAACACTACAAATGCCAGCAGTAATTAGTATCTTCGGCACCACCCAGTCATGTACAATTAGTCCTATATTTCCAAATATGACCTCCATATTCTGTGTGTAAAAATGGACATAAAAAGCCTACAGTAGCACTTGGTGACCCCTGTAGCTAAAAAAAGAAATCTGAACGCAATACAGTCTAATATAGGCCTTTATTTTTGCTTTTTTTACCTCAGAAGAAAAAGGCCTTTCAAACTCTCGTCAATTCAAGTTAATTTTTCTGTAAAGCTGAAATGTTGAAAATGCATTAAGATCTTGGCGTCTTGACATTCTGATCTCAAGAATCCTGACACCACACACATACATTCACATAGCAACATGGACGTTGTTCGGTTGAGAAAACAGCAACAAACTTAGCAAAAGGTGTCATGCAAAACTGTAGAAGCTTAATATTAGCTAATTCTTTTCACCAGCAAGTCATTTTTGACATAGAGTTTTTATATTCTTAAAAAATAATAAAAAACTGACCGTCATTTGGCCAGTCATTAGCCTAGCCTGGACAAAGACTTAAGCCCTTTACTCCATAGTCCGCACTCTATGAATGATGTCACAGCTGATAAGGTACTAACTACTGATAACTATTTGACAGAACATCACATTAAAAATGAACAGGCTACCTCTTTCAGTAAAGTGATGAATGCATTTGATTAGTTTCAAATTCATATATTTCACAGGTCTTATTTTAATTTGCTGTAGAATGTTCTATTATATTAATGCAGAGACAACAAGGTGACATTCACAGGTTGGCTGACTGGAGAAGGTGAGGTAAAACATGCAGAGGCGCCCAAAACTGGAGGTGTAACCGTAGCAGAGGACTGAAATACTGTAGATGTTCGCTCATCGGGGAAAACAAAGACAAAGAAGTGTAATACAACTCAAAATCCAAAAACACAACTTGTGTAAAATGTAAATAAAAACGGAATGCAATGATCTGCAAATCTCATTAACTCATTTTTTATTCACAATCAGCATAGTAAACACATCCAAGGTTTAAACTAAGAAATTGTACCATTTATAGGAAAAAGACAAGAAAAAGTTTTTTTGTTGTTGTTGTTTTTGTTTTATCTGTTTTAATAACAATATACACAATGTTACAACTTTTTTGTGAATTGGGATTGTAATTTTCATAAATTTTATAGTGCTAGAGCTGTATTATGACAAAATACATTAGAGGTGGCAGCCTCGAATGTCCAGGTCCAAATCATAAACGTGGAGGCGGTTGCCATAGTGGGAGGGCTAAAACACAAGCTGTGCACAAAATAGAACATGATTTCCAAATGTTTGGTGCTCAAAACACAGAACATTGTTCATTGTTCACTGGTCACATGGTTGCAAACACTCAGAATTCAGTGAGATTGCAATGGAAAATTTGCCCATCTTCTTGCAATTTTGAGTCACCAACTACTCTCCAACAGTCACAGCCCAGCAATACCCTACATTTAGGATTTGGGTGCACTTTCTGCATTTGCATCCATCATGTGATGTGCCTCAAAGCAAATAAGCTACACCTCCAGTAAGACAACAACAAGTATGCCTTTCTTTGAGGTGTTTTTCAGCACTAGTAGAAATGTGTTTTGGGCTCCAGCGGTAGCATTTCTGTCTGTTCCCTCGGCTTCTTTGCAAAGTGCGAATATCCTTTTTAAACCCCCACTTTGTAAATGGACAGACACTGTGATTACAGATAAAGATTTCTTTTTATTCAAAGGCCTCACGCCCCGCTGATTGTAGGACAAAAGTACAAAGCTAGGTACTGAACATCTTGGACAACTTTTGTTTCCCAGGAACACTGTCTTCATTGAAGCCTTCAAAATCATTTTTAACCAGTATTAAACTTCATGGGCACCCATAAACCAGACTGATTCTGCACAATCAGAATTACCTGTTAGGCAGCAGGGAAAATAGCTGAAAACACCAAACATCAGTTGTCAGTGACTTGGCAAAATGACAGACTGCATGTTGCTTGTATATAATGTGACCGCCTAGCCTCTAACCAAATTACCATGCATAAAGTAGTACACGGTTTGCAGAGAGAATCATGCCCTGAATGTATCAGCAGTTCCTCTCTAGAAAAAAATAGATGTGTAGCTCATTAAGTCCACAGCCTGCCATGTTCACATTGAACCTTATCAACCTTTACATGACACAACGTGACTGTACAGCAGCTCCAGATTGAAGGAAGGGAGAGTTCACTCCTGCAGCATGCACTTCTCACTTCTGCTTCCCTTTATTTTTCATTTCTAACGTGACCAAATGGAAAGAGGTCTGAATAATCCTTATTTACTATCACACCATTCCATGTATGTGTATGTATGGTATTTCAGCACAGAGGATGAAAAGGCTACCATAGATTGATAACTGCTCAAATAATGAGGACTTGTAGGAGCTCTTGACTCAACTAAAGACCGGGACTGCTGTGATGGAGATCTTGATAGACAGTCAAGTTCACATACTGCTGGCAGTACCAGAAGCTTGCAATCTAATCTGAAAAGCATACATTTTGTTGAGCTTTATGTGCCAATAGGGAGAGAATACATGTCATCATAAAGAGCTGCCAAACACTGCAGTATAATAATCAGTGTCAGATGCTTCTCAGATAGGTTTCTTTGCTCAGCAGAACAAAGCCTTCTGCATGAACACACACACACACACACACAAAGACACACACCATGCAGTCAAGATATCATTAACTCTTATAGCTCGGCTTCTTCAGTGGATAAAAATAAGGCCAGTTTAGATGGTACTAGAACCAGTATTTATTCAAATTAAGACCACCAATTTTGTACAAGCTTGTTACGAATGAATGGTTTTTTTTTTGTGATGAAGATATTTTAAGAGAGTGTTGAGGTGGGGGTGTAAAAAAAGTCCAAATAAAAATAATGAGCTCTACAGTTTGCCCTCTACGACCCGTTACAGTATACAGACTTGACTACTTTCATTCAGATCCTACAGAAAACTAATATCTACATCCAGATGCTGACAGAACTCTGAGGTGAAATACTGACAACAAAACAATGAAACTCACTTTTTCACTTAGTATTTCCTTTGGAGTATCTTAATTATTTCAGTCTGTTTCAGAGTGCCTTAACAATTTTATGTGTTTTCTTTCCATTGTGCCTTATATACTGAATTTCTTGAAGACATCAGATGTTGGGTATTTATCAGAAGAAACACTTGTTCATTTATCCCTGTGCGATAATTATGTTAGAACAAGTGAGGCGATTTCCCAACAGTGTATAATTAGAAAACACCCAAATTGTTTCTTTATCATTGTATAATTTGGGGACCTTAAGTAAATTTATATTTAATGTAAATTAGCATGTCAATAAATGTTCTGTCAGCCAGTTTAAAATAGTGTTTTATTTATTACCCTCCACTGAAAGGCAAAAGGCTGTCAATGATGTATTTGCCCATGGCTCTGTGAGTGTGTGTGTGTGTGTGTGTGTCTGTTAGCAAAACATTTCATGAAGCACTGGACAGACAATAATTTAATGAAGCTTTGAAAAAAGTAATCATTGGATGAACATCTACAACTGATTAACTTTTGGAGTCAACCCAATTCAAGATGGGTGCCACAGCTAATCAAGCTTAGCCACCACATTAATGGCCATACCTCAGTCAGTTTTACAGATACTGAGCTTAATTTTGACATGGTAGTAGCTGAGAGTCAGCTTTAACACATACACTCAGCGTGACATCTTGCATAAGGTTATTTTTAAGATTTGACCAAAACAGCTATACGGTAACTCTGTCATTTCTGAACAGAAGATGATTTTAGCATAAAACTTTGGCATAAACAGTGTTGGGGGAGAAAAATGCTGGGTCTTCGATTTTTCTTAGATTTTAATCTCTTTGAGATCTTGTAACTAGTTTCAGACTTTTCCTCCAGCTTTAAGAATAGAGGTGTTGACTTATTGGCCCCCTGTCACAAATTCCACTTGTGTACATAAAGCTGAACACTGCAGAGGGAATATTCACATCGTGAGTTATAACACTCAAAATGATGGTATGTCCTGAACATGATTACAGTCTCCCTGGGGTTAGGAATTGCTTTGTTTTATATATACTTTATTTTTCATATCTCAAAGAGATAAATTAAAGCCTAACTGATTGATCTTTATTCTCACCCTGAAGAAAAACAAAATTTTAAGACTAAAACAACTCTCTCAGCGTCAGAATACACCCAGAACCTGCTGGCTCTAAATGTGGTGATAATATTTCATGGTGCACGCAGCTCCTTTAAAGAACTCTCTGTGAGAATACAGACCCAGACTCAGTACTGCGCCAACACATCAGAGCAGGAAAAAGAAAGACAGTGGCAGAAATAATGACCCGGAGAGGCAGCGAGAGCGGCAGCAGCATGGGCAGGGCTTCAGCACCCGGCACAAGGTGCAGCACCCTCCATGAATATCAAAAAGCTCCCTCCTTTTGACCTTGAGATTAATATTTAAAAGCTGGCTACAGTCTACACACACAGTCCCACAGCTGATGCTGCACTGAAGCCTTCCTCATTAACCGACTGCTGGATTACAATTCCTCCAACTATAAAAACCTGCGTAAAGAAAAGATGAATCCATATGTACATGCTACAAAAGATGTGGATGAATGAGATAAAAGCATCATGCTGACGTATTAAAAAGCTCATATATTTACCTGCCACTCTAATGTTACACCATATGCTTTGCCGACGACACTGTGACCAATTACCTGTAATGCATGTGTCTGTGCATCTAAGAATACTTATTATATGAGTCAAGAAATATTTTAAACACTGCAGGAAAAAGGCTGGTGCTACAGTGCCTGTCATCTTATAATTGTTGGCAAACTTTAGCTTCAGATTTAGAATTTGAAGGCCATTTTTTTGCATGTTTTTCCAAAACATGCATAGCACAATTAAAATAAGACATCATAAGAACCAATAAAATACACAAAAAATTATTAGTGACAAAAACCACACTTTTTGATTCCCCAAGGAGTTAAACAAGTAACTGTTTTTTGTTTTGTTTTTTCTGTTGCTTCCTTTTTAAATCCCACTGATGTAGACATAAAAAAGTCCTAGCGTTCCTTAAAGAAATGCATATTGCCTACCATATTTCTTTCATGCCAGTTTGAGACTTAAATCATTTTATTTGGAGAAATGACAGAGTTCCAGACATTTTGGTCAAATCCTAAAAACAACACTATGAGCAATCTCCTGCAATACTGCAATGTGATTTATCATGCTCAGAGTATGTGTTGTAAATGACTCTCAGCTACTACCACACCAAAATTTATTTTCAATTAAATCTATCCATGCTGGTAAAGTTGAGATTAAAATAACTACTCAAGATTTAACATTTCTGTAGATCTCAAACTGCAGAAATGTTTATTTACAGTGTTGTAATGAAATCACATTAATGATTGCACACACAAACTGGCTAAATGTTAGTATCACACCTTTTGTTTCTCATGCAAACATATCTTATATCCACATCCTTGATTTAATAAACTCCTCAATCCCACAATTGTTCTATGACTTTATTTTCTTTAACAATAAAAAATAATGCACATATCTCACTTTGTAATCAGAGCCACGGAAAACTGGTCTACATAAACAGAAAACAGAACGTAGGAAATGAACAAACAACTTACATAAAGCTTCCTGTCTTTTGTTGCGTTTGCAATTTGAGTCAGCCCACCTGTATTGTAAGTGACTGCAGCTAAAAGGAGATTCATTTCAATCAAATCAGTGCAGTTGTTTGTGTTTCCAGAATAAAATAAAAGCCTGGTTTGTTACAGAAGAAAACAGTTTTCTTTGTTGTTGTAGATTCCTGTTCCTTTCAGACTCTGTTTTTGATGTAAACTCTACTTAATAAAGTGTCACTGTCTTAGACTGTTGTCTAATTATTACAAGAAGCAATGGTAGCTTTTCATTTTATTTTAAAGGCAAATTTGAGTTTTACACCAGTGAAGATGGACAATAAACTCTAAAAGGCTCAGAATGGGATCAATGTTTGCTTCGAATAAGACACTGATTTAAAGCACAGAACCAATTTAAAATAGAAGAGAGGCTGCAGAAAAACACTGTAAGAGTCCTGGAGTAATTTGACCACAGTTTAGATCTAAACTTAATTATGAATCTAAGAGGAGGATTAAAAATTATTGCTCACTGTTGCAAAAATTCAACCTACTTAAAAAATTTTATCCAGCTAAAAGTTGAGGAACGCCCAAAAGAAGCATACAAAGCTGTTAGGATTATTATAATTTTTACCTGTGTCTGTGTATGGTTGTTTGTCGGTCACTATAGCAAAAATCCAGATGAAAAATTTTAATACAACTTTCAGAAAGTAATATTTAGATGTACATATACAACTGATAACCTTTTGGAGTTAACCCAATGCAGGATGGCCACCACAGCTAATCAAAGTTAGCCAAAACAGAAATGACTAACTCAGTCAGTTTTATAGACACTGAGCTAAAAACTGGTGTGGTAGTAGCAAATACTTAATTTTCAACACGTACTCTGAGCGCTGAAACATCTCATGAGATCTCTCAGTATTGTGTGACATGGCACAAAATGTAATTTACAAGGATTTACAAGAATTGACCAAAATGGTTACAACTTTGACATTTGTCCATCTTGGGCTTCATCCACACAACAGGCAAAAGTGGCCCAAATCCATTTTGTCTTGCCCAAATGTGACACATATTTTACATTTTTGACAGTCTCAGATCCAGGTTTTTTTTTTTTTCAAATCAGATTGAGGTCGCTTCATATGTGGTACTAAATCAAATACATATCCAATGTTTTTCAAAGCAATCTCAGTCTGAACGGTCATGTCACAATCCAAATATTGATATTATTGATTCCAACATATGAAACTGTGCATTTTGCAGTTGTGAATTGATAAAGCTCTCTGGATGGGAAGCGAAACATCTTTGACTACAGAATAGAAGTCCAGTTGCTTTGTTTGTTTGTTTGTTTTGTTTACCCTTTTAGTTTGCTATGAATGACTGAGAATCTACACCAACATATGACAGTAATGTTGGTGTCAGACTGTATTGATATGAGGGTGATGGGATTGATGCTTGAGTTTTTTTTTCTACTTTCAGGACATCGCTCCAGTTCCAGAAGTGCAAGTCTGTGCCAAAGTAGGCAGGAAGTGGAAAGATCAAATGTACACACTGGACAAAACAAGCACGGCAGATAATAGTTTTGCCACCTCTGACTGCACATCAATTTCAGAACTGATGCATACAACTGACATATGCAGAATCAAATTTACTTTTGTTAACACAGTGTGCCGTGTGTCACGCCATGTCTTCTTCTGCACATGTGGGTCTCTTCAGGGCCAAAGACTGTTCACACTGAAGTCTGATAGAGGTCATATTTAAATTACAATGGGAATGACCACACAAAAAGTCATATCTCAGCAAAAAATCTGAACTGAACATTAAGACCTGAATCCAGCTTTAATCTAAAACCTTGGTATGATAGATGGCAGGCAATATGCATAACTTCAAGAACTGTTCCAGAGAAGTGGATGTCTTTGTTGTCAAGGGTGCTTTACCCAGCTGCTTATCAAACAAATGGCATAATTAATTTTTTTTCTTTTCTAGTTATTGTAGTTACCAAAGTCTGACAGAATAGAAAAATTGCATGTAGATTAAAATAACAGAATGGAACCCATTAAGTCTGAGGAATAAAAAAAACAAGAAAAACTAGAAACTATCTAAAAGCTTTTCTTTTTTAAATCTATATATCTTCTATCTATTTATCTAGTGCCTAAACATTAGTCCTTCAAGATGGGGAAAGACACTGCTTGGGTACACATTTTTTCTGTCTCAGCCATAAAAATTAACAACTATATATATAGGTACAGATGGGAGTTTTTAATTATATATATCTTCCACCACAAATGATTTTGTGAGTTAGGAGACTACAATTAGTAACTTAAAACTCTTGTCCATTATAGAAAGCTGCTGACTTTGTGAATCCCTAAAGTGTCTACAGCTGCTGAAAATGTTTACTATTTTCTTTACCTAAGAAAAAAAAAGAAAAAGAAAAAAAATAAAATAAAATCAGGGAATGACAGACAATCCTGTTGCCATCTTCTCTCTCCAAAAGTCTTATCACAGCTTAATTTAGCTATTTGTAGGAGCCAGCAGGTTTCTTCTGTGTGTTGGCTCTTATAGTAAATGAATAGGTTGTTGTTTCACCTGGGAAGCAAACTAATTTGTATGCTGTGAATAAATGTGGTACAGCCCAAATTGTGATCTTTTATTAACCCTCAACGTATGGTGTAGGCGCCTCACCCCAACCAAAAGACTTTCTTTTCTGATCAAGTATTTACAAACCATTGTTTTGTTCTGTTTCTACTTAACTGTCTGCAGCTAGATATGAAATGATGTTCGTATCATGACTTCCACAATCATCTCCCTTCCTCTGTTATTCCCAGCTGAGATGCAATGCTCAACTTCTCGAGAAAACAGACACTAATACACTGAAATTGCATGCAAAAATTTCTGAGTCTGCAGTTACTTCTTTTACATGGCATGTTCTAACTCATTTCTGTCCATTGCCGCAAAAGATGCAAACAAACAAAGTGATGGGTGGACATGACATCTGAGGCTTAGCGTTTGTTTCATCTCCTTTCTCTTGTTACCCCCTCTATGTTTAGCATGGTGTGTGAAGCCCGACTGCAACACACTCCTTTATAGAGAGACGATGGGGAGGCAACCTTGCTGCCAGAACAAGTTTATTTTGCCAAGTGTGTGATCAAAGCCTCTGGATATGTGTGTACCTGTGTGTATACAGTATAAGAAAGGGTAGCCAGCAGTGTGAACAGCAGCGACTGCTTAGTGTAGGAATGATGGTTTGTTCAGATGTGTCAATGTTGGAATAAAAACTGTTTTAACAATGGAGGAGTTTTATTCTTAAATAAACAGTCAAATATTACCAATAAATATTCTGATATTTAAAGTTTTAGCCCCAATTGCATCAAGCACAGAGCACTGAACTTTACAAAGAAAATGTCCAAAAGCAACTCTCCTGCATTAAGACACAAAGTTTCCAGATCTGTTAAACAACTGAGAGCTGAGCTTTTGGCAACTGCAGGTTTCTATAATCAACAACAACAGTCAGAGAGAACTTTAGGTCCAAACTGGCAACAATTATAGGATATTTATTTATTATGCTTTTTACTTTTCTGTTTTATACTTTATAATCTCCTGTGTTTCTACAACCTCTCCCCTCAATGGGAAAGCCAATTTCTTTTATTTTTAACCTTTCAAATCCTTTCACTGTGTTGAAAACTGTTGATATCAGAGGATGTTTGGGGGAGGTTTTAAAGAGGGTTCACATGCAATGTCAGATCCTACATCAAGCTCACTATGGTAAAGCCAGGCTAGCAAAAATATTTGACACATTGTTCCTTCTGCATGAATGATGCCAACAGGCCAAAGCAAATTACTCACACGTTTTGGAGCTGTCCTTCCATTGAGGTTCTACTTTGAAATTTTTCCTATGTTATCTAATGTAACTTGAGAGGATATTGTTCCTAATGTTTTAAATGCCTTGTTTAGGGCATAGCCTACTTCACTTGCCTGTAGCACCATGTACAAAAACAAGCTGTATTTAAGAGGTCCTTTATTTCTTTAAACTGAAAAAAAATAAGACTGACTGGTGAGGCTGGATAATTTGAAATAACCTGGAATCCCTTTTTGGCCTACATTAAAAGTACAGGATGTCACATCATTCTGAAATGAGAACCATAGTGATGTGTTTTGACATTTGTGCATGTTTCTATGCAATGTGTGTGGTAGCCTATGTGTTTTTTATAGATATTTTATTTCCTTGATTATTTATTTTGTTAAAAAATATTTATCTATTCATTAAGGAAATTAAGCCATGTTGGCTCAGACATCACCCAGATTAACAAGGTCTGCGTCAGTTGTTGGGGAACCAGGACATTCTGGGCTACTGAAAAAAGACCTTTATGAACAATGGCAGAGAACTTAACACTGCTGAAATGCTATCATACGAGCAAGCATGGACAGAGAGGCTATATGTTAAAGATGTGGGAACTATAGAAACTTTGGACCCAGTGTTCAAACATTTGAAAGAGAAATCTCCTATCACACCTAGAGATTGACGATGTACAACAAAGATGCTACAACAAGGGGGAAACATGGACAACAGGTCGGGGGGGATAAATCATCATCCCCACCATCAGAGCATAGGTATCAAGACCCATTGAAAATCCTTGAGAAACTGAATCCAAGGACAGCTGACCAGAGAATGAAGATTGTGACCAACCTAGACACCTATGAACTGCACTATTTGCCAAGTGACTAAGTACCCTCTTCTAGAAGATGTAAACGCAGCACCGCTAAGTATCCCTGCTGGCACCATCGCAGAGATCAGTAAGCTAGTATACACCACAGCAACAGTGGTCCTGGAAATGCTTGGTTATAAGATCAAGCCTACAATTAATAAAGAGCTTTGTCCCCTCATGGAGAAGGACGCTTGAAGCTAAGATCAAGGCAACGTGAAAAGAAAGCAAGAAAGGTGCAATGAAAAAGGACCCACTGCAAAAATACAGCAACTGGACCATACCTGAGGCTCTAGAGACTGCCAAACAACGCCTCAAAGCTCTGGCTACTTGCCTGAGGAGGTACACTCAAGAAGCAGAAGCCAGTAGAATAAACAGGGTTTTCTGCACCACACAATCCAAAGTATACTCTCAATGGCAGGGGAATAACACGAGAGTAGATCCACCAAGAGCTAAGACTGAGGAATACTGGAGAAGCATATGGGAGAAGGAAACATCACACAATGGTAATGCCCCATGGCTAAAAGATCTAAGGTCTGAACACAGCAATTTCCCAGAGCTAGCAAGTGGTAGACATCCAAGACAGAGTCTCAGGTATGAAGAGTTGGACCACACAAAAATAGACACATGGACACATACACATACCTGAGTGCAGTCAGAGGGGAATCAGCATCAACACCAGGCACCAGCTACTGCTTGACAGAACCGTAGCTCAAGACTCTAAGACCAGACCCACTTGAGTTGACTACAGGAAGCCTATGATTTAATGCCACACACAGTATTAGTGTGTGTCTTTCTTAAGGCCAATCCAAAGGGTTTCAGCATCCTGTTGATGTATAACACACATTACTGTTGATGTATAACACACAGTATGCATGTGTGTGGCATTGAGTGTCCTGTTGATGTTGTACATCAACAGGACACTAAGAGCCTTCATCAAGAGTAGGAATGGGGCCGATGACTGTCGAGGCACAGAGGCACAGAACAGGTAAATGCTGTGTCAAGTGCAGCATTTAATAAAGTGAAGTTCTGTCTCCAGGGCTGTGACCCCCTCAAACTGGAAGAGTTGCTCCAACAGATCCCAGGAACAACCTCTGAGATCTCCATCTAAAAAAGTGAAGTCCCAGGAGCAGTTACGATACAAGATACTGCACAGAACCACAAGCTCCCAGGCCTCTGGGGGAATACCTGAGTTTGAAATGAAATGGAACCCCCATATATATATATATATATATATATATATATATATATATATATATATATATATATAAAATGTAGACATGTAGGTTGAAATGTAAATTAAGAGCTCTGTCCTTCGGCTGAACTCCTTTTTCACCACAACAGATGGGAGGAATCACCTACTATGAACAAGACCACAATCTGTCAGTCCATTTCCTGCTTCATCCTACCATCACTCATAAACAAGACTCCCAAATACTTGAACTCCTCTGTTTGAGTCAGAGACTCATCCTCAACATGAGGAATCATTCCACTTCATCATACATAATATAAAAAATACATATATATAAAAAATTATACATTTATGTGGAAATGTTTCCCACAGTTTTTATGTTTATTCAACAAGCTGTTTTTGAAAGTAGTAAATACTCCATTCCTCTAAGAATGGAACAAAGGCAATAATAATTATTTTATATATGTGTATATATAATATATACACACTCAGAGAGGCAAATATATGATCATTGTCATAGTTTGGTATTTTCAGTTTGTTGTTTTGATTATTGTCTTGTTTCTGTTATAGTTTGGTATTTTCAGTTTGTTGTTTTGATTATTGTCTTGTTTCGGTTTGAGTTATTGTTTCAGTTTAGTTTTTCCTGTTCATGTTTGCTGTCACTATTCACTCCTCCCCAGTCACTCTTTTGCCTTCCTGCCACGCCCATCTACACCTGTCTCTAGTCTGGTTAATTGCTTCACCTGTGTCCACTTTCCAATCACCTCCTGATTATAAAAACCTGTCCGTTTCTCTCACACACCACTGGATCATTCCGTTTTGTCTACTTGTGTCTTGCTCCTTGCCATGCCCTGTCTCTCGTTTTTGGATTTTGTCTTTGTTAGTTTTGCTGCCACGTCAGCCCTTTTGTTTTGACGGTTTTCTTTAGTTAATAAATTAGTTTTCATCAGCTATGAGTCTGCGTTCTGGGTTCACCTCTGTCTCCACGCCTCATGACAATCATCCGCCTTTGTTATTGCAAGAACTTGCAGAGGTGTTCAGCCTTAAAAAACGCAATACTTTATTTGATTTCTCAAATATCTGTTTGTCAGGCTCTGAAAAGACACATTGATCAAATTAGAAAACAGTCTGCATTTGTGCCGTATTCATAAAACAGAAAGTTTTTGGTGTTAAACCTAATCCTCGTTTTTATGAAAAGGACAAAGCAGAAGTAAGCTGGAGCCACACTGACGACATGTGACTTCAAACATGATGCTACAGACTTCTCTATGATTTTATGCACTCTTCTCATCTTATCTTTTCTTCTGTTGCTGTGCCTTTTCTTTCTTTATATCTTCCTCCAACCATCTGGCCTCCATCGTTCCTGTCCTTGTCCTCCTTTTCATATATACATACATATAATATCTCTTACTTACTTCCTGTCCCTCTCTGTTGCTTCCGCTTTCCCTCCTGTCCTTCTTTCCACTTTGATATTCTTCACTCCCAACATCTCCTCCCACCATCTATGAACACATCCCTCGTTTTTCCTTCCAATATTTATCTCCTCCTTATCTGGATCTCCCTCCCTCTCCTTCCATGCATACCTATCTGTCTGTATCTGCTCTCTCACAGCTTTAGTGGGCTCAGCTCTCATAAGAGAAGTGTGCAGAGGAGTGAACTCAAAATGTGGATAGTTTATTTCTGACAGGCAAACCGCTACATTAGGCACCACCCAGGTCCCACAAAAACCAGATGAAGGTATAGCGAAGTGAAAAAAAATAGAAAGGAAAAAAAAGCAAAGCAAACAACAAAAAACAAGTCATATTCATCACTGTAATTGTGTGGGTGCTTTGGGTACGCGGGCGGCTGGATGCTGATGAGGGATGGCGCTGCTCACCGGCCTCCCTGACGTTCATGAATCACAGCCAGAGTCGCTCGTCGGCCCTCAGCCGCCATAAAACAAAAGATGGAGATGAAAAATGCAGCAATTAAGTGATTTGATTTCTGCTCTACCCCTCCTGTCCTCCTTTCTACCAAACCTCCCCCACCAAAAAAAAAACTCTGGCTGCAAATAATCACATACAAACACATGCAGAAACACAGAAACAAAACCAAGGTTCACAAAAAAGTTGCACATATGTTGCAAAGCATATCAAGTTGGTATGACGTATGTTTACCAGCCCAAGAAAGACAATGTGGGATCCAAACTCCTTCTGCTGTGTAGCGATTACACATAAACTCTTAAACTACCAGACATGTGAGCAGATGTTGCTGCTGGTGATCCAGTGAACTATCTTCTCAGAGTCCTAAAAGCAACACAAAGCTGCTGTTCCAGTAAAAGTTTTTTTAACCAGAACAAACAGATACCAGTGGTGATAGTCCTTTAATTAGCAAGTGGTTTAGAAAAAAAAACTATGTGTATTTTACAATTAAAATCAAGAGCCAGCAGGTAATTTAGAAAGCAGTCAAAGTGAAAGTGATAATAAGCAGGGCATTGACATTCAGGAACCCAATTTTAGTTACAGGCACCTATGGCAAACCATTCCACCTGAAAGCCACTGAATGACAATCACCATCCTATTTATCAGTTTTTCTGATCAGCAAAAATAAATAAATAAATAAATAAACTCATCATCCTTTAATAAACACTTGTTTTATCACTTACTTTTTACTTTTTGCTTTTCCTCTTTTTAGCCAACGTGCCATCTTCAAACTTACTGCACATTTTCTTTGATACAGAAAAACTGATTTTAGATCAGCTAAACATAACTTGCAGTTATTTTATGTGCTAGCCTGCTGAAAAGGAAAAAAAAACTGACTGTGAATCAGTAGAAATAATTCACCTTCTCTTTGTGCCCACCCATCTTAGACATTAGCCAACTGAGACAGTGTATCAATCAAAGCTTAGATAGCCAATAATAGACTAATTCATTCTAAAATCCTGCCTGGAAACAGCTTTTATTTGATTTGAACAAAGGGTCCTTGACGCTGGTCAAGGCTGCCCTTATGGTTGATCAGAGCTAATAAAGACCAAAATGTTCCAGTTTTTAACACAATAGTGTCAGGATGTATTAAAACACCTACAGTTTGTTTTTCTATGTGAATTGTCACACCACCAGAACTTCATTTCAACTTATAAGGTTTTCATTACAGTATAGATTGACATTATATTTCTAAGACATTATTTTTATATTTATTTTTGTTTGATTGGAATAAATAACAGAGGCTGCCTTTATGTGGTTTTGATCTGCAAGAACCCCTCCTGTGATGAGTAGATCCAATCATTTTATTGGTTTTCTGTATGTATGAAGCATCTCAGCATGAAAAAAAATGTCTTGGATTGTCAAAAGTTTCCAACGGATAATTAAATGATGGTTATGTTCTGACACTAGCCAAAAATGACATATAATTGATTTAAATACAAGATTGAGGATAATAATTTCCAAACAGTAAATCAGACTTTAAAAGCACACAACTCACAGGGGGTTTGATTTAGGACGTCTATCACTTCCACCTCTTGGTCTTAATAAAGAGCTCGTTACTGCTGGTGTTTAGTAAACTTTAATGCAAGCCTTTCCACAATATTTATCTTCCGTTGCCACTGACACAACACCACCGTCGAACTAAAAAATATAACAAACATAAATGAGACGGTGTCACGAATACAATAACCTAAAAATCGATACATGACATATAAACATACCTCACTGGCTGACCGTTCCTGTGAGGTAGAAATGAGAGCGAAAACAAAAAATTCTTAAACTTAAATTACTTGGAACCACTTGCTAATATCATGTCTTCATGCCATGTACTTCTTTCCCTTTGTGCCTAACGAACATTCTGGATTGCACTTCCGACTTTAGCTTTTCAAAATAAAAGTCACAATAACAAAAAAGTGCATAATACAAAATAAAACATAAACCAAAAACTATGGCAGTAAAA
>NC_051445.1:23998919-24039222 GCF_001649575.2 Kryptolebias marmoratus
TAAATGAGACGGTGTCACGAATACAATAACCTAAAAATCGATACATGACATATAAACATACCTCACTGGCTGACCGTTCCTGTGAGGTAGAAATGAGAGCGAAAACAAAAAATTCTTAAACTTAAATTACTTGGAACCACTTGCTAATATCATGTCTTCATGCCATGTACTTCTTTCCCTTTGTGCCTAACGAACATTCTGGATTGCACTTCCGACTTTAGCTTTTCAAAATAAAAGTCACAATAACAAAAAAGTGCATAATACAAAATAAAACATAAACCAAAAACTATGGCAGTAAAAACGTCACCACCTGAAACAACGCAGATCGTATACCTCTCACTTTATACATTCTTTAAATTCTATACACAAACACATAAAAATACAAAAATAATAAACATACTTTGACACTGAAATCAAATTCTGTCCATATCTTTCTTTGTGTGTCTCAGCAGCAAACATGTCAGATGAATTTACGTCCTTGGTGCCACACAGCAGGTCCTATATTTAAAAACACGGCACTGAGAGAAATGTGGATGCTTTACCATTGTTTATCATTGAGGGAGGTGTTTTCTTAATGGGACTTGGGGAAGCATGTGTAATTTAAGAGCAGGGGTAAGTGGTGAGAGAAGAGTACATGACGGTGCCTCTCTCTCTATGTGTGTGTGTGTGTTTGCAAGTATTTGTGAGGAACATGGTCGCAGCATCAGGCCATGATGGAGTGCTTCGTGGAGCCAAACACCCATTCAGCAAGCTGTGTGCTCATTAATCCTGCCAAACTCCACTTGTTACATGCACGCACAGGAAATCATGAGGCTAGGTAAACAGGGAACTGCTGCGATCCATCACTGCATGCCAGTAACGCGGTGATATAGGTGCACACACACCCCACCATACACACATACCCTGTGCAATGTATATGCAGAACGATAAGCTTTTACCCATACAAACATGCAGTGAAAATACACACAGCTTTGCAAGCACGAGACAGAAACACAGAGATAAACAGATGCAAAGTAAATTGTGCATTCAAATTTTTATCAGTCTTTGAGTCTGTAAATTATTCCACTTCTGCTATCAGAGTGTTTGTGGTGCTTTACATCGGGGTGTAAGATGGGAATCCAGAAATAGTCCTTATTGTAGCGTTACAAAGAAATGACATGTAGAGCTGCTGGAGGCCTGCTCTTTCTATTAGTAGTAAGAAATACTGCTACAAAGCCTGGAAGAAAATCAATAGAGCTTGACCCCAGTTTGGCCTCTAGTTGGATGGAGAAGTTATGGGACCACCCTGGCCTTGACATCTGCTCATTTCATCTTTTATTTCATTTTTTATTTTTTCCCTTGCTTCCTTCTCAACTTATTTTCCTTCCCTTTTCTTTTTTCAGTTGCCCCCCTTTTTGCTTTGTTTTCATCTCCTAAATGCTTATAAATAACTACAACCCCCACCCCCCCACGCACACATAGCTATACACACTAATGTATACATAAACACACGTCTTATGATAGATGCAGTAAAAGACTAGTTACACAGCCCAGTGATTAGATGCAGTGTTGGAGCAGATCTGTTATATCTATACGCCTGCCTGGCTGGAGCTTTTACTGAAGCCATCAGCAAAACAACATTCCATATATCTTTGACAGAGTGGGGAACAATACTATTTACACCAATTTAGCTGGTGGGGGTGGTGGGGTGGATTTCCAGTTAATGGGCAACTTTTTTCTCTCCTCTTATTTTAACATTCTCAAATGGCCACCCTTCAGGAGGACAGATGAGACATACTCCCGAGCTGGTACTCACATGCTAATAATCTCCATTACAAGGCACGTAAAAAATGACAGCGACCAACAGCAAGGCATCGCTTCACAAGAAAGCCTGCTCGACTTGACAGTACTTCTTCATCATAGGCGGTCCTACTATAAAAGGCTGAATAAGACACTAAATTCAAATGCAAATAAACATGGCTACAAAGGCACCAATGCAAAGACAAAGCAGAAGAGGAAATAAAACATAGCTCTATATTTTCTTTATGATTGCATATTTTAAAGTTAGGGTTTTCTGTTTTACTCTCATCTTTGTCTATGGCATCACCTTAGGTTAATCCAGCCAAGCAGCTCATAATATTTACACAGATACATGAAGAATATCAAGCTTGATGAGGTCAAAGTGACAAAAACGGCTCAGTTTTACAGCAGTTTCAGGTTTGGTTTAGATACAGAAGGTGAGCAAAGTGAGATCCAGTCAGAAAAAAATAAACTATTTTTATCTTTTGTGACAAAACTGTGATCAAAAAAGGTCTGTTTTTGGATAAGGATGTTATAATACTGTAAACATCCAAAAGAGAAAGTACAAAATGTGGGGTTTACTACAGTGGTTTGAGCTGTCCCCTTACAGCAAGAATGTTGAAGGTTTATAACTCAACTTGTCAGGTTTTGTTTTGACAGTGTGTTTCTTTTTGTGTTTTGTTTATGGTTTCTTTTGGTTTTGGTTTATTGTCTTTGTTGTTTTCCTGTTTGCTGCCTGTTTGTCATCATCCACTTGTCCTCAGTCAGCACTTGTTTACCTGCCACGCCCATCTCCACCTGCCCGCAATTGTTATCACTCACCTGTGCCCACTTCCCATAATTATCCTCTGTCTTTAAAACCCGGTCATCTCCTCCACTTACTCGCTGATTCACTGCTGCTGTTTGCTTGTTGCTCATGCTCTCTGTCTATCTCCATGCGGTGCCTTGCCTTTTTGTTTTGTTTATATTTTGTAATTTTGCTGCCACGTCAGCTTTTATATTTGTTTCTTCTATTTTTAAATATTTTTTTTCCTTTTTTTGATAACGAGTCTGCACTCTGGGTTCATCCCGTTCTCCACCGATCGTGACACAACTACAACCTTTTTGTGTGTGTGGGTGTGTGCATGTGTGTTTGTGTGTGTGCATGTTCTTGCTGTGCACAAAGGGTTTTCTCCGGGTACTCCAGTTTCCTCCTATACACCAAAAATGTGCATGTTGGGTTAACTGTTAACTCTGAATTGTCCCTAGGAGTGAGTGAAAGTGTGAATGGTTGTTTGTCTCACTTGTCTCTATGTGTCCCTGTGACGGACTAAGGACTTGCCAAGGATTTATCCCTCCTCTCACACATCTCCATACTATACTGCAATACATTAATGGTATGTTAATGTCTTCTGCATATGAAAGTACATGACTTTATTATTATCAATAATAATAATTATTAATATTGAACTCAAATATGACTAAATTCAAACTGCATTATATTATAAAAATTCCCACGAATGTAGTGAGGACAAAGTACATTAAATTTATAATTTCATGTAAATTCGTAATTACTTATGCCGAATTATACTATAAGACATTTAAGAAAAACTATGATCTCTAAAAATATATATATAAAAAAACATGTTTACAACTGTCTGTGCTTTACAGTTACAGTGTAGGAGTACAAATAGAATTTATAAAAAGCAATTTTTCAAAATATCTTTAATTTCTTTTTGTTAAATAAGATTTTTTTTTAAAAAAGTGCAGAAATCTCAGTTTTCCATTTTGAAATAAAGCCAAATTGTAGGTAAAATAAAAAAAAAACATTTGAAACAGTTTGTGAAATATATATATTTACATTTAACTTAAATCTTGATGTAACTTCTTACTGTTTAAATGATTAATCAAAGTAATGGGCTGCAGCACTCACCAGACCTTTATCATTTTCCCGTTTTAGCTTGTTATGTGAACAAAATTGACCCAGTGAGCACTTTGACACTTTGTATCAATTCCTGAGTGACAAAAAAGGAGATCTGCATCCCTACTGCCCAATCTACACAAAACAAGCAGAAATACAATAAAGCCACCATGAATGGAGACCTGTCAATCACAGGAAACTATCCACTGGGCAATAAACAAATGATCAAATCCTAGATTCAAATTCACCAGTGTGAGGAAGTAAATGCAAACACGCATATACACACACACACACACACACACAAAGGTATACTGTGGAAAAATGTGCACAAACAATCAAATAGATACATTCGATAGAAGCCCACACACCTGAGCAGACACATGCACACATTCGCGTACAGAATACACATGAACATCCTCACACTGGTTCCGAGTTGGTGCCCAGGCTGCAGAAGTCATCAGAGACCTGTAAAGCATTACCCTCTGTGTGACTCGAGCCACTCCAGAAATAGCCTCTGTAATGTATTCTTACCGCTGCCGTCTCTTTTGCACAATAGTGCCCTTAATAACACACTCCATTTCTGTTGGCATAAATAAGGGCTCCATTTCCATCTTATTTCATGCAAATGAGAGCGCCGGCGCCCAAACAGGTAGTGGGAGTAGTGTGTGAGTGGAGTGCGTATACTGAGTGTAGTGGCATGATTGGGGACGAGCGAATTCAAATGAGCGTTGGAGAGACCCCACAATGTGCCAATGACTCCCACGCCAGCCTGCCAGCGGCATGACAGACACGTCACTTAGTCACTTATGGGCCCCGTTGCCTGCACATGGGGCCATTATAGGGGCCAACGCAAAAACCAATATTTATCCAGGCAAATGGCTCTCTGGAGAGAGATTATTGATGCAGACACAAGAGTTGCACTCCAGCAGTAGGCACTGGCGTTGCCTGCTAACATGGCATCTGATTGGGTGATTGCACAGGTTCACAGAGGTTTTGAAAAGAGCAACTGGCTCACTTGTTTGTAACCATGTCAGTTCAGAAAACGATCATTTAAGAATCCAATGAGCAGCAAAGGCATGCTTTGGAGTACCAGTGTCACGACTCGCTGTGATGGTGGTCATTTCCGACATCACCGTTCTGTAGTTTAAAGCTACGGTCAACTTGCATGTTGGCCTGTTGCCCAGTACAGAGTCCAGTACATCAAAACTGTAGTCTGGCCTCAGGTCTTGTCTGCTGCTTCTTCCCATTCCTTTTTTCTTTTTCCCTTTTTGGTCCCTGTACTCTTTATTTATTTTTTCAGTTTATTGCTGATCTAATCAGCCATCTAGGTAAAACCAATGGAAGCCATGTCTGCCAGGATTAGTTAAAGCACTGACTTTGTTTGTGTCACCCTTTCTAATTTTGTCTGAACTTCTGCTGAGGACTAAATTATGAGAAGGCAAACAGTTTCATTTTGGGATCATTGCCATTTTTGATTCAGTTCCATTTTAAATATTAAACAGTAAATATTAGTTTTCTATGTACTGTGTCTCTTCTCTGCCAAATATTTTAAATAAAAGCACTCACAGGGTTTGTGTTCTCCACTAGCCACCCAAACTTACTGATGGAGGTGGTTATTTGTGCTGGCACAATAAAAAGTTGATCAAAAGATAGCTTCTTTTTTTTTTGGTGCAGTCCTTTCAGCAATAGAAATAAATAAAACTGATGTTAAATAAGCTCTGGCTCTGGTTTAGTACTGGGACTTGTTTGGTGGAAGAACAGTGTGAAACTGCTTAAAGGTACTTATTGCAAACTATGAAATCAAACATAAAAAGGTTATCCTGACCTATATCAAATGATGTAGTTTAAGATTGTTTACTTACTTATATACTGATATGGAATTATGAAATGTGGATATGCACGAAGCAGTTTTACCTGCTTACATTACTCAACACATCTGAGCACAAATGAAAACCAATACATCAAATGTGTTCTTTCATGTTGATCTATTTTCATTCACTTCTTCTAATAGGTAAACAAACAAGTGGTAGTTGGCAGTTATTCACAAATTTTGCAAACAATTTTTTTGTTTTACACATTAGACATCAATATGAGAAAAAAAAACAGTTTCTTACTTCAGTTTTTTTTACCAGTCTTGATGTCTTTGCTATGAGTCCTTTTAAGAGTTGGCTTTAAATGCCTCATTTGCCACATTATTTTAGCTTCCTGAAAGGAAGTCACGTCTGATCATTAACAAACTTAACAGTAACTGAGACACTGTATATACTGTAAATATACTGTAAAAAAAAAACTAATTAATCTCACAAATGTCTAAGTCATTGGATTAGTAGAAGATGTTAGCATTAAAAATCCCACATCTGTTGATGAAGTTACTTTTTCACTGTTCATTTTTTACAGTGTTTTTTGTATACAATTTTGTCGATGCATTACTTGTGTTGAAGCAAAGATATTTTTTTACGTTACATCATTTTTACATCAGACTATTGAATACATTAGGTATTAGGCTTTCTTTTTCTTTCAGTCTTTCTTCAAACAAATCCAGTAAAGCATTGACATTTTGTACAAGCAGCAGCTGACACACCATCAGTAGACTAAAGTCAAGTTAAGCGGCTGAATACAGATCTCTCCTCTCTAATTCCACCGCACCAAATCATTATCATTTCCACGCTTCAGCTTCAATCCATCTGAAACAAGCAACATCACCGGAGGGCATGTGTCTGAGCAATGTCAGAAGCCATGGAAAGTTATACCACAAAAAAAGAAGAAAAAAAAATTTCTCCCACATTAAGCATGTTACTCTCAATACCTGAACCTGAACCTGTCACCGGTCTACATAAAAATGACATGTTAGGTCTAAAGTTTTCATAAAGTTTGCTAGTTTTTCTGTCCAGCACTCATGTTGTCCAGTTCATGAAGATACGCCGGTGCAGTGCTTGACGGTCTGTTGATGGGGTTTGCGTATTCCCTCTTCTGGATTCCTCCCACAAAAACATGAAGTGGATGTAAGAATGAGTGTGTGCAAAAGAGAGGATGGATGGTTGTTTATTTGTAGTGGCTTTATGACTGAGCGAGGAGCAATCCAGACTTTTGCTCAGCACCATATTCAAATTTATTCTAAAAAAATGTAAAAATATAAAATAAAATAAAGGTCAAAAATGTATAAATGGTATAAATGGATGGTTGTATAAAATATATTCTTTCAGTGTAGAGAAGATCCATGTCTTCACTAAAAGAATGACTGAATGAATGAGTTTATCTAAATTACATACTGAATTAAAAATGACTATTACATTGACAATAAAAAAACAAATTAACTAAAAAAAAGTCTGTAGCCAAAAAAAAAAAAGCTTGTTTCTGCCCATCCCGTGTCAAATAATCAACTTACAGCCGTAGATTTATTCTTTTTTTAACCCAATTACTAATTTCTTAGTTTTCACAAAGACCATTGCATAATTTGACTCAATCTATGATCTACTGCTTATCTGTATTCAGGTCACAGAGGCAACAGGTCCAAGAGGGGAAACCCAGACATCCCTCTCCCCAGAGACACTCTTCAGCTCCTCCTGGGGAATCCCGAAGCGTTCCCAGGCCAGAGAGGATACATAATCCCTCCAGTAAATTCTGGATCTGCCCAGAGGTCTCTTCCCAATAGGACATGCCCAAAAAAACTCTAAAGAGAGGCATCTAGGAGCCATCTCAACTGAGTCCTTCCGATGTCAGGGGCTTTTGAGTATCCCCACACTCATCCAGCGCCTCTCACCCTGGGCAACTCCAGAGTAGAAAAGAGTCCAGCTCCTCTCCAGGAGTTGGGTTCTAGAGCCCAAGCTGTACAAAGAGGGGAGCCCAACTATATCTAGTTGGTATTGCTCAACCTCACACACAAGCGCCAGTCCTTACCCACCAGTGAGGTGACATCCCATGTCTCTAGAGCAAGTTTATGTCACCTGAATCAATATGGCCATGGACCGTCCCTTGCCTGTCACACAGCTTAGATAACACCCGACCTCAACAGTCCTCCTTGCAGTTGGTAGGCCTATATGGAGTGGCCTGTCTCCTTTTCGAACTTGGCCTGGCTGAGCCCCAGGAGTAAACACTTGCTGGCGAGCTCCCCACAGACCTGGCTCCCATTTCCCTTTTCCGGGCGAGGTGTCCTGATGTATGAGCTGTTATTACATCAAGGTTTCTGTATGTCTCTTTGCCTGACCCCTCACCTGAGGTCTGTTTGCCATGGGAGACCCTACCAGGGCTGATGCCCAAGGCAATGTAGCCCCCATGATCATGGGGATACTTAAACCCCTCCACCACATTAAGGTGGCAATTCTGCAGAGGGGATAATTTGACTGAGCAAAATATTTTGATACATGAATGGCTGAAATAGCTGAAAGTATGCTGATGTAGTCAAAGACAAAAAAAAAAACAATACAATAAAGAAAACAGTGGTGAAAATGAGGAAATGTTTAAAGGTGATAGCTTCTGAAACGTGCACTACAATAACAGATGTAAGATGGCTTCAGTAGTCATCATGGTTCTCACTTCACTACAATTCTTTGCCGTACACCACACCACATATATCTGTATATGACCAGAATTATAAAACTGAAATTATTTTTGCCAAGACATCATCTATAACGCCAGCAGCAAAGCCAGTGGCAGCATCTGATAATTGATTAAACTGATTATAGGTGAGATTTTTATGCAAAATGCAGCAGCTCCTTTAGAAATTAGTCACAATATTAGTCACAGCCACCAATAGGCTCTTTTAAAACACAAGCTCATTTTACAATCCAAAATGTCATTTTTCCACCAAGTGTAGGTTCAGAAAATCAAACCTAAATCATATTTTATTTTTCAAGAGGTAAAAAAACTGTCTGAAATGCCAGCGGCATTGCCAGTGGCAACAGCTGATTCCCTGGGCAGCTTGTGTTGCAGACTGACAATGACCCCACAATGTGGCACAGGATCAGTGTGTGGAAAACAAACACAATCTGCTGGGGTGAACATTTCTGCTTCTTAAATTTCTCAGTTTGTGGTTCGATTTGTCTCCATCTTTCAGGGGTTTTTTTATGTATAGTATTATTTTTTGGTGTACTTTGTAAAAGTAACATTATAATCTGAATTGTGTATTCGGTACGTATCACCCTCTACCAAAGATGAATGTTTTTACACATGTCTGAGTGTGTGTGTGCGTTTTTATTTGTTTGTTGTGTTAGTAAAATTTGTAATGAACTAGTGGACAGATTTGAATTAAACTTTTTGAAAGTAGTCATTGGATGTACATCTACAACTTATTAACATTTAGAGTCAATCCCAATCAAGATGGCTGCCAGATCTAACTGGTCTCAGCAAACATAAAAATGTCTATAATTCAGGCGGTTTTGCAGATATTGAGCTAAAATTTGGTGTGGTAGTAGCTGTGAGTTATTCACAACACATCTGCTGATCATGATATCTCGCCACATGAGATCACGCATAACATTATTTACCAAAACAGCCACAACTCTATCATTTCTCAACATAAAATGATTTTAGTCTAAAACTCCGACAAGCAGCGGGTGATGTGCATTGCTTCAGGGAATGTGAGACAACATGTTTCTTCTGTTGATAAAGTTTCAGTTTTGTTGGTTTCTACTCAAGTTTCTCCCTATTTAGCGCAACATATGATGCTCAGCTTTAATCAGTAAAATTTTGTTAGAGGAGATTTAAAGCAAAGTCATATTTTATTTGTCCTCTTGAGGAGTCTGTGGGTAGATGATGTCTACAGAACATGCTGGGGGAAACACAGCCCTAGAAAATCGGTCGCTATAATAGAGAGCGGCAGGAAGTGGGAGACGGCGGAGAAGAATTTTACAGGAGTGGTTGTTGGTCAGATAAAACGGCTCCACGCTTTGCTTCAAGAAAAGGTTAATGTCTCTCTCTCTCGGTTTCTCCACCTCTCCCTCCCTCACTTCCCCAGCTGAGGTCTGTGTGACTTACAGCAGGTCCAGAATGCATTAGATTAAATCATAAATTACCCACCCACCCCCATATCTGCATCCCCACTCCCAACTCCTATCTCACTCTCCCCCCACCATCTTCTCCCTCTCTCAATCTCACTCTGCCTTTTATTCTCCTATATACCATTCTCCATGTATTTCTCCTGCTCCCCCACCATTATTTCTCCCCAGCTCTAATCATTTTTTTTCCCTTTTCTTTGCCCCGCTTCCTCTCACTCTACACTCAATGTGTTTTCTGTAGGATGTGTGCTACAGTCTGGACAGTGGGGCATGTGGGGAAAATGACTGAATGACTGCTTATATCATGTGCTGGAAATTGAAATGCGTCTCAGTGTCTTGTGTAGTGGTATAAGGCAACATGTCTGTGTCTGCATGTGTTATCTGTTTTCTTTCTCACAAACTGGATTGCTTTTAACATCTCGACTTCCTTACTGTCACACGATTGGAAATATATCAACTTGTGAAGACTGAACCTCCTGCTTATGATCCTTTTCTTTCTTTGTTTCAACAAATATTTGGCTACAATTATTTGAGGGACTACTGCAGCTAAAGTAAACTTTTTCTCAAGTTACAGTCTAACAAATACTGACTCCTGCTTGCATTGCAGCTCTAGTAAGTTTAGCTCTCCACCTACACAGCAGCATGATCAGCTTACTGTCTTACAGCCATTGTTGCTGTCAGCATGTTGATATTTGTGTTTTATTGTGTTTACGAAAACATGATATCACATTGTGTTGTTTGATTATGTTAGTAGTTTTTTTTGTGTCCATTACTTTGTTATATGAAAACTATTAATGATATAATATATACCATTACATGGGTGCATGGACAGATATCTTACTGTTCTAGCTGTGAGCTGAATTTTGTATTACTGCAGACATGCCAACTTTACAATCCTGTAGGATGACAAAGATTACAACAATAATGGAAACTTAAGCAATCCTAAAGTTTCCCCCTAAAAAAATATTTTATATGCATTTGAAGTTTGGCAAAACTACTTTTCTTTTATTTTTTTACCACAATTTTTGGTGAACACAAAAATCCATTGTTTCAAACATTTTGCTGTAAATTATGACAAAATATTATTTCAATATTAATACATATCAAGATAAGGATTATCCTATATTCTAAAAAAAAAATCAGAAAAGCAAACTGGAAAATCAAGAAAAAAAATCTAGCTTGTTTAAGTACTACAATCTTATGAAATTCAAAACAAATTGCAGTGCACAAATGTTTCGGAGAGTTGTAATTGTAGAGTGCAGTTAGGGTCCTGCTTTGTTTAGATTTGCAAACTTCAACATAAAGGTTTTGCAAGGATTAAAATGATGTTTTAATGTTTTTTTTATGTGGCTGCAAAGAAAACTTGTGTCTTTTCCCTGAATGGTGTGAGACAGTCTGAACATCACAAATCTATTTTTTTTTCCTTTTCAATCCCACCCAGATCACATATCATCATATGTGGTACAGAAGTACAATTCTACATATGAGAAGACAGGAAGTGGCGAGCTCAAATATAAACATTAGATGAAACAAGAATGGCAGATAAGAATTTTGCTCAACTGCTTCAGAATTGATGCACACATGTAGCATCAATATTTACTTCCGTACACACAGGGTGCTGCTTGTGATGTGACGTCTTCTTCTGTGATGGGGCTCACTTCAGGGCACTAGACTGTTTAGACTGGAGACTGATGGCATTTGCAATAAAAGTATGATGTGAACAACTATGCAAAAACATCAGATCTCAGCAAAAAGTTGGAATTGAGCGAGCCTGCAGTGTGAATGTACTCTAGGTGTCCGAATATAAGGCTACTTAAATTTCTTTCACGGATATTCAAACAAAATTGCTACACCAAAATGAAAAGATGTACAGTTGTGCAAATACAGCATAATCTGTTTTTTTTTTAATTATGGCATTTAAATTTGGTCACAAAAAAGTATATGGAAAACACATTTAAAATGTTTCCTTTAATGTTACTTTCATTGTATGAAAAAACACACATACTGAATGTATGTTATTGTTAATATTTGATAATAATGAGCTTTGATATCTGCCTCAAAAGAATTAAGACTGCCTCTTTTATTCAAGGACTTACCTCTGTCATTTCCTTTTTAATGGTGTTCAAGGTAAAATAGTCCCTGTGGGTTTGAGCACCATTTAAAGGCTCCTGAAGAGTCCAAGTGTTGATTAGGAGAGGGGGAAACAAGTTTTTCATATGTTGTCTGACATAGTAGACCTGATCTGTGATATGTTTAACTGTTTTTAAATTGTTCTCCTATTAAACAGAAAAAATCAAATAAAGTTTTTCGATGTATTGGGAATTTTGTGTAGATTTTTATTCATCTGGTGAGTGAGGGAGTAGTACATTATAAAAGGGCTGCCAATTAACATCAAACAGAGTTGCTGCTGGGAATTCATGTAATCTGGAGGTCAGATGTTTGTTAGTGAATAAACACCTGGTTGGTGTGCACATCATCTTTGCCTCAAGCCTCCTGTTTAATCCAGCCGCTATGGACCATTCCAACGATCTATAATATTTATTTTGTAAAAACATTCATCAGTGTTCCTCATCTGCTCATCTGAGTGAGCAATAGTTAAAATACAGCATTTAAACAATAGATTTTGTATGCTTTACCTCAAAGACGTGTTAATATTTGCAGCAGTGATAATAAGTGCTCAGCAGAGTTTAACACTTTAAAGTATAAGTGAATGGTGCCAACTTGTCTGCACAGTTTACATAAATCCTTCAAATAATTATTTATGAAAAAAAGCATTGTTTTCATTATGATGGGGTGCAGATTTGTGCAGTCTGCTAGCCTCTTGGCCAGTGTCGACTGAAACACACTTCAGCTCTAAGAGATACCAAAAATGATGGAAGGAACTTTTTTTTTTTCTTGCTAAAAAAACTGTGAAAGTTAAAGTTTTTAGTATAAGGGTTGATCTTAATTCTGGTGTATTCTGATTTTGGAGCCCCCTATACAGCAATTATAATGATTGACATCTGTGTGAAACTCCACACACCATGTCTGGTATTATTTATGAACATACAGGCACGAGTGTATGTTGCAGTCCAAAACTTGCTGGTGAAATAAGTAAGCACATGAGCATAAAACATAACAAACAAAAAAAGATAAATTTTAAAAATAAAATACAGATTCTCTACTCAACTCCCACACATCTTGCTCCGCTGCTCCACTGGATAAAAAGAGGAATGAAATAGACTGACCCTGCCACTAGCAGCTCTCTTCTTCCCCTACTGCTCTCTTCTTCCTCCCCCTTGCTGTGTGAAATCAAATTTCCATGTGGCTCCTGTATCTGTTGCACAGCGAGGTGATTTATCAGGGATGCAAAGAGCATGCAGAAACAATCTTTATTACATCCATTTCCTGCTTGTCAGCTGGGATCATGTTGGCTGTTCATTAAAGGCGCGGCGCAGGTGAGGAGAATGCATCCCGATGCCTTGATAGATTGTCTGCTCCCCTGTGGTGACAGCAGCTGGATGGATTGAACAGCAGGGGGCAAGGAGGGAGGGGAAAAAAGCGCTGACTCTGTCGCTCCTTCTGCCAGAGACACTTTTACGTGGCCGGACAGTGTCATTTTTACCAAACGGCCAACCATACAGACTCACACGAACAGGTCTCTGACACTTTCTGGCCTTAAGCCAGGAGCTTGCTTTAATGGAACCATCTATGCAACTGATCTAAATATACTAAAACACACATCATACAAAGATGAGCTTTATCTTATTACACAGCAACAAAACCTTGGCTCTTTGTGCTAACAACACCAGCCAAATAGCCTGAGAGAATAAGAAGACAATTATTTCAGGATTTATTTACACCGATGAAGATAAATACAGGTTTGCTAAGTTATTTGTGATCTGATAAAGTTGAGACAGACATAAAAACGAATCCTGCATTAATAATTTCATGAGTTAAGACTCATAGATCAACAACAGAAAAGGTCTCTATGCTGTCTTTTAGCTGCCGTGCTTTGATAAATTATTATTTAGAAAGATTAATATTTAAATGCTGTAATTGTGGTTCTAAAATAATTCTCAAATAACTAATTTACAAATGACTCAATCCACCTTGCTACAGCTGTGACACACTATAGTAAATATTTCTCACACTGAGAAGACACACCTCCAATCAGCTGGGGTTAGGAAATTTCAGAAATACTGCTCAGTCTCTTTTAGAGCAGCTCTGTTAGCCTTCGTGATCCACTATAAAATGTTTTATCACACCTTCTACATCAACTAATATAGGCACACTATATTATGACGATATAAATATAGCTCTGTTTCTATATTAGGCTGACATCGTCCCTTGGAGTACTGCTTTTTAAGGTGCAAGTGTAAAAAGCAACCGTCAACTTTTTGCTCTCTCTACCATTTCTGAGTTATTAATAAGACAATGCTTACTTGTGACAGCAGCTTTTGCTTAAATGTTCACGTATACATTTTCACATACAACAATTAATAATTGTCTCCAAATTATTTATGAATAAGTGACATAACATAGTTTGAGATTATGCAACTGGCTGTTCTTTAAAGTTCTGGTGTCTAACATTTAAGGTTGATTTGTTGCAGAAACCAACAACCAGCTAAGTCTGAGGATGTGGTTCTCAATCCAAAAAAAGTGCAATGCTTTGGTAAAAGTTGGGATGCTCCCCTTGGGTTGGTGGGTGAGACTTTACATCAAGTAAATGAGTTTAAATATCTGGGAGTCTTGTTCACGAGTGATGGTAGGATAGAGCTGCGCCGCTCTTCCTTATCAAGACGAGTCATTTGAAGTGGGTCAGGAGTCTGATTGGGTTCCTCCTGAATTCCTTCATCTGGATGTTTTCCTGGCACGTCCCACTGGGAAAGACCCTGTGGAAGATTCAGATTTTGCTGGAAGGATCCCAGGCTATATATATATATATATAATATTGGGAACACCTTGGGATGCCCCCAGAAGGATCTCAAAAGAAAGGGATGTCTGGGTTCCCCTCCTGAATCTGTTGCTCTCCAGGACCTCCAAAGTGGAAGAAAATGGAGGGATGGACGTATGGTTGGATGGATACTGCAGAAATAAAATGTTCTTAAAAAAAAAAAAACTTTCATCAGTGTAGCACTGCACAAATATAAGAATCTTTTGGTCACTATTTTCATAGAATAAGCAATTTCTTTCACAAGATCTCATCTTTCTCCTACATTTCATCACTATGGTAATATAGTTGGCAAAAAAAGACAAAACAAAGACGAGTTTAAGTTTTTTGCACCCACCATTTTATGCATCGGATGAGTTTGTGAGCTTTTAGTTTAATCGGCTGGATGTGTCTACATTCTACACAATATACCTTTAAATTCATTCCTATTGTGATTGACATTGTGTTGTTTGTGTAAATTCGTCTATGTTCTTCCTACCCCCATCTTATCCATCCAATCATTCTTTGCTCCACCTTCATCTTTCAGTCTACTTTGTACTCTGTGTGTCTCTGTGAACCAATGACATGTAATGACAATGGCCCTGGCGCAGATCGATAGAGGAGTCCTTAAGGGCTGCCTGGCCTTGACAGACAGAGGCCACTGTTGATAGCTGGGTGACATGGACACTGTCTCGCAATGGTAGGACAACTTTTGTGGGGTGGGGGGGCAGTTTCTCAGATGAATCTATAACACACTCATCAGTCATGACCCACTGACAATGGGCTGATGAGCACTGCTTATGTAGATGTGGAAAGTGGGTGACAGCTGTCTTTTAGTCCTACTATAAAAGCATTAATAGTTTTCAATAAGTGCTGCATGTACAAAGAAAACAAGCAAAGTCTTTCTTTATTTGTCCTTTTTTGAGTTATATGATGCAAGTACTGTATATCTAATGGTGCCACAGTGAGAAAACAATCTGAAAGAGAAAAAAAATCAGAGCAAACGAAAAAAGTATAAATCAAAAGTAGATCGTTAAATGTGATTCAAAGGTTTAAGAGGACCAGCGTCAGATGCCAGTTCAATTACCTCTAAAACAGAGAAATTGAACTGGAGGATCGAGAGGGTGAAAGAAACTAGAAGAGGGTGGAGGCACGGGCGCTTTCACTCAAAGAGAAATAATTTATTTCATTGTGATATTAAAATCAATAGGCATCGATTGTAAGGTGGCTAAAGGTGAGAGTGTACATGATCCTTCAGCTGTGAGAGCCAGACTCTCCGAAAGAGGAGGGTAAAAAAAAAAAGACATGAGAGAGAGGGCGAATGACGGGAAAATAAGAAAGGTGTGGAAAGAGGAAAACGTCACCTCCTGGTTAACAAAAAGGAAGCGAGAAAAATGATAAAGGAAAAGAGAAAGAAGGAAGACGAAGAGTGAAAAGGAAGGAGTGATGGAGCTCTTGCCCAGTGGAATCAATACAGAGAGGAGGAGCAGAGTACAATAGCCTCAGAGGAGGGGAGATTCAGTGGTGCAAGTCTAATACTCTCACCCATATACACACACACACACACACACACACACACACACACACACACACATACATACATTAACACATACACACTCACCCCCGCTCTGAATCCTTTTTGCTTTTGCCATCTCCTGACATTTCCCTCTGTATCCTTCTTGTATATAATTTCTTTCTCTTATCTTGCTCATTGTGTTTCCACCAACACCCTACCGCCACACACACACACAGACACATACATAAAAGCACAATAGAAAAGTTTGTAGGTATGTATGTAAGTGAGGGCCTTCTGTCCACAGCAGAATCTTTCATCAAATTCAGACGTTGAAGTTAATGGCTGTCACATACACACACACAAAAAAAAAAAAGTACACATGCAAAACATAAACATACACCCACAGTTCATTTGTTTCTAATGCTAGTGTAATTTTTGAACACACAAGGCAGAATCAGAGGGTCTTGGCTGCCAAAAGAAAGTGGCCTATGAACACCTTAACACCCACACATACAAAAAAAGAGCACTCCAACAACTACTCCAGCTCTATCAACACTCGAGACTAGTGAGGGTTCAATTAGTTCTTGATGAATGAGCCCATAAGATGCCGCTCTCTCATTTCCCTTGTTGCCAGATATCCCAGCAATCAGAGAGAAATGAATTCTCATTGTGGCATGACTGAAACGAAGATGAGGGTGGTAAAGAGTAAGGGAGCAACTTAAGTGGGGGGAGGGGACACTTAGAGAAATCCTTCACTCTTTTCACTGCAGGTCAGAGTTTAGTTTACGATATCAAACATTTTTTTGAAAAAGAGATGGGTATCTGTACTATTCAACCACAACCAAAAACATTACGTTTTGGCCTTTTTCACATTGATACCTTCTGGGAAAATGTTTGCTTCCTCATCTTAAAGAAACTAAGAAGAAACTTAAAATAGTTTACTTTGAAAGCGTCTGTCATTAAAATACAAATAAAATTTTATGTGTTAAAATATTCCTAAAAATGCCAGAAATTTCACACTGTGTGTCAACTGCCAGAAATTCCTCATCGCCTTGATGTATGTATGTTTGCATTAATGCTACGTTCCATTTACCTCAGAACTTGAAACTTGGATCTGATATCCAACTGCATGTCAGAAAATCAATAGGATTAGCTAACTGTTGAGCTCAGTTACCCAGCTAATTACCATGGGAAAAAAAAACAATGGATTTCACACACTGTAATAACATTTTCACTAATAGTTTGGACAGTACTGTGTGTGTGTGTGACTGAATTACTAAAATATAAACTAACATAAGCAAAAATAAAAAAATTATTTCTGCACTATTGCAAGTTTTTATGAACAAATTGGATTTTGAAGTCATGACTAGTCAAGGATATCCATCTTTCTGAGTCAGAATTCCTCAGACTTTGTTCCAGTTGATTTTTTTCAATATGAAACTCAGAAATCTTGACACACAAGTACAGCCAGAATGCACCATAAAATTAGACTCACCATCGTCAATGATGCTGACCACTACGCCACGGCCAGTAATGTTGTTCCACCAAACTGGCATCACATTCAGATCAAACCCACTGGAGCTGTACTCGCCCTGTGCAAACTAAACACATAAAAACACATATTGTTATTTAAATAACTTGAAAAGGATTACTGGACTGAGTGGTCTCAGTCTGTGGCCCAGTTAGTCAAACACTGTTTAACTATACTGTCCACCAGTCCTGATGATCGACGCATGAAACTTGTGTCTTATCCCTGAATGGTGTGAAACGGTGCTGTTACACAGAAGCTGTTCAAAGAAAAAAATATATAGTAACAATAAACTATTTTCTACTTATAGGAAATTATTGTGGTTAGTTTTACTCAATCAAACTTAAACGCCAAAGATTCCAGACGAACGGACAGATGGATGGTAGTTTCAGGTCAGGTCTTTAATGTACGTTATCGCTGACTGTCGTTGCTTTCTTCAAGTCTACAGACAACAACTTCCAATTATAACAGGAAAACTAAATTCTGTTTATCATCCTGTACCAGTGCATAACTCTTCAACAACGATGAGCAATGCATGCCACTTTATCAAAAGATCCGAATGATTTGTGGCCCAAGTCGTTCTGTCAGACTCCCCAGTGTAACCAGATTAGTGACACTTTGGTCTTACCAAGTGAAAACATCAATATCAGAAGATGTTTTTTATGTTTTAACTAATATGTGTAGCTAAAACTGTGACATAAATTATGGGTGCATTTACTAAAAAAAAATGTTTATTTGAGTAAACTTGTCTAAGCCTTCTGTTACGTTTAAGTTGATGGGCAACTCACATATCTCTTATCTTTGCCCCTGAAACCACAAATATACCTATATGGACACAAAGGTCTGCACACTGCAGCCCAAGAACACCACCATCATGGTGAGATGAAGAAAACAAAAATCATAACTGCTTCCATTAAATTTAGTGTCCCCAGAAATTACATGCATCCACTTGATCTCTTAGTACAGCTTTAATGTTGCTTGCTAATGCAAACGTGCAGGATATTCACAGCATAAAAAACGTACACTTAAAGGTAGAGCAAAAAGGCTGTGCACAAACAGTCTAAGCAGAAATGTCAACAGATTCCCCATACTCCCCTTCTCTCTCTCACACACACACACACAATTTGATATTCAGAGCAAGTGTTTCAAGAGGCTATTACTCCTGTTATAATTAAGAGAGAAAGAAAAAGGTAAGAAAAAGACAATGAAAAAAATGTCTCAGTTTGGGGGGCTGTGTATGTGTGTACATTTGTTTGTGTGTTTGGCATGCAGCATCTGGGGAGCCACAAAGCTTTGTAGTGTGTGAGTATAAAGCAGATGAATGGAGGCATCTAGCAGACCAGCATCTACAGGAACACTGGGACTAGCCCTGGGGAAGACACATTCACACACACAGCACACACCTTTGTAAACGTGGCTATCAGCTCACAGAGAGGCATCTTGAATGCTGATTCACTCCACATACACACATGCAACCATAAAGTGACAACAAAAGCTTCTCATACATAACACAGAAACACAATAAAGCTCTGAACCAATGCAAATAACAGCATTTATGCAATTGTGCACAAACAGGGTAAGCAACATTACCGAAACAAAAATGCAACAAGCACAATCAGACTTTATCAATGCAAGAGGCACACATGTAAACATAATGGTAAAAGCAATCACTTGCCACAGAGTCTTTATCTCAGCTTCACTTTAGCAACAAAATACAAACTCACACATTTTCTGCAATCATGACATATACCATGTGCAGCAAATATGTTCAGGATGCTGTATGTACTTCAGCAGCTCTGTGGGACCCCTCACACAAGAGCTGAACTTACCCTCATCTGGTGGACTGTGGGCTAAACTCACCTTCTGTTGTATACTACTTGTCCATCACATACACACTAGATTTTAGCAAACATACACGCCTGGCTAGTGTACACACACACACATACATTTGTCTGGGCCTGGCAGGCTACCAACCCTGAGCAGATTACTGACCCTCAATCAATATCTCCGTTCACCAGAGGCTGATTAAACACAACAGAGTGAAAGCAGGAGGGGGAGGCGAGGGGGCGACACAGAGAGAGAGAGAGAAAGGTCCTGAGCTTTAAAAATGCTTTCTATTCTTCTTGATTACTAAGTGATTGAAAATTATGTTCTATTCTCTTGTTTATGTAATCAGCCTATATGGTTAAAGTGACATAATCGGTTATGCTTCATACTTCGTGCCGTACCGCATACATCACACTCTGTCTCGAGAAATAATCTCATCAATAAAATGTCTAAATCGAGAGGTGACTATTCGCAACAAATCATACACATGATAAACCTTTGAGAGTTGCTTCTTTCACCTCCGCCTCATATTTCTCCATCATCTCTCCTCGTTTCCTCTCTGTCTGTACCACCCTCCGCCCCCGTCCTGACTCTCACCCCTCCATCTTGCCCCAAGAGCTGAGGTGTCAGTCAATCTGTTGCCGGTTGCCTTGGTGAGTCTGTGGGCCCGCCTCTCCTCCCCCTCACTCTGTCAGATTACGCCCTCATGCGTCAATCAAGAACATCCACAGTGTCGATTGGCTGGGCCACGCTTACCCCGGGTACCCTTGGCAGTAAAATGAAAAAATGAAGGAAAGAATGATTAAATCCGATCAAGATAAATAGAGACAGTGTTCAAATTATAGAACAAATACAATAGAAGCATAATTAAAAACGCAAGTAAATGCTATTATATAAGGTTTCTCTTTAAATGCTTTTTAAAAAGTAGCTAAAGTCACAAAAGTTCTTTAAAAAGAACCACAGATGTGGATTCAGCATTTAACCAAAAATGGGTCCAGGAAAACATCAATAGCTTGTAAAAGCCAAACGCTGAAATTCAATGTTTGTTCAATTAGCTTTACACTAAAGGCAAGGCTTCTCAAATGTGACCTCAGTTGTGATAACAATCTGCTGTAGTCTCTTATTAGATACTGGCCCAAACACAGACCAATATGAACACATTTAGAAGTTCAAGTTGTCAGAATGTTATCATTAATTTTGTTTACACACAGTATTGTAATAATAAAACTATGTGGAGCAAATAGAGGATTTTGAATTAAGTCAAGTGCAGTGCTTTTGTTTCACAGTAAATTAACTTTGTCGTAATAAAACATACTGTTGCTCTACTAGTGCTGGTCGGCAGAAAACCCACTTTGACCAAACAGTGCAAACAGGACAGTTTGTCGTAACTGTGTCTTGTTGTTTCAGCCCAGTTGTGTGTCAGTGTTACTCTAAGCCTCATCAGTCCCAGACATCTGTCTCAGTTCAACATGGACAGCTCCCTTTCACCTCTTCTCTCCTTCTCTTACCTTCTTCTCCACCATCCCCTTATCTCTCTATCTTCTGTCTCCCTCTCCAGTCACACATGAAGGCATGTCTGACTTCTGCCTGTCAGATGAACAGCCTTCAACATGAAGACGAGAAAAGAGGAGAGACTTCCAGATAAGACCAATGACAACACACACACACACATACAAAGACATAATTACACCCACCAATTCCCACTGCATGGGCCAGAGTGGGTCATTGAAGGTGAGGGACTGGTCACTCCTCCTCTCCTCAGACGGGCTGTCAGCTGTAGACTCTGTCCTCTGGGAACCTGCAAGCACACAGATCTATCATGTGTATATGTGTGCATGTAGTTTTCCTTTTCTTGTCTTGAACTCTGACTTCAGGACATCCCTAGTCTCCAACCAATAGTGAAAGGCCTCTGAGATCCCCCTCCTCACCACTGTGAAGGAATACCGCGGGCAGATTACCATATCATTAGCATCTAATTAGCATCTCATTTCTGCAGCACAGCTTGGCTCACTGTCTGTGGAAGTGCTTTCAGCTCATCAAGGCCTGCACCTTTCTCTCCATACTCTTCGTGTTCCACTCACCACCACGCTCTCTGCCAAACACAACATGCAACATTGTTGATCATGCACGATAAATGTACTTCCCTTGGTTCCATAATTTCATATGTGCATTGTTAGTTAATTATTCCTCAGCTGACTCAAATCACACACTTCATTCAAACACATGAGGATACATTTCAAAATATTTGGTCTTAATCAAATTTTTGGTTCTAGTATTTGATTGATTCAATTTATTTTATTTTCATGATTCCTTTAGGAGTCATGTCTTCGCCCAAATAAAATGTAAATTATTATAAAATTAGGCCTTGAATGTGTAAGTGTTTGACAGTACAGAGTGTTTTCAATAGAAAATACAATGACAGAACAGAACTGGATAGGTTTCTAGTAAAAAAAAAAACGAAAAGACAAAAAGGAACACATCAAATCTGAGTTAACAAAATCTGCTTGCCACAACTGATAGCATTAGAATATCTAGAACAGTAGTACCTTCAACTTGAGAGCTGGTAAAGTAAAAATAGAAAGAAGGCCTAATAAAAAAGACACTCAACCCAAATTGATTTAAGGGTAATTAACCTCCATACCAAACAATTAAAAATAAAGAGGACAAACAATGGCATTATGATGAGCAAAAAGAACTGGGAATAATTTCTAGGTAATATTCAAAGATAGTTTGATTATATGCTTGAGAGATAAAGGTTAGAAATATAGCCCTAAATTATAATCCAAAAACACAAAGTTCAAATATAGTCTATTGCAAAGCAGATAAATCAAATGTCATTCAGTACAATGGAAACCACAAAATACTAAAGCAGTAAAGGTTTTCTATGTACATTAGGGGTGTAACAGTATGTCTAAGTCATGGTTCGGTATAGATTCAGCACAACAGGAAGAAAAAAACAAATCCCAAAGGCTGAGTTGTTTTTGTTTGTTTGTTTTTTTAGACAGGCAGTAACTCTCCTAGAAGCAGAGACAGAAAAACAAACTACTTTGGCAAGTGGGGAAGGTCTAAGGTAACAAATCACGTCCAGCAAGGAGGGTGTCGTCACCTACAACCTAACTATAAAACTTTAAAAAATGAGAAAAGTCACATTTTACTATCTTTTTCATTCAATCTGAAATGTAAACAGTGTCTTACACTTCATGTGCAAACAGAAAGATTGATAAACTTCAGAAAGCTTTTGTGTTAAGAAAATACTACAGGAAGCAAAACAATACAAAAAACCAAGGAGTGTTTGCTTCACTTAATTTGACCTTGGCTTGATGCAAACTAAAAAGCAATACAGAACTAAATAACATCTCCAAATATGAAAATGCAAAACAAATAAAGTTTGAAACAGTCACATTGAGGTTTGCAGCAAATGAGAGCTGGTGTGGAAAAAAAGAAGCTTGATATCAGGGATTATAAATAAATACACAAATGAGATTTAAAAACATGCATTATACAAAATAACTACTTGCCGTGTACTTCAATGTACACATGCCAAATATCTATACTGTGCTGGTTTGGTACAAATATATGTATCAATACACCCCAATACACATATAATCATGCATACATGTAAATATTTTAGTTCTATTCTAACCTCTGCATGGGAAATAAAACCCTTTTGTACACAGCTTAATGAAATTATCAGCTTTTAGCTTGAATAATAATTTATCGTGCAAGTATTTATTTTACATGAGCAGTTGTGAATATGCTCAAATTCAATGAGTTTTATAAACACATCAATGTAGAATGACACAAAACTACTTTGTGTACCAAGTCTCATTTTAAACACTCCCTTTCAAAGCACATGTATAAGCTTTATACAGTAGTTGATGACTGTGGAACCGCCAAGGATTCAAAGCCAAGAAAGTAGTTGTGCTTAAAATAAAAACTGAAAACATAGAAAAACTGTGGACCTGTCTTTCAACAAAAACAGAAAAAACAACATTACATGCTGTTTGACTGCCAATGTTTGAACAAAAACAAAAGTCTGTTCAACCTTTCCAATTCAAGATGAAAACAAAACACCAAATTTCTTACATTGTCTCAAAAGCCTACCAGTGTAAATTTTGTTTACCAGTATAAACATTTTCCTAATATTTGTCTCTCGTGCTTTAATAGGTATGATTATTTTTTGCCAAACTTCCAAAGTCTGAAAGAGAGGTTGGTATAAAAAAGGCCAGATTTTACAAATTGCTTGAATATTAAGTGATTTAATCCAAAAATACTTCTGGGAAAATATCAGGAGTGAAAAGTTCACACTGGTCCGAGCATTAAAGGTCTTATTTCCTTCGTGAGTATGAACACACCACTTCATCCACCATCTTCTTGTTGTTTCACCTTTCTGCCTCTCTCTGTTCTTTCATATCATCTGTCAGAGCAGAGGATGAGCGACACTATGAGGACGGTTACACACAAAGAGACAGACAGAGAGACTACCGCAGCAGGACATGAGATCGTTTATTTCTCTGCAGACGCAGCTGACACTTCCAGACAAACATCCACATTATAACAACTTATTTAGATGTGTCTGAACGGAGTCGGCACCAATCACAATAAATGTAATCTCAGAGTGCTATAAAGAAAATAGTAAATAATCCATACATTCTCTGTACAGTCTTTTTCCTGTTCAGGGTCATGGGGAGCTGGTGCCTATCTCCAGCTGTCATTGGGTGAGAGGCAGACTACACCCTGGACAGGTCACCAGTCCATCACACGGCCGCACATAGAATCAACCAACCTTTCAAGCTCACACCTTGTGTCAATTTAAAGTTGCCATTTAAGTCTCCATTGGATTGTGGGATAAAACCAGAGTACCTGGAGAAAACATGCATTTACAAAAGCAAATTGTAACAAGTTTTACACGTAAACACATGTATGAGGTACATTTTAAAGAGGTGTTGCAGTTTTTCTACCAGTCTCAGAAATTTAAAGTCAAACTGGGCTTTTGTTAAGTCAGCCAGGAAACTTAGAAAACACTCCACAGAACAGGGAAGAAAAGAAGAACTGGCACAGAAATATAGAGAACCAAAGGATAGCACATCCAAATAAAAGCTGAACAGTGTGGTCTACGCAGTCCAGTGCAGTGGAGGACTGTTCAGACCTCTGTATGGGCGCCACAGACGCAGCACATTGGTGGAGAGACAACTTTTAGTGACAAGAATCAGTTGTTCATCTACATCTCAAGTAAAAGGGACACACTTTGAAGTCAATAACATGCACATTTTGGACATAGCAGACAGATGGCTTGAAAGAGGAGTGAAGGAAAACTGACAAAGTGTTTTGGATAAAAGACGAAACTCTTTCAACAAAGACGAACCCGTTTAGTGGACCTGATTCAACCTTGTTAGATTCTTCTACCTGGATTATAGAGCATGCATCAAGACAATACAAATGAAAACAACTCCTATCCTGCCGCCATTCCTACAGTGCAGTAGTGTTATTTTCTCTGTAGCGACACCTGTTGTTTAAGAGAAGAACTGCAGAGAGTGCACATGTCTGAAGCAACACTGTTATGACGATATTACATCTGGTTCACATCAGAACTATCACTCGAGAATAATCTTGACTTAAGAAGGTAATGTGCTTAATACTTGACTGAACATGAGAGTCACTGAATACAATCAATATCAACTCTCTTATATCTTACGTTAGTCACATTGTTACATGGCTGCTCTAAAGAATTATGGTAAGAAGCTCAACAATATGTCTGCTGTGTAAAAAAAACAGTTGTGTATTGTCTGTAGTTTGAGCATTTGAGCAATGAAGCACAATGCTGAAACTGGCTATGCCTTTTTCTTTTTCTTCCTCTTCAATTGTTGAATCAGAAGCCAGTTTTAGTCTGTTCAATCCCCCCCTAAGGAAAACCTAAAGAGAAGAGATGTTTCCCACGAACAGAGATTAAACAAAACACTTCGTGGTTCTGGGTGATCACCTCATTGGCCTGAGTGAATTGTGGCAGATGTTGCCAAAGCCCTAATTGTACACTATGTATTTCAAACAGTGTTACCAGACGTGTACAAAAACTATTTGCCTTACATTTGAGGTTTGAGATGTGACAGCTTTGGCTTTACTAAAGACATTTGGGGTTTGGATATTTGCCAGATGTTATTGTTTAAGCGAGAGTCAGACTCCATGAGAAGTCACAAAGTCAGCTCTCATTCACGTGGTCACGTAATGAAAATTGCGTCATTTTGTTCACATAGCAGCTTTATCCACCCCTTCCCGGCACAAGGCCCTGGCCGAACTTTTTCTCACAGGGGTTTGTGCCAAGTGTTGCGATTGGTCAGAAGTTGTTGTGGGCGTGTTTATAAGGAAAGGTTGGTGAGCTTTATTGGAGTCATTTAGCTTCTACTGCTCCACCGAGAAGCAGCTGGAGGCTGGTAGAAAATACAGCCGTCTTTACAACTGTTCCAGAAAAACAAGAACAGTAGAGTTGAGAAGTTGAGAAGAAACCTGTTTTAACGCAGCAGGAGGAGGGAGGAGCTTCCTGGGAGTTCTGAGCTGAGTGTCTCATGGATGATGAAAGGTGTGTGAGAAAACGAACGACTTGCAACCACGTGACCACAAACCAACTTCTTGACTTCTCATGGAATATGATGGGGTCTTTAGCCTCATCACAAACAGAGGTTGCTCTTATTTTTATTCAAAGTGAGTGCTTCTGCATATCGAGCATTTCGGTGGATCTCACACAGCAGAACATGTAAAACAGACGAGAAGATGTTAAATCCTTGGAAGACACACAAGCAGTGTCTTCATGCCAAACTGATTGAGAATACAAGAAGGTTTAAGGTAAAAAGGATTACTGAACAGGGGACTGAGTTTATTGGCTTGGATGACCATGTAATATTTATTAGGAATGTACCGATGCCACATTTCTTTCAAACCAAGTACAAGTACTTACATTCGAGTACTTGTCAATTCTTAGTACATATACAAGTACTAATCAGTGGCGTGTGGTCATGTGAGAAAAAAGTAAAAAACAGTAAAAAAAAAAAAAAAAAAAGCTAATATTAATACTTTTTTATATTTAATTTGAGTTACAAATGCAATTTCTGAAGGATTTCTCACTCTCTGTTGCCATTATAATATTTATAGACATTTAGTTGTCAGATTTTTCTAAGAAGTGCTCAAGTTTTTTACTGATATTAATAACATACAGTATTTTATCTTGTTGATGTAATATAAAACTGCCAGGAGTGAGACATGCAGTAACCTACTCAGGTTTTTCTACTTGGGGAGCTTGTGAACTCATAACCTGATTCTTCTTCTGCTGTTTTCTTTGACTACTTAATATGAAAATTTATATAAAAAAACAGAGCTCCAAAGTGCATACATTATGCTTTTTTTCTTTTTTGGGTGGGTGGGAGTGGGGGAGGGAGGGGGTTAATGAAACAAAATCTCTCTTAAAATACAAAACTAAGCAAAATTTTGGTCAATGGCATCACATTTGAAAATAATACCACTTGAAAACAGCAAAAATCTTAATTCTGTATTAATAGTAACTCTTAATGCAATTATTTTTCTCCTAATCTTACCTTTGTGGTTTCGTCTCATCAAGGGAACCCGCTTCTCTCTATAATGACAGTGCTGCCTTTTCACCCAGTGAACCTAAAAATTACAACAACAAATAATTAGTGTTGGTAAATTCCTTTCTACAAGATTTTCTTTGTCTAATATAATGATGATAACAAATATTTTATTATGTTTTCCCCTTTCAGGCTCATCAAAACAGACTTACTGCAGTTGTGCTCTGACAATCTTCAGTTTCACTTTTCTTGGTCTAACTTTTTGTCCACGATTGTGGAGTTTTTAGGATGAAAAAAACTAAAATAAAAGGCATGGAACAAAAAAATATTTTGTTCTTTTAGTTTCATTCTTCTATGAAAAGAGGAAAATCCACAGCACAGAGGGAGTTGGGCATCTTTGTGAGGAGTGGTAAAAGGTTTCCTCTTCATTAGTTCAAAGAGTGCTCACTTGCTCTCTCCTTTACAGTGCCATTGTCCTAGGTTAAAAGCAACAAAAACACTCCCGTCTCACCCACACCTCTGTCCTCCACAGAGCACATGCACGAATACATACACACTTTCTTTCATAGGCCGCTGCTTGCAGCTTTGATCTGATAAGAGGCTAGTCCTTGTGAAGGTAGACGCAGTAAATCAAACGGCAGATCACAGACACACACGTGCACACACACACTCACACATGCATACATATCACTGTCAGGCCACTATTGTCCTCTCACACTTAAATCAGAGTGGAAGAGGTTGAGAATAAATACTATTGAGATGCGGCTGAAGTCTTTTATGTCCTAAAAGCCTGCTGGCTTTATTCTCCCTTCATGTTCTTCAATTAGACTCAATTAACAAAAGCTAGGAGCTGGTCTCAACTACCCAGAGAAGACAGCTGTTAAAGCTAAGAACACTACATATGTGACAGTAAATACACCAGACAGAAAGACGATGTGAAATCCATACAAATCTGCAAGCAGAATGAAATTAGTGTTTATTTTTCTTTGCCTATACTGATTTCTGCTCATTAAAATGGCTTTAAGCACATTTGGGTAAATATTTAAGCTATTCCTCATTAGCAAGATGAACATGGTCTTTGTTTCTTTAGTTCTTTAAGAAACTAAAACTAGTTCACATAATTATTTATGCACAGCATAATGTATAGCTATAGTAGCATTATGGTATACAAGCAATAGACTCATGAAACATAAACCTACAACAAATAAGTTAAAAAAAAGACAAAAACCATTTGATCTGGTTATTAAGCATCACAAGAAGAAAACTTTTAAACCCCCAAAGCTCTGTAGTGCTTCCTGTCAGGCTGGGTCTGTTATATTTTTAAAAATCTTTCAGAAATGTTTGACAGTAAAGGCCAAAAACTGTTGGATAATTTTATTTAAACACAATGTACTCACTTTTTTCAGATCAGCCTTCAAGCACAAACCATCAACATATTAAGAATACTAGACGTTATGTTCCCGCTTTCCCATAAAACCAGCTGGAACTGGTTTATGGGTGCTGCCATGTTGTACCCAGAGTTTGAGCACCAGGGCTTTAACTCTTCCACACACAATCATGGTGTCACCTGAGCTTTGATTCAAGCACAAAATAATAACTAATTACAGCGTTAAACAAATGATTATTTGAGCATACAGCAGAAAGGTGAGAAATACTTAATCAACAAGAGTAAACACCTGAAAAAAAAATATTTAAAAAGGTGTATTTTGGGAGACCCTGGTTCGGTTCCAGTTTAAACGTCCTGATTCCCGTCTGATATTTAGTAATTTATTAACAGCCCATGGTCCAAACACAAAATGTACACAAAACTTTTGTGGGCATTCACATACTCATGGATTCATTTGTGCGTGTGTGTGTGCAGACATCAGTGTGGGCGTGTGTCCCAAATGCCTTGTTAAAGCCCTCCAGCCCCTCCTCAGGAGAACCAGCCAGGACACGCTGATCAATACACATGATAGGGAGCTAATCGCTCTCTGTCAAACCAGGTCCTGCCAGCTGCTAATGGCACATGCTCAACAAGGAATTGTGTGTGTGTGAGCATGCAATGGCCTTAATGGCCGATTGAGTTCTCTTTGGGGAGGTTTGCTCAAGGTTAGACTCTGGGGACGAGGTGCAATTGACAACACTGTCTGTGACACTGACCCCTTCACCTTCAGGGCATTCATCATCCTACTGTCACACACAGACAGCGCTCACATACACAAACACATACCACAAATGCAACACAAAGTTCATATAATATCATGTGAATCAAAAATAATGACTTATCAAAAACAACAAATCGAGCTCCTCAATACCATGTTACAATGCAAATAAAGGTCCTGCAACCTTCAGTACAAAAGCAGTTAAGATTTCTTCATTTAAAAAACTGAAGTCTTGCTAAATAGAAAAAGAGGCGTACAGTCTGATATCTTTGAGAAAAGACAGACGACAGCAACGAAAGCTGTACAGAAAAAGAGGGAAACAAAAAGAGCAGTGGAACGCTCACAACTGAACAGCTGAGGTAGAACTGACAGAAACACAATGTGAGTTTGTGGAGGACGAGTGGGAAAAAAAGCGAAAGATGGAAGCAGTGAAACCATGTGTGTATTTTAAGATATCCCATGAAGAATCTGTGTGGGTGAGTGTGTGTGTACATCCACAAATATCTCTCCAGAGTTGACTGTGGTAAGAAAACCAGAGAAAGAGAAGTGTGTGTAGGTGTGTGTACATATAACACTCTGTTGTCTCTGTATGAATGAGTGGATGTGGTGGATGGCAGGCAGCTGCAGCGGTGTGATAGCCGAGCCGAGCTGCACAGATATCAGCCTTGACATTTTGGGCTTCACTACCCCGCTCACGGCCCCATGGGAAAGTGATGGCGAATGCACCGGCAGTGGACACATCCGCCTCCACAGACCCCCCACCGTCCACCCACAACCCTATCCTGCCCCCCATGGCTGTCAATCTCAGCGCTGTGCTTCCTGACGCTCTGTCAGACCCGACCTGATCTCAGTCCTGGTTGGATCCATGATGGCAGGCAGCAGTGAATGCAGCACATGACCCTCCATCACCAAGACGGCACAGCACAGAGCTGATTCCTATCTGGTTCTCTTCTCTCCCACCCACCCCTCAACTCTCTGCCTCTTCATTCAATCTCCCATCTTGAGCTGCCAGACTGAAAAGACTGAAAGCCCCGACCAAAGAGAGAAAAACTACAGAGCAGAGGGTTTGTGTGTGTGCTTCCGCCGACTAAAAGACAGAGGAAGAGTGTGAGCTCTGCAGAGGCCAGGACTGAAGGGAGGGAAGGGGAGCTGATAACAGCCAGATACACTCTGGCCCCTCTTCGAGCCTCCTTCTAGGGCACCTCTTGGCCTTCTCTCCCTCCTTTGCCTTACTCTCTCCGAGTCTCCCTCCTCACCCACCCTCGGGCCCTCTAGTGTGCTGCTCACTCCATTGTGTCAGCCTTCAGAAGTGCTCAGTTTGAGTGGCAGGCCGTCACAGATCAGTTCCCAGCTAAAGCGGCCCGGCAGGCCAGGGTGACGGGCCAGGAAGGGATCTAAGTGGGGTTTATCAGGGCTTCTTAACGCCTCTCCGGCTCCCTGACACAAAAGAGAGGGGGTATTAAACATCTAAAGCAAACCAAAAGGCGTGAAAGCTCCTTATAGGGCCGCAGGATTGCGGATGTGACTAGAGTTTAAAAAGGAGAAGAAAAAATAAAATAAAAAAATAAGAGGGAAACACACAGACACACGCCTCAAGAGTCAGGAAGCACTGAGGGAAAATTCAAATTTTTTTTTTTTTTTCAGGTCTCTGCAAATGGAGGAGTGGATGGGAGAGAGAAAGAAAACAGAGGAGAAAACCAGTTTAACAATATTTTCTATTATAAGCTCATAAACAACATCCTTAGTTTCTGCCTTGCTTTAGCCTAAATGGCATTAAGTGTTACAGATATTTAAATAAATTCATGCTCTGTCTTTTAAACATGTTATGTAAATTCAAACACACAAACATATCTCACTGCATGTTAAAAGTCTAGTTAGATAGCCTAGTGGCTTGAGTCTAAAATGTGGAATTAACCTGAACTTTATCCTGGTTCTATAAGATAATTTTCAGTTTCTCTTTGTTCAGTTTATTAAATATATTGAAAATAAAAATGCCCGCATAAGCAAGACCAATCAATTCTAAATATAGCCTGTGGCTTGTATACCAGCCTATCAATGGTACATGCCTTGCAATTTCTTTCTTTATACATATATATACATATACATATATATATATATATATATATATATATACATATACATATATATATATATATATATATATATATACATATACATATACACATATATATATATATATATATACATACATATATATATATGTGTGTGTGTGTTTGTTCATAATAAGTAAACATCTCAATTTAAGCCAGAATGTCAATTTTTTTGGGAGCTGCCATGTTGTATTTTTGTCTGTGCACTCCGGATGTGGGACTTCACCCCCAAGTCCAAAAGTCATGACTCATTACGCACCCTCCCATGTCGCTAACAGGCTGACACATTGTCTGGCACTGTGTAACATGATGCTTTTCTTTAAACCTCAAATTGTTATTCAAACTAAAAGGTATTACTCCGGTCCTGTCTCTTATAATATATCATAATGTTAAAAACCCTTTTCAAGATTTTTCTTTTTTTAATTCAACTTTTAGTTGATTCATGTAGAGTCAAGATACAGATCTTTTGTGAAACAATGACTTAGTATCATATTTTCCACATGCTCACTATCACTTTAGGCAGAATCTGACTGGGCTGCAACTGTTGGGGACTCAAAATTGCAAGAAAATAGGCAAACTGTCTGTTGCAGTGTTGCTGAATTGTGAGTATTTGCGACCAAATGACCAGCAAGCCGTCAGGCTGGATTTTGAATGGCCATATATTTAAAATCACTGCCTCGTTTTGTGTGCACAGCTTGTAAACCTGCATTCCAGACCGTGGACATCGTTTCATTGCCCGTCTCTGCCCACAATTTGCCTCAGCCCACTTTGTACCCACCTTGGCATCTGCCCCCACATTTAAAATTTAATCTATTGGAGTCATTTTTGAAATGAACATGCAGATTTGGACCAAACTTTTAATAATTAGTAATTATAATTGCAATGTTTTTTTTAGACCAGGGCCACATATAGGGCTGTAGCCTCGGATGTTTTCTGTCACATGAGAGCAAGTGTCTCTAGTTTTATGGAAACTAAACTGAGAAGGGTTCAAGACACCAATGACAACTGACTATTTTAAGTGTTTTAATTTAAAATGTGAACACAATTGATAGCAGGATTTCCAGCAGAAGATAAATATATTAAATATGCATAAAAACCACTGTAGAGAATCGTTAAGATTTTAGTTTCACAGTAGTAGCTGGCTCCTGTAGAAGCTCCAGTCATGATTTGGTTTTCTTTGTATTTTCTTAGGATTTTCTACTAAATTTCCCTAATAAAAAATTACTTTTAATGGATTCTTCCAAGATGGATTGAATGCTGTGCCGCCTTAGTGATTTTTTTGTTGAATTTTAAACATTTGTTTCAATGATTAACAAAGCCATCCGGAGAGGAGTTTAAAAGCAAGCGCAACTGATTGTGCTTTTCAAAGCCCAACTACTGCTCATAAAAAGACTCAAATCCCCAATGAGCTGGAGATGCTGTGGATAAAGAAAAGAGCAAAAGAAAAGGACTGTTGAGGACAAAGGTTTAAACCCTTTTTTCACCTGATCATAACAAGGAATGTCAAATAACAAAGTTGTATGAGAAAGTGTTGTCAGGGACACGTCTGGAATATCCTTTCATCAAGTGCTTCAGCTCAGTGACACTAAGGACAGGTTGTTCTTGCCCACTATGTTTTTTAATTACAAATGACACAGTTTGATGTTAATTTTTCATAGTCTTTTTGTCTAAACAATGTTTCCAAAGAATATATTGTGTGACAACATACAGCAATTCTCCACTGGATGTGAATATAGTTATCTTTGATTCAGCTGAGCAGACATTTTTTATTACAAATCTATTAACTGTCGTATGTTCAAACAAAGGAAGGCACCAGACAAATAAAATGAATTTAATGAATGCATTTGATTCATCAAATAAAAATTACAAATCAAACTTACATTTGTTAGGTATATGTACTCAAATAGATGTGGAGTATGTTGGTGTACCTGCTACAAAGCAAAGGTTTCATTTTTTTCTATTTATTATTTTAAAGCTCATCTAAACTTGACTTTTCAGTAAATCGTCCAAACAAAATTTTAACAAACACTGTTTCCACTAGCTCCTCTTTGAGCTAATAGTCTGTTGCTGTCAGTTTGAGCATTTGCATCAATAAAGTGTATCTGCAGCTCGGTTTCTTTAATCAGACTTCAGGAAAAAGGAAAATAAAACTCAAACCACAAGACCTGGTGCGTACTGCAAACAGAGATTTACTGTATGTGTGTGTTTAGTGTGTAATACACCAGCGGGGCCGATGTGTGTATGTCAGATGCTGGCAGGGGGTTTGTACCGGAGACATTTTGTAAAAGGTCAAAGCAGAGTTCAGTCAGAGACATGCTTGTGCATTTTAGAATGAAACTGCAAGAGGTATGATAGTTAGGCCAGTTCAGATGAGACGAACTGACTGGAGGCTGTTTCAAGTAAACAAGAGATTCAGATAAAGATAATCCCACATTCGCATCCCCTCTGTCTCTGACTTCATGTCAGCAAATCTGTCCCCAATATGTTAGCAGAATGAAAGTGCATCTTGTGCATTTCCCTCTGTTTTCTCTGAGCACCCACATGTTTATGTTGTGCTGCTTTTCCTCAGCCTCGATAATTATGTCATTAGCCGTGTGTTCACTCCAGCAGCTGACAGAAGGCTGCATCGGGCACAATTACAACATGGAAAAACCTTCACCTCCTCATTTAAGAAAACCACATTGTAAGACTTTTGGCCTTTGTAAATATATTCTATCGTCGTAAAAGAATTATTATAAAAAAGATTTTGACTAAAGATGACCTACGACAAACTTCGAGCAGCGTCAGAGATTTTCTGGCTAGTCGTGCAGTGCTGCGACAGATATCTACAACCAACCAATAAGAATCCAGCCACAGCGTGATGTGAAATGAATAGATAATAGCAACAAGAAAGTCTGCACGAAAGCACATGTGGGCTAATAAAGAAGCAGAATTTATACAGCTTTGGCAACAAAGGGAGTGTCTATGATGCGTCTATCTTCCCAGCCATGAGCACTATTCTCTTTTTTTCACCCTCTCCCTTCTTTTAGAGTCTGAATCCAATATTAAAAGTGATAACACTAGCACTTGCCTCTTATGTACGCCTTCTTGTGATGTATGTTTGTGGTGTCATTCTGCTGCTGCAAGAAGTTGCAGTTTAGCATCTAAGGCTGCCATGAATATTTGTCATAATAATATCATCCGCAGCTTCAACAATGTTTAATGAGCCAGGTTCAGTTTTCAAAGGCTAAAGGGGTCTAAAACATTTGAGCACTTCAAGCTAGCTGACAATATATTGATGGTTTGTAGGCCCTGGAAGGTTTCCTTGGTTTACAGCAGCAGAACAAACATGTTGCTCAGTCAGAGAGGCTGTGAGGAGCCAGCAGGAAAAACAAAACCTCTGTAATTGTTTTTAAGCTGCTAAATGACTCTATGAGGCTAGACAAATTGTCTGTCTGCTTCATATTTCAGTGTACAAATCTCTGAGGAAACTTTTGGACCAAACTCTGGGCTCACGTTCAATAACGCTCTGCTGGTGTTGTGTCTAGTTTCTGATCACCCATCAAGATCTGATTCCCCACCAGCTTCCCTCTGTTTTCTTCTCATATTCTGTTGTTTAAAGCTATGATATTTTAAGTAAAATGCTGAAAAGACACACCCAAATTTCTTTTTGTGTTGTATTTTTGACCTTTGTAGCAGAAGAAACACATCCCAACGACTAGAAATTGCCTATACTTAGGTGTGCACAGTTCTTACCAACAGATCCTTAAAACATGTTGAATAGGTATTTTATTTTTAAACACATAAACAATCAGAGCTTCATTTTATTTATTTGTCATGCTGGAGTTGGCCTTCTGAACTTATATTTTGTACTTTACTTTTCACAAGTCTTTGTTTACATTTCATTTTGTGTTATATTGTAAATGCCAAAGTTGCATGTTAAAAATAAAATAAACTAAAAACAAAGCGGTTGATTTTATCCATAAACTCTGAGTGAATTCAGAGTTGACTTACTTACAGCGGGGAAACTCAACTCTGTTCGGTCAACTCTGAGTATCTTGAACCTGAGTTCAAAGCATGCATGAGTGCAATAAAAGCCATCGCCATAGGAGCACTGATACTTCGATTCACCGTAGAAACTGCAGAAAAAACAGATCTATGATGTTTCTCCAGGCAAAGTAGACGAAGTACACATAAAGTACACAGGGATACACATGATGATGTCACAGCTCAGCAAAACTGATTAGTGTATCCCTTTAGTTTATGTAGATTTTTTTTTAATAGTTTGATTTTTCCACATTTCTATAATTAGTCAGTTAATTATAGAAAGTACATAGTCCACATTTCTTTAAATAAAAAATCTGTCAAAATGTTGATTTGGAAAAAAAAAGTTTTTTACTCTAAGAAGACTAAGAAGACCCTGTAATGGACTAGTGACCTGTCCGTAGTGTCCTCTGCCTCCAGCACCCCATGACCCCGAATGGAAAAAGTGGGGATGGATGGATGGATGGATGGATGGATGGATGGATGGATGGATGGATGGATGGATGGATGGATGGATGGATGGATGGATGGATGGATGGATGTTACTGGAACTCCCGTTTAGGTGGGTGGATTTTCACAGGAGAAAGGGGTTAATTGTTGGACCAATATTACAAATGCATTTGTATTTAGGGAATTTAATAAAAAATAATGTGAATTACTCATATTTATTTTTGTTTAAATTGTGGAGATGTTTTAATCAGCGAAAGAATTTCTGAAAAATATTTCTCTGTGCGGTGCACAGTTTGCTATGGTGTAAGCGCTGAGGTTTTTTATTGGACATCTGTGGCCGGATAATGTTACTGACATAGCTTAAATGAGTGAATTTGATGAAAAGAGATATTATTCCATCAAAAAAAATATCTGGGAATCAGAACACATCCAATCTAGGCCTGGAAATCCTCTCTCAGTGTCAGGCCTCATAATTGTTTAAATCAGACTGTTTAAAAATGAACAACTCATGTCAAACAGCATGCTTCAGATGGGAGGGGACCCACAGAAACTCAGGGTTTCTTCCAGAAAATCTGCCAACAAGCAGGTTTAGTTCACAGAGTCTGTTACCATGCTGATCCACTCACCATGCTGTTTCACTGAACTCAGGATTAACTTACCCAGAGCTGTTCACATTGCCCACCTTCAGGAAAGCCCCCCAGCAAATGCAGCTAATAAACTCACTTGATTCTAACAAAAGAAGTTATCCAGAAACCTGCAACAATAACGTCTTCTTTCATCTTCCAAAAACAAACATTTTTATTGCGTTAAGGATTAAAACATATCCTAAATAAAGAATAGTCGGGGATAGTTTCCTGCCTCAAAGTAAAAAATGCATTTATTCACATCAATTACTTCGACAAGCAGCCCTTAATGGAAGGACGTTTAACAGCAGAAAACCAAATTTATCTACATCCAAAAGCTTATTTGTGTATACCATTAAATGTATGACTCATTAGAAAATGTGGGACATTTTGGTAGAGTAGATTCATTTTCACCTAAAGTTATGAAAGTAGAAAAGTAATTAAAGTTACAGTTTAATGAAACCATGAACCATACATAGAGTCGCTAGAGATTGCACATAAATTACTTCAATTAATCACATGCACACTGATTCAGATGATAACTCTAAATCACACAGTTCGGAGTATTTCTCTCTTTATTCCCTGTTATTTATTTATACTTTGCTTGCATGTGTGTGTGTGTGTGTTTTGTGACTGAAGGGGATGTGCTGAAGAAGGGCCAAAGGTCTGGTGGACCCTGGAGAACAGACAGGACCAAAGTCACATCTCCAACCCTCCCCTCTCATCCCGCCTCCTTCACCCCACGCTGTCACGGGATATCTCCGAGGGTGACGGTTTCCCTGGCAACTAAAGCCCGGTCAGGAGGCTGCATTGTGTGCTCAGACGCTGGTGATGCAGAACGGTTTGCTCAAGGTGGCGAGGGAGGGGAACACAAAAGTGATAGTGTGGTGATGGAATAGGCACAAGCAAGATGAACACGCTTTTAACCGTTACTCATCACTTGGCTCTGTTTCTTTCTTTTTTTCTGTCTTTCTTTCTTTCTTTTTTCTTTCTAATCAACACTCATTAAAACAGCAACACCAGCCAGATGAACTTCCATTTGCATACATGCGCTTGGTAAAATCAGAACTGATGCCAGAGTGTGAAGTCCCCCTGATGTGGCCATGTTAAATGCATCAAACAGTCACGTCTAAGTAGCTGAACACTCTGATCCACCAGAGTTACAAATCTGTTTCCTGCTGTGTTACACAGACAGTGAAAGTCAGACCTCAGCCCACCTCCTCCCCACATTTGTGAGATTTTCCTTTTTTTATCCAGCAAACTGTTTACTGTATTTAATAGGCCAGTTAGAATAAGACTTACCCCTGCTGCAGTCGCTAGTCCATCCTCAAAGGTGACTCTGTCAGGGCGCCCCCTGCTGTCTCTTAAGGTGTACAGACCTTCCAGGCTGCCAACCTGCAGAGAGGAAAATGCAGAATGCTGCCAGGTTACCCCCAAACACTCAGGCCATAAATGACTGCAGCATCTGAAAGGCAGAGGCGAGCGATGATGTTTTTGCCTGCGTTTGTGTGTGTGTTCTTGTGTGTGTCTGTTACCTAAGCATCTCATGAACCACTGGATGCATGTTAATGAAACTTGCAGAAAGTAATCATTGGATAAACAGCTGATTACCTTTTGAAGTCAGCTTGAATTCAGATGGTTTCCACAGCGAACTGACTTTAAAAAAACACAAAACGTAGCTCTAATTCAGTCAGATTTACAGGTACGGTGCTAAAACTTGGCACGGTTGTAGCCGAGAGCCATTCACAACACAGACTCCAAGTGCTGTTCATTATACACCAGCTTTGCCTAAAACTTTAGCATTGCTTGTTGGAGTCAACCCTGTTTGTCTGTTAGCAAAATATCTTCTGAACTACCAGATGGTATTAAATGAAACTTACCAGTCATTAAGACATTAGGATTCTGCAACAAACAGTTCGGGCTGCTGAGATAATCATTGGTGACACACTGACCCACATTCAGGATCTGTACTTTTCATGGACAAGAAAAAGAGCTGAGAAAATCATCTGTGACCCCTCACACCCAGGACATGCATTGTTTGAGCTGCTGTGAACAACACCATCCAGGCATAAGAACAGTTTTTCCCACAATCCATCTACCTCATGAACAATTAGTCATATATATATATATTTGTGTATATATAGATATAGATATGTTGTATAGCATAAATATGTACATTTCTACATTTATCATGTTAGTTCACACATAACTTAACCGGACAAATGCAACCAACTGCCTACAGCCCAGCTGATCAACATGTTTCCCCTACACTCTTAGACATTATCTACTTGCTGTCAATTTGTTCTGTGATATGTGTGTGTAACTACTGGAATCTTCAGAAACCAAAAAAATTATGATTCACTTTTGAAGTCAAGATGGATGCCACAGCTAATCAACCTTAGGCAATGCTAAAACAGCTATAACTCAACATAACAGATATTGAGCTAAAATTTGATGTTGTAGTACCTGAGAGTCATTCACAACCCATAACTCTAAGTGTGACATCTCACAATATTACATGAGACTGCACACAATGATCTCAGTATAAAACTCTGGCATGAGAGGTGTGCATTCCTTCCTTCAAGGAATGCTACACCTTCAGTTATTTAAGAAATTGTGGAAATGTTGCCGAACTTCAGATTATGATAAGAGTGTAAAAGGAAGAAAAACGGTGCACTTGTATTTATCAACACAGAGACACCAGTGAAGGGACAGAGCGAGGGTCAAAACACATAACCTATATTCAGCCATAATCACCTGCATGACCCTTCACACCGCCTGATTACACTGCATCCCCTTCAGCCATCTGTCTTGTGTGGGTTTTTCTGAGAGAGGTGGGCCAAAATCAAATAGCACAGAGTTTATCTAACCTTATCCAAGGCTTTTCATTTCCAAGCCTTATAAACTCAATCGTATTGACCGCCTGGGAGAGTTAGAACTAACTAAGTGAAATCTACTCGGCAGCAATTGTGTGCCAGGCGCATGTTGTGTATCTGTGTGTGTGTGTGAGAGACTGTGTGTGTGTGTGTGGCTTGCTGATTCTATCTTCCTTCACTTCCATTCTCTCTATTCTCTGTCCCTGAGGTGCATCAGGGCTGAGACTGCCGAGTAAATTGTCCCAAATTGAGTTCCTTCTTGCCGGCAGATACAGGCCACATCCCGACCGTTTAGAACGAGGCAGAGAAAGAGGAGGAAGGAGAGAGAGAGAAAACAATCACAGCACACATCACTCGCTTGAAAAATTTCTATCTAATTTCTCTCCCTGGCTCTCTTTCCATCCACCCTCTCTGTCTCTCCTCCTTCTTCTTCTCTGCAGTGCTGATTTTCCTGCTGCCTTTCTGTCTTCTTCTCCCAGCACATTATTCTACTCTCTCCATCTTTATTTCACTCTCTCTGCGTCTTCACCTTGTCTTTGTCTGCTGCGACACATGTACATCGGTCTTTCCTTGCTCAGCTTGGCTTTTTCTTCCCTTTGATGATTTGCTCTCCTCTTGCTTGCCGCTCTTCCTTTATCTTTTTTTGTGTGTGTGTGTGTGTGTGTGTGTCCTTTCTCCCCTCCACTCCCTGCCATCTTCCTTCTTCTTCCTCCTCTCCCCTACACCAGCAAGAATTCTCTTCCCTCTCCCCGCCCTTTTCTTGCCTCAGTTTCAATCCTTCCTTTGCCTTCTCATTCCTCCCCTCTGTACCCGGTGACTTGGTACCCATCAGCGCAGACGTCCTGGGTGGAGGAGTCTGGCTCTGACAATAATCACACACCAAGTTTATAACAGTGGCAGCCCAGCTGAGCTGAGCTGAACTAAGCACACACGACTCCCCTGATGTCAGCACACTCCATTTAACTCGGCAGGGGGGCTGCAGGCTGGCTGGGGTGGGAATGAAGCATGAGACAGAGATGGGAATGCCGGTGTGTGTGTGTGTGTGTG
>NC_051445.1:24039246-24042425 GCF_001649575.2 Kryptolebias marmoratus
GGGGGGGTACTTGGGGGCTTATGCTGGAGCAGTGACTGAAGACAGATATGGAAATAGGATGAGGACGGATGGTTGAAGCTGAAACCGGTGCTGGAGGGGATGCAGAGCGGTTGAGGTTTTTTGGAGTTTGGGGTTTTGGGTAGAAACTCATTTTTGAAAGAAGTTGCATGTGTTGCTCACCATGACTGCATAGAGCCAGAACTCGTTTTAATGTTCTTTTCTTGGTCCAAGCAAAAAGTGTTTTTTTAGCTTTTTGTGTGTTTCCTATATGTCAGAAGCAGTGTGGTGTTGGAAACATCAAAAAAGATTATCTTTTCGGACAAATCAACATTCCTGTCTGATACAAGAGACAGGCAGAAGTGATGGAACAAAAGTACTGTCTGTTAGCAAAATATCTCATGAACCACTGGACAGATTTTACTGAAACTCTCAGAAAATAATCGTTAAATCTACTTTTACAACTGATTAACATTCAAAGTCAATCTAATTTAAAGATGATAGCCACAGCTAAGCAACTTTAGCCAAGACAAAAATAGTTATAATTCAATCACTTTTACAAATATTGAGCTAAAGTTGGAGGTGGTAGTAGCTGAGAGTCATCCTCAACACACTGTGAACTTACACATCTCACAAGATCTTGCAATATATAGATTATGAGCGCAACAAGATACTCACAACACAAGACAAGATCCTGGGTCCACGAGATGAGATTTAACAATACAGTCAAAATTAAAAATCTGATCAAACAACAAACCTTTTATCAATATATTCTTGAAAAAATAACTTTCCCATATTTTTTAGATTTCTTAAGTCAAAATATTTATCCTGAAATATGAAATTAATTATTTATCTGATTCATCAGTCAGAAAAACAAAGATGACTGATTTTTTAAAATAAAATACTTATTTATTTCTAAGTTTTCTTTTTTATATAATATTTTTTTATTGGTTTCCAATTAAAACATTTTAGCACAGCCCATCAAATCACCTTTAAAAACCCACAATTAAAATGCATATAGCTACAATTATTTCACCTTAAAATTACAGAAGAAAGCAAAAAAAACACAATTTGGCTAAAATAAATTCAAACAGACACTCTGTAGCTGTGATGAGCTCTGACAGGTGTTTGTCTGAGGGTCTGAGTCACAGAAACCCTCAGGACTGACTAAAGTGGACATTAGTGCAAGCTCCTTTGTGTGTTTTTAAAATAATATTTTATCACAGAGAAAGGTTGTTCACAATGATGAACACACCTCCACCTTGCCTTTTATTTTGATTGACATTTTTCCTCCCTCCTCAAACGTATTAAGAGGAGGTTCAAACCTTATTTTCTTAGCTTTAAAGTCACAAATCACCATGTGAACTTAGCATTAAGTCTGTTCTGGTTTACTGTAAAATGAATGTGCAACACAGACTCTTCCTCTCAGCACGTAGCTACAGAGACAACAGAAGATTGAGAGTCTTCAGTGATAATTTCACCAGACAAAAACATGAGACAGGTCATTTTGGGAGTTCTCAAGACAGTTTTTAACTCATCAAGAAATCTGTGATGTTTTGATCTCATGAGTTCCTATTACATCACTACATAAGATCGTGCATGACTTCATTTGCAAGATTAAACCAAAACGACTATAACACCTTCCACACATCATAAGACATCTTAATGTAAATCTCTGGCATGAAAAAAGGGGAGCAGTCTGCACTCCTTTAAGGAATGCTAGGAGTTTGCATTTTGTGTGATGTTTGGTTCAGTTTGGTTAGCAAATTTGGTAAAAAGTGCAGGATTCAGTCAATACTTAGAGACTGTTTACTTCCATCAGGTCCAACATCTGTTTGTGTTAGCTCAGATAGTGACTGTCTGTCCGTTTACAATCACGTATTTAAGCTGTAGGAGAAATAATGTTTAAAAATGAGTTTTGACCAAACACTTTTCTTTAAATTCACAAAAGTCTTTACTTTTGACACCCTAAACTATAATTCTTTCATTACTGACTTCAGGTGGATCTATGTGTGTTATGTGAAAAATGTTCTTCTCAGATTTTCAGGTGTATTGGGGTCATATTGGAATTCAAAATAAAAACTGAGGCAAATGGATATTGGTAGATAAAAAAAAAGAAAAACCTTGCAATTTTTAACTGCACCTGTCACTCACACAGAGTCAGAAAAATCAGCTAATGCCCCATAAAAACACAGAAGGAAACTTTCAACTCCGTGTGTTACTGATGTGTCACAAATGTGTCAACTTGACATTGCATCGTATGAGTCTGACATGCATTCAGACAATTTACAGCTCGTGTGTATGAAAATTAGAGAGCAATTTCAAACCAACCACAAACAAACACACACGCACGCTCAGACACACACATATATAGTTTTGCGTCCTGCCAGAGCAGGTTCACAGCAAAACAATATGAGGCCAATCAGAGGGCCATTGGTGTGGCTTTCCCTCTGCTAATGAAGGCACTTTGAAAAGGTAATCTAATTCACCAGCTGCAATTAAGGCTGGGAGCGCCTTGTCACTATCAATTATCCACTCCTTCACTCATGTTCTCCAGCACGGACGCTCAGCCAGCCTGACACACAGAACTGTTGGACAAATCAACCCGATCAGCCAGCCACTAATCATGTGAACACTAATCATGGACTGTTCCAACGCACACAAACACATCATCACACACAATAAAGGTATGCTTGGATCCTTCCACTTTGAGTTAAAGGCCTAGAATTCCTTGAAAAAAATGCATTCTGCCTTTCATGCCAGAGTTTTAAGCTAAGAACATTTTGTGTTAAAGCCGTTTTGATCAAATCTTGAACCTAACTTTATGCACTATTCCATGCAAGATTTCAAGATCTTGTGAAACTGGCTAGCACTTGGATTATGTGTTGGGAATGACTCTCAGCTACTACATGACATTTTAGCTCAGTATCCGTAAACCTGACTAAGTTATAGCCCTTTTGGTGTTTTATAAAATTTATCTTTGGTGACCAACTTGAACTGGACTAATCAGTTGAACATGTTACAAAATTATTGAAAAAGCAGTTTTTAAACAATTAAATAACTTCCTAACAATAATAAATCGCTTTGACTCCTTCCAGTCTGGTTTTCGTGCTCACCACAGCACGGAGACGGCCCTTGTAAAAGTGTTCAATGATATCCATATAAATACAGACTGTGGGAGA